>NC_139554.1:62221646-62711594 GCF_965112155.1 Podarcis liolepis | reverse complement strand
CTGTACAAGAATCAATCCTAAATGCAGAAAAAGCAAGCCATTTCATCAGATTCTGTTCCAAACAAATAACCAGGCCTGGAGATTTTGAGTGGAAGTCATCATTGTGCTGAGGAGATCATTGCCAGCACAAGTATTTCAGCTTGCCAGATAGGAACAATCTCTTCTTGCTACATGCACTGTTCTGGGGTTTCTCTTGACCCTCCCTAAGCAGCTACAGGGAGAACACATATGGATGAGAGGATGGCATGTCTCTTGCACTAGCAGAACTTACTGCGCTGGCTTCCACTAGCTCTACAATTTAGTTGAATCTGGTGCATTAGCTTTTCTGTTCCTTTAAATGTGAGATGATAATCCACCTGTAATGCCTGCTTATTCCTTTTAACACTGGGATGGGGAACCTTAGGCCTGGGGGCTAAATATGACCCTTCATGCCTCTGTCTGGTCCTCAGATTCACCCAAGCAACACCCCACATCAGCCCTGTTTTGCACCATCAAGCACTTTTGCTTGGTAGGAGTGCATCTTGCAACTCTCAATGCTTCTTGCCTACCTGGTTGTACAAGGGTAAAATTCACATTTATTGCTCTGTCCACTTTTGCCTCCATCGCATGCACCACTGGCATTTGACTCCCAGAAGGGAATGTAGCCCTTGAGCTGAAAGATTACGCACTCTTGCCATAACTTTATATCATACATTTCTGCAATTTTGATCCATTTCTTATTTTGATTCATTTGTGTGTAATAAAGGGGGGGGGGGGGAGAAAGATGTATTTGCCAGAAAGCAAAGTTTATAAACATCTAAATCTTTTTACCAACTAGTATATTTTTTATGTTTTTACAATTGTTATTGTAGTACTTGGATTTTATGTTCTACATTGCTTGTTATTTTTTCCATAAATGCAAAATTTATAGATATCTAAAAATAGAAAAACTAAACGAGAATATTTGTAATAAATATTGTCAGAGTAACCATTTTAAAAACAACAGAGTAAATAATTTCATGCGACTTCACAAAACTACCTGTATTTAAAAAACTAACCAACAATATAATGCATTTATCATTTATTTTCTAAGCAGTCATTTCAAAGAATATAAAGTTTCATAACTCAGTTACAATTTGCAATTATGAATATATAATCCGTACTATAAGCATCAAAATTAATGCTTTAAATTTAAACATGACTTTTTTTTTACATTTATTATTTCATTTCATTGTCTTCTGCAGTTCATATAGCTCTGATTCGGCAACCCACCAAATAAGCAGTTCACAAGTTCTAATGCTTGTTTTCCAAGAAAGATGAGTCATAAAGAATCATTAAATCATAGTCCTGGGTCTACTCCAGCTTGGAGGGAGGCCTAGGCAAAATGCCTTTTCATAGGCGTCCCCCCTCTCAGTCAACCCTGGCAAGTTTACCTGGCAATGGGCAGCAGTACATACTTCAAAGTGTGACCAGCAATTAGGTCAACCTGACATTTAATGCTTCCAACAAAACATTGCTTTCAGGAATTAGTGAAAACACTTAACTAGTATTGTTTGGGGCACCAAGTCAGAAATCTTTTTGGTGGTGGGCAGCAAGGGGCTGGGGCTGGCAGGGCATTTTCAAGAAGGGACCCTGGGGCCCTGGCATCTGCCCAAGAATGCTGGGTGCTAACATTCGCTCTGAGCAGGGATGTGCATTACTTTCCATCCTTTACTCCATTTCAGTGACTTTCAAATCGCTATTGAACTGATAGTCTTCCACAAATATCTGCATAAGGAATACTGTATTTTCAAGATCATGGAGACAGAAGATAACTGCTAAACAAGTAGCTGTGTAATCTCTTATTTGTATCATGCCAGTATTCAGAGAAAGGCTTCTGTTTGGGTAGTGTTTGGCTGCCTTTTAGGGATAAATTTAAATCACTGTTGAAAGCTTATTTTTAGTATGTATATTAAGCAGGGATCATTGCATTGGTTCTCGTAGCTCATTGTTTACCTGGTCTTTGTAATTGCAGAGTTTCAGTCTCAACCAAAGTTCGCCTGTTTGGGAATGATGAAGACGTGCATCGGACTTAAGGCTGTTAGTCACTAACTCCTCTGCTTCCCACATCATAGCATGCATCAAATAAAAAGAAGGCATAGCACAGCATTACAGTGAGTGGTAGCATTGATGGGGATGTGTAGACAGGCTACTGTATATAGAGACCTGTTTACATTATTTTTCTGATATGTAGATTCAGTAAACACCTGGTCTTCACCTCACGTTGCTCACTCCCCGTGGCTCATATGCCATGAACAAGTCTCCCTCATCTCTGCTGATGCTCCAAGGAGCCAAGGAGAAAGCAAAGTAATTGTGTTGTGTGATTAAGCGGTATCACATAATATACCTCCTAAAATATCCATATACTTGCCTTATGTGGTGATTGTTCTGGACACATTTTCTGCTATGCATAAAGTGGAATTTTCCGTTGTCTCTTAAAAGTTCTGTTTAGATCATCCAAAAACTCACAAGGGTGCTGGCATGTGGCAAGCTCCGCAATACCCTGAAAAAGAAGGGCAGCTTGCATTCAAATGCTACTATTGGTGTCAAAGGTCCTTTCCTGAAATCCTTTCTTAGTTATATTATCACACTATTTTTGCTGTAAATGCACACAGAATTATTATTTGGGCACCACCATTGATGATCTCCAGCAGGCTAGGGGCAAATGTGAAAGCTGTTTCCTGGTTCTGCTGGATCTGTCAGTGGCCTTTGATACCATTGACCACAACATCCTTCTGGACTAGCTAGAGGGGCTTGGAGCTGGGGTTACTGTTATACAGTGGTTCTGCTCCTTCTGGGCCATGTTAAGAAAGTAGTGTTGGATTGAGCGTTCAGACCCTTGCACTCTCACTTGTGGGGTGCTCAGGGTTCCATCCTCTCGCTCATGCTTTTTAACATCTATATGAAGCCGCTGAGAGAGATCATCAGGGGGTTTGGGCTGGGTGTTCATCAGTATGTGGATGCTATACATCCCTCTTAAATCAGAACCAGTGAAGGTCCTGTGTGAGTGCATGGAGGCAGTTGGAGGATGGATGGCGACTAAGGGATTAAGGTTGAATCCTGTCAAGACAGAAGTGATGTTTTGGGGGTACGGGGGGCTGGTGTGGAGGACTTGCTGGTCCTGAATGGGGTAACTGTGCCACTGAAGGACGAGGTGTGCAGCCTGGGAGTCATTTTGGACTCACAGCTGTCCATGGAGGCGCAGGTCAATTCTGTGTCCAGGGTAGCTGTCTACCAGCTCCATCTGTTACGCAGGCTGAGACCCTATCTGCCCGCAGACCGTCTCGCCAGAGTGGTGCATGCTCTAGTTATCTCCCGCTTGGACTACTGTGATAAGCTCAATGTGGGGCTACCTTTGAAGGTGACCCGGAAACTACAACTAATCCAGAATGCGGCAGCTAGACTGGTGACTGGGAGCGGCCGCTGAGATCACATAACACCGGTCCTAAAGAGCTACATTGGCTCCCAGTACATTTCCAAGCACAATTCCAAGTGTTGGCCTCTGCCCAGTATACCTGAAGGAGCGTCTCCACCCCAATCGTTCTGCCCGGACACTGAGGTCCAGCTCCGAGGGCCTTCTGGCGGTTCCCTCACTACGTGATGTGAGGTTACAGGAAACCAGGCAGATGTCCTTCTCAGTGGTGGCGCCCACTCTGTGGAACACCTTCCCATCAGATGTCAAGGAAATAAACAACTATCTGACTTTTAGAAGACATCTAAGACAGCCTTGTTTAGGGAAGTTTTTAATATTTTAATCTGTTGGGAGCTGCCCAGAGTGCCTGGGGAAACCCAGCCAGATGGGCGGGGTATAAATTTATTATTATCATTATTATTACAAATGGAAAAAAGCGTAGATGTTAGCAATAAGTAGGTGGTCACTGGCATTTAGCCACCCTCTCATGATGCCTTCAGTTGAGTCTATGCAGCTTTTCCATAATAATTCAGCTTACAACATACTTAAAACAACTATAAAAAGAATTAATAGCATATCAAGGATCAAAGCATGGGGGATAAACTTATCAATGGCTTCTCATCACGACAGATCTATACATTACCTCCTATATCAGACAGTTAAGGTTCTGAATACCAGTTACCAAGAAACATGAGCCACAGAGTGCTTTTTTGCTCATGTCTCGCTTGTGGGCTTCCCATAGGCCAATGTGGGAACAAAATGCTGGACTAGTTGGATCTTCAATCTGACCCAGCAGGGCTGCTCTTAGGTTTTTAAAGTCATCTCATTAAAAGAGCATAAATGTTCAACTGTAGTAAAGGCTACTGAATGTCCAAGAAAACATGTATTTTTATGTGGCATCTAAAATTCAGTAGTGCATTATTCTTGCACTAAAATACAGCTCAGTTGATGCATGCACATCCTGAAATGAAAGGAGGTGGTGCTCAGATACTACCATCTGGGCTTCCCCACTCCTCCCAATAGTTGTAGAGAGGTGTAGGGAGCATTTACAGTCTTACTGTTTCAATAAGTGTGTGACTTAATTCTGTCTTCTCCCTCAAATTTCCTGAGGAGACAGGTATTCTATCTTATCTGTAGAATGTGTTGCATCTGGAAAGAGGCCTGTGTAAATCTCTAAAAATTGCAGCTTCAGAACGAAAGCTCTTGCACAATCTAATCTGTAGCATCACAAATGCAATTTTGTTCCCTCCTGAATAAAGTTTTAGACAAGATTGGTCATGAGTGTGCATGTTGGCTTCAGTTCAATCAACATAATGGTTTTGCTGAGCAGAGAAGAAGGAAAGTATTGTTTGGCTGGCTTCCAAGAGGATATAAAGCATGAAGAAAAATATTGCAGTTTTGAAGCTTAATTTTAAGGTTGCACACTGAAAAAAGTATTTGTGTGGCCTTGGTTTAAAAAAACTTCACCACCACAGTTCAGTACAGAGAAGTATTCATAAAATCTTAGTGTAAAGAAGCTGTGCGTAAATGTAAAGGGTAGGAATTGTATAGGAGCAGCACTTTGGGGATATAGTGATGTAGGAAAGTATATTTGAATGTATGTGCTGCTCTAAGATCTTTTGAATGCCTTTACCCAATTTCCTTTTTCTGCATACTTAAAATGTTTCTGCTCTTAAAAATAGGTATCAAAATAATAGCGAGGTGAGTGAGTGATGCAAAGTTTTAGGATAAAAGCAGGAAAGGGAGTATTCAGCCATCCTCAGTTTTAGTGCAACGCTTAGCTGTTATATACAATACCTTCCTCACCTATTACCTTGCTCATCTGAAACTTCTACCACTTGCTGTGCCCTATCAGATCAGTTCCAGCATGTTCAAGCATTCCGACTCCCACTTTACTTTGGCTTCTAACACTAGACTTTGGGTGTCTAAGCTCCAGAAGCAGGTGTGGTGCTTTTCTGTCTTGCCTGCTAAGGCTATTTGGCCAAGCTAATGTTGCAATGCAGGCCTCATATTTTGTGTTCCAGCTTTCCTTGCAATTCAGTTTTGAGGGTGGTAGGGCAAGACCCTCTTCTCCCTGGAACTTCAACTTTTAGCCTACCTATCAATTTCTAGAGGTGGAACTTCACCTGATCTCGAATGCCGTCCTGCCACCAGAGAGAAGAAACAGAGGTAAGTCCCTCCCTCTCACACATTGCCTTGAGACCATTCAATTGATCTCTTTTAGCACTGTCACCCCAGCTTAGTTCATGAGTCATTTTACAAATAGATCACCTTCCAATGTGGGGCTTCAGTTACCTAGTAGCATGCATTGTGCCTGTTGCTGAGGATATAGTGTGCAACTTGTAGACTACCCTTTCTCTGATACAGAGGCAACTGCTATACAAATACATGCATGGAAGGATGTGAGTGGTATGCACATGTCCCACCCCAAGGTAGAGACTGAAAAACCAGTAAAGAAGCATAATCCCCAGCTGTCAGTATCACATAATAGTTTCATTTTTAAAACCTTGGATGTTGGGTGCTTTCATTGTAACTGAAGGCCAAAGTAGACAACATTACATGCATGATCATATTTAATGTGTCTAGTTTTATCTTCTAAAGAATTGCAGGAGGTAGGAACAGGGTGAGGACCATAGGAAGTTGCCTTATACCAATTCAGGTCATTTGTCCATCTAGCCCATTCCAACTGGCAATGACCGAGGTCTTTTCCTATCGTCTGCTATCTCATCCTTTGAACTAGCATGCAAAGCAGATGCTTGTAACATTAAGTTATGCTCCCGTTCATTTGCAGCAATAGAAGTTTCCTTACTGGGCCTAACAGCAGCTTTAAGAGCATTCAGTCTTTTTTTTTGTATGCTGCTTTTCCACACACAAAGAGAAAAATCACACTCAAAGAAGCTTACAGCAAAGAAAATAGAAATGTGTTCAAAAACCAAATTGCAAAAACAATTCCATAATAACATAGCAAAACAACACATCAAATATAGTAACATACAAAAAACGTTTCAGTACTATATAACCATAGCTGTCAAGCGTCCCTTATTTGGCGGGACAGTCCCTTATCCCAGCACCATGTCCCGCTGCTGTCCCTTATTGATGATGTCCCTTAAATAAGCTACTGAAGGTAATGGGGCCCTTTCTATGTCCAGCTGTCCTTTGTCAACAACAAATTGTTGCTGTTTTTTTGTGTTGAATATATGCTATATGGTAATTTATGGACCTAATAGTTATCTAAAGCCATTTGCACGCAACAAAATGTATTTTATCAAAGTAATTGTTGATCCCTTATTTTGGCTGCTGATCCCTTATTTTCGAGGCTGCTGGTCCCTTATTTTCAAATCTGTAAGTTGACAGCTATGTATATAACAAGATTACACAAACAACATCCATTATCCAATAGCAAAAATAACAAGGGAGCTTTACAGTTTCACCTTGGTCCTAGAAACAACCTTCCCATGATGCTGCAGACAATCTCTCTCTTGCAGCAGATTCTTACAGGGTTTCCAAGGGCAGTGGGTGAGGTAGCTGGAAGTACCTCCCCCATCTTTTACAGGGGTGTGGTTTTCTTTGTGACCAAGATGGAGGGCAGGGCGGGGGGGGGGGGGAGAGATTAATTGACCTTCCCACTTGCCATGATCCTTACTGCAATTGCCTCCGCAGCTTTTTTTAATGAACATGTCTGATTTGACCTTGAGCAAGGGTTTATCTGTTCCTTTGCATTTTTGTATAGATCTTTTTAAACATACTGAATTTACCTGAAGCTGCTTGGGTAAGGGCACACAGTGAAGTCATGTGTGCCTTACTTCATGCAGATGTGCAGACTTCTGGTCAATTTTAATGGCTGTTGAAACTTCAATTAGAATTGCCATATACTTCAAGATGATCCTAGTATCAGCAAAACTTACTTGGCAATTTTCCAATTTAATAGCCTGACTGAAGACAGATTAAATGTTGGCAGCATTGTATGTCTTTACAGCTAGTGTCGTGGATGGTATCAGATTTGAACCAGGGAATTTTTATTTCCACTCAGTCATGAAGTTTACCAAGTGATTGTAGACCAGTCACTAGTTCTCAGTTTAACCTGCCTCACAGGGTAGTTGTAAGAATACCCTGGGATAAACCCGGTCTGAACTCCTTAGAGTGGGGTAGAATCCAGATGTGATTCATAAAATATTTCTAAGTAACAGTTACTTATCTCATATTTCTTTTTTATTAATTCCAAATTATTAAAGCAAGTTAAATAATAAAGAGATGTTTTTCTTGTAACACCATGGTTCATAGTACTAGACGCAAATCCAGACAATATTTCAGTGGAACACATGCATTTTGAACAGAGGTGGCCTCTTGCAATTATTAAACAAGAACAAATCCACTATCTTTCCTTGTTTTAAAGCATATCCTACAGCACAACTGGTGCCAAGAGTATTGCTCTGACTTCCTTTGGACCACATCAGCGGAGCTGAGAGGGAGGTCTTGTCACTTGGGCGGCCCAGGACCTCCTTACACACAGTCCAAGCTTGCACACTAGAATGTCACTTCAGGTCTGCTAACACAGTGGTTTGACCTCGCCCCCCAGAGGCAGGCTCCATTGTCTTTAGAGACAGATGTATTCCAACAAAAAAAGCTCACCTAAAGTCCTAAATTTGATATGACAAGCTGGCTGGGGGCCATGGTACAAGGAGAAGGACCTGACCCCTTCCTACTACATGGAGACTTTGGTCTAGATCGTCTCCTCCTGAGACGTTAGCCATGGAGGAGAAAACATGCAGACACCCATATGAAACCTGGAACAGCCATTTCAACAGGCTGTCACAGAGGATAGAAGAGAAAGGACTCTATTGTTACTTTTGGTGGCTCCTCTCCTTGATTCCCCTCCCCATCTCAGCTGGCTGTTAGAATAACTAGTTACTAAGAATCTGAATCTGAGATTGTTTATTTCATCTTCTCCTGATCAGTTTTCCTTTTGTGTCACATCTCTTTGTAAGCCTGTGTGTGTGTGAGAGAGAAAGAGTACTGCAAGCCACTCTTTTTTGGGCTGAAGAGTAGATTGAAAAAACACTTAAATAAAAGTAAAATAATACCAGCTGGGGGGATTTCCAGTGGAGAAGGAGTTAAAGCCACCACCACTTATATCACAGCTTGTTCTCCCACCAAAGCTTGTGGCTGCCTTGTCAGGATAGCCAATCACAGCTGTAACATCTATGGGGTTTTCTGTGGATTGAGGTTTATTCTGATTCAGCAGTAAACTGCTTTCCTGGGGAAAGCAGCAGGCCAAAAGAAAAACCTCTTAGATCTGTGCTTAGAAATCATGGGACAAACAGAAGGGTGAATGAGCCCCTAGTTGGAGCTTCAGAAAGAGGGGAAGAAGAAACAGCAGCAAGGTGTCCACTGCTGGGAACTTGAGAGCTAGACTTGATGTCTGTCCTAAACCCCTGGCTTACCTGGCAGCAAGTCAGTATGTCCAGTCCAGGGTCAATCCACATGTCTAAAGTCCAAACTGAAGCACAGTCCCACAGAGTTCCAGGAGCACCCAAGCTGAGCCCCATCAACATGGACAGTTGAGCAGACACAGCACCCCAGCTCTGCTGCCCTTTTATACTCTGCATGCTGATTGCAGCATCTGGGCTTGATGAGGCATGTGACCCTCACCTGTTCCAAGCCTACTCCAGCTGAGGACTCACACACCAAGCCCCACCTGGCCAGCTGGGGAGCTGGGCTCTGGGCCCTTGCCTCCCTCAGCCTCCTGGAGTATCCCATACGCTTCTCCTTCTGCCTCAGAGCCTGTCGTGTTTGTGAAGACAGGGCCCCCTTTGGCTCTGGTGATGGGTCCTGCTGCTCTGGTTCCTGTGCACTGACCCTCATCCCCTTGTCATCCTCAGTCACCCCATGAGTACTTCCTACACCAACCTTCCCTTCTCCATCCCCAGCTTGCCCCAGTGTGTCCCAGTCCTGGCTACATCTCTCTCCGGGATCCTCTTCCTCCTCCCTGTAGTCCTGCCAGATCATGACAATGGCCTTTGTCTGCTTCTGCAAAACAGTAAGTGTCAATGTCTATAAATTTCTGAGTGGTCTTGCTACACTGACCCTAAAGACATCTCTACTTAGAAGCAAGTCCCATTGTTTTCCATGAAAGTAAACACACTTAGGATAATTGCTTAAGAACTTCAGGCTTTGGTCTATGCTGCTGCCGCCGCTGTACATAATGACATATCTACTGGAAAAATGTCTTTCTAGACGTAGATTAGCCTTGTGGTTTAAAATGATAGCTTTAGAACTGCTGAGGTCACGCTAATCCTCTGTAAACCTAATAAAAATATTGTTACCAACAAAAGGGGGTAACCCAAATAGTGCTTTGCTCACTCTCACACACATTCCATGAATGTTACATGTACACATCAGCCTAGGCACATTTGGCAGCAGGGCAAGAAATATGGAGGAATGTTTGGAACTTTAAAAAAAAATTATGTGATACTGCTGAAAAGGGCTGCTTTTGCCCATATAAGTAAATGGAGTTTGACTGTGACCCCATTTAAATTTATTCCAAATGGTGATGTCATTTCTGGCATCTAAAGCAGGTTCCTGTAATTTTAAAACAAGCTCTGTAACAACGCCTTGCCCAATCTGGTGCCCTCCAGTTGTTTTAGACTTCAATTCCCACAAGCTTCAGCCAGCCTAGCTGTGCTACTTGAGACTAATGGGAGTTGTAGTATGAAATATCTAGAAGGCAGGCACCAGGTTGGGGGAGGCTGTTCTATAAACTCTGTTTTGCACATTCTAAGTAAACCTTTCTGCTGTTTTCACAAGTGAAAGTTTAATCATTGTATGCATGTACCAATGCCTCCACTTGCAATACAAGAATTGCAAGATGGTGTAATCAATGAAGATATCACTGTTCCAAAGTTTCTTGCAGTCTCTGTCTTTAGCTCTAGCTCAGGCTTCCTCAACCTCGACCCTCCAGATGTTTTTGGCCTACAACTCCCATGATCCCTAGCTAGCAGGACCAGTAGTCAGGGATGATGGGAATTGTAGTCTCAAAACATCTGGAGGGCCGAGGTTGGAGAAGCCTGCTCTAGCTTATATGCTCAGCAGAATCAAGTGGCTGAATTTTATGTGTGGACTCACGGTTTCATGCTTCAGGTTCTGCCTGTGAACTTTTCATAGGCATCTATTTGGCTGCTCTGAGGGGACAGACTAGAGGGAGCTTATCCAGTGGATTTATTCTTACGTTCTTAGATGGGAGAATCACATTATTGAATGCACCCCTGAAGAAGAAAAAAAACACAGGAAAAATTCTCCTTGAACATAGATAGCATTATAGGATTTTGGGGGTTGGTTTGGAAGATATATAGGGGTATCTTCCAAACCTATGATTCTGCATTTGTGAAGTTAGACTCTAGTAAGAGAGAACCTGTTGAACTGGACCATCCAGTCTGTTTGTAAAGTAATAGCCTTAGCTGGCCAATTAAGTGCTCTCCTCCATATAGTAAAGAATGAACCATGTTGCCATAGCAACAACTAAGTGATGGTGCTCCTCAGGAGAATGCGGCTTTCCCCACTTTCCCTGACTGGATGCCATGCCATCCTAGGGAGAACAACAGGCCAGGTGGTCTGGTTTTTGGCTTGTGAGTTTTTGGCTCCAAGCTGGACAGAGAGGCTTGATTTTCTCTGAGTGGAATGCAAAACTATGGCTTTGGATGAGCCCCTGGCCTAGGATGTCTAAAGGGTAAGCAGGATATGCAAGCCCTTCCATCCTATGCTCAGGTTGCACATATATGTGCAAATAGAACCATACATCCTAAAGATACCATAGTCTCCACTGACCTTCATTCTAAGGAAGCTGAACCCTGGGTAAGCGCGGGGATGCCTGGGGTCTCTTGCTGCTCGGAGATTGGGGAGCATGCAACCATGGATAAGTTGCAGCCATACTCTTGTCTTATGTGGCAGGAGTTGCTTTCGTTCATTAGCAAGCATTCAGAAATGTGAGCCCCAAATGCTATAAACCTGGAAAAGCTTTATTGCTCGATTCTACTGCATGTATCAGCACAGTGGCTCTCAGAGTCACTTGTGAAAACGAGCCTTATGTGCACTGGTTAGGAATGAATGCAGGCTGTTTTGTTGCATCCCAACCATATGTGTGGTTCAGAAGGTCAGGCATTACCACAATCGCTCTCCTGTTATTTTAGGACTTCCATGTGTTATGGTTGGCCTCGGTGACATGGCATTTGGTTTCAGTTATTTTTTTCTCAGGGTTTGGCTTTTAAGAATAGAAAAGCACATTTCAAGCAAAATCCAGCAAGTTGTAAAGTTTGTGGCAATTCAGGACTGAGATTGGTTTCAGGCTGGAAACACTGAAGAATAGCCAGGCTTCTCTCTCCATCACTTTTTTGAAAGTATGGTGGCAATTTATCGTAAAAAATGATGATTCCAAATTATTATAGAGAGGGAAACCAAAACATAATTGGCATTAACAACACAATTATTTTAATCTTCTAGGAGCCTCATAATTTGATAAGTGCAGCCAATTGTTTCTCAAAACAGTCTGTTTTATAATGGATGGAATTCATTACCAAGCAAGAATGCAATGCCTCTTTGTTGACATATAGTCTATAAATTGTTGGCTAAATCTAAAGGCGGGAGGTGGATGGGAAAGGGGTTGGTCTGTTTTGTTTAAAATGGTGTCCCTTTGAATCTCAACTGCAGCACATAAATTGAAATTGTTCCAGTTAGATAAGCTCTTAGAATTGTAGACTACAGTGGTATCTCTGGTTAAGAACTTAATTCGTTCTGGAGATCCGTTCTTAACCTGAAACTGTTCTTAACCTGAGGTACCACTTTAGCTAATGGGGCCTCCCACTGCTGCTGCACCACCGGAGCACGATTTCTGTTCTTAACCCAAGGTACTATTTCTGGGTTAGCGGAGTCTGTAACCTGAAGCATCTGTAACCTGAAGCGTCTGTAACCCAAGGTACCACTGTACTGGAGTTGGGAGAGACTCATCTCGTCCAGCCCCCTGCAATGCAGATGGCCATCTAACCTCTCTTTAAAGAACTCCAAGGAAGGAGAGTCCACAATCTCCCAAGGGAATCGGTTCCACTATTGAACAGCTCTTACTGTTAGAAAGTTCTTCCTGAAATTTCATCAGAATCTCATTTCTTGTAACCTGAAGCCATTGGTTCAAGTCCTACCCTCAAGAGCAGGAGAAAACAATCTTGCTCCATCTTCCATGTGACAACCCTTTAGATATTTGAAGAAGGCTATCGTATCTCATCCCAGTCTCCTCTTTTCCAGGCTAAACATACCCAACTCTGTTAATCATTCCTGATAAGGCTTGGTTTCCAAACCCTTTAGCATCTTGGTTACCCTTCTCTGCACACATTCCAGCTTGTCAATATCCTTCTTAAATTGTGGTGCCCAGAACTGAACACAGTATTCCAGGTGTGGTCTGACCATGGCAGAATAGAGGGGAACTATTACTTCCCTTGACCTAGACACTATACTTTTGTTTATGCAGCCTTCTAAGCATCAATAGGCACATGTTTCCTTTCGTTCTTTGATGGCAAACCTTTAGCAGCAGTCTCTCAAGGATGTGGATCAGAAGAGTCAAGACCGCAAGGTTAGAGAGCATGTAATCTTTATTTTTATTAATTGTATTACTAATAAAGCTTGTTTAAAATTATGTCTTCTTATATCCCACCTTGGGATTAACAAGTTATAAATGGGCATTATAAATAAATTCATTGTATTACTTATTGTCGAGAAGGCAAATGAAGGACAACAATTTGTCATACTTATGTGAAATACTTCTAGACCTTAGATGAAGCTTAAAGAGCCATTAAAACCTCTCACAGCAGCTTACAAGTCTTTAAATCTTGGAAGAATAGCCCTAGACTTATGTGGCTGGTGGCTAGACCTGGATGTAAGTCATTGAACTCTTATCATCTGGTGACTACAGTCACTGAGTTGTGTCTCCAGCTACCACTACCACCCTACTCCAATCAGCTTTATTCCTTTTCCTTAAATTCATTCAGCTTCATTTAAATTTTCTCATATCAAATTTGAAGGGGAAGTGGCAGCAACACTCTCCTAACAGCTTGTAGAGATCTTGCCAAAATTCTTGACTTCCTTCAGAAATTCAACCCAGGCAGGAATCTCGATTTCCTTTCTTATTAATGTAAGATACGGCAGTGATTCCATTCACATACTCCTCAAACTGTGCCTGCTTCCCCTTTCAGCTTGTTGAGTTCTGTCACTTTGTTTGGTCGTATGAATGGGTTACGCATTGGCTGAATGTAAGTGAGGGAGCATTCTGCCTTTTCAGCAATTTTATTAGACGATAATCTGGCCAGCTACAGAACTGACCACACAATATTCAAAAATACATTTTAACCATGACCCAGCCAAAATGAAGCACTACGGTCACCTTCAGACAACCAGTTTATTAGACATTTGCTTTGATTTGCTTGCTCAAAATTTGTGCAGGTGTTATGGTTGAGTGATACTTGTCACACCCTCTACAGTGCTTTTATTCATAATGCTGCAAAAAGTAAAACAAAAATGAAAGTGGATTTGTTGTGCAAGAGCACTGTGCCATTGCTACATCACAATGTACCTGCTATCTTGGGGGTGGGTGGTTATGAGATGCACTTTATTGCACTGTGAACATATGCTGGCATCTACCTGAATGAGTGCTGAAGTCTGAAACCAGCCTAAATCCTGCTGATATCAGATGCATTAAGTTTGATAAGGCTGCAATTCTAAATGAACTTACCTTGAGAGCAAATCCTACTGAACTCAATGGGACTTACTTCTGAGCAGACAAACATAGGGACACACTGCTCAGTGGTCTTTAAAAGTGTTTGTGCTCCAGGTTATTTACTAGATGCAGGCCATTCCAGTGGAGGAAGATTTAGCCAGTTAACTTTTTCAATGAGGATTAGGCATGATTAAAAAACAACAACACTTCCTCTCTGCAATAGCCTAAGGATGATAAAATGTGACTCCAAACTCTAAAGAGAAAACAAGAATGTGTGCTTTGGGGTGGGGGTGGGGGGAAGAGCTCTGCATTCTGTTGCCCAGTTAAACAAAGGCTCAGTTGACTTGTTTAACTGAGGCCCCATTAAAACAGATTTCACTGTGGGTCACCTGGAGTTTAAAAAGTCCAGGAAGAGTGCAGAGGAAATATTTTGTTATGCGCTGCTAGCAGGGGCTCAGGAGTAAATGAACTATTGTACACGGAGGGCTGGACTTCTTGGATACAACCACTGATATGGGGGAGACTTCGAAGCAAATCGGAACAAATCTGTTCTTTATTGTCTCGCTCAGACAGGGCTGCAAAGAATATTTAAGGCTCCTGGGGGAATTGAGAAGCAGAAGTAGCTCATTTTATGCCATAGTTTGAGCAGTTTAACCAAGAAAGACCTGGACATTTTTTAAAACACACACACACACACTATCCTGCCTTTCCTCCAATGTGCTAAGGAAGTGCATGCTCCCTTTGTATTCTCCAAGTAACTCTGAGATGGTGAGTTTAGGACAGGAGTCAGCAACCTTTTTCAGCCATGGGCCAGTCCACCGTCCCTCAGACCATGTGGTGGGCCGGACTATATTTTGGGGAAAAAAGGATGAACGAATTCCTATGCCCCACAAATAACCCGGAGATGCATTTTAAATAAAAGGACACATTCTACTCATGTAAAAACACTCTGATTCCCGGACCATCCGTGGGCCAGATTGAGAAGGCGATTGGGCCGCATCCGGCCCCCGGGGCATAGGTCGCCTAACCCTGGGTTAGGAGATGGCAACCAAGTGAGCATTTGTGGAGATTTCAACTTTGGTGTCCTTCTTCCATCTACCACCCTCACCTCTGTCCCACACTGCTTTCTATCTTGTCCTTCAGTGCAGTATGAAAGTAGCTATTTTGAAAAAAATCTTTTTATGAAAGTAGTTATTTTTACTCCTGGATCAGGATAAATTGCCTCAGCCAATCACCCATTCCCAGCACCCTTCTGAGTAATACCCCTCCCCACCCTCTCACTATATATAAGGGTCTGGTGACTTCTGTTTCAGTGTATCTGAAGAAGTGTGCATGCACATGAAAGCTCATACCAATAACAAACTTAGTTGGTTTCTAAGGTGCTACTGGAAGGAATTTATTTATTTATTTTATTTTGTTTCTACATGTAGCATAATTAAACTATGGATTTTGCTAGCTTGGATGGCTTAGAAAGTTGATTAGACAAAATCATGGAGGATAAAGCTATGACAGAGGCAATATGCCAGAGTTCCTCATCCACCTAGAGATGGTTCCATGTGCATTATATTGATTGATTGATTGATTGATTGATTGATTTGATTTATATACCGCCCTATACCCGGCGGTCTCAGGGCGGTTCACAGAACAATATCAACATGAAAACCCCAATATATATAATCAAAATAAAAACAATAACCCAATAACACACACATCCTTTATGGTCAAGATACAGGAGCAGATCACCCGTATTGACTTTGTTTTCCTTTGCCAAGTGTTAGGATGAGTGCAGCTGGTTTCTGCACCAGACAGAATGCCAAATACACCCATTTGTCCCATGATTTCTCTCTTTCCCCAGTGTTTGATCAAAACCCCTCAAATGTGAAATTGCCTTACGAAATATAATTTGTCATTCAACATTCTGTAAAGCTGTGTGCATTTCCAGTGTACTATCTTCATGCCTTTCCTTAGTAGGAGTCTGGTTCAGAACTGAAAGAGTCCTTGGAAAATGGGCAGCACTTCTTCCAACTTTTTCCAGTGGAAAACCTCTCTGCCTTTAATGGCCTGCAACAGACTCAAATGCAGGCGAGGGGAGGGAGGCAATTTCCTGACCATTGGTCCCCACAGTTCAATCTTCTTAGGAATGTTGAAACCCTGCTGAAAGTTGCTGCCATAGAAATCTGTATATTGACATGGCAGGACTCATTAAAAGGGCTTACTTACACTTCTGTTTCAGAGTGACTTGAATACAAAAGAACAGCAATGATGCTGATTATAATAGAGCTCTGTAAATAAATCCCTGCCCTGTCGTGTGCGTCTGGATTCTGTCACTGGTGATAGCCTCTCATTTTCATGACCACTAACATTCACAAAGGTTTGATGCAAATAGCATTGCTGCATTTAGTGGGTTAGGATCAGCCCAAAATTCATGGCTGTTGTGAAGTGGGGAGGGGGGGGGAGCCTTCACACACACACACACACACACACACACACACAATTTTATGTCATTAGAAGATTTAAATGATGAAGGAGTCCTCAGTGGTTTCCTTTGGCCAGTTACAGAGTAGATATTGATACTAATTGACTAGCTAATTAAGCTAAACTTTTCTCTCCCTCCGAAGGAAAATAGTTAATCAAATGAGATTCAAAGAATGAACGGAGGCCACACATATCGTTAACATGTCTGGATATTTCTGGGTATGGCATTTCTTAAATTTCTCTAAATTACATTATGGTTGGGTAGAGAGAGTGGTAGGAAAGAGGGGAAGCACACTACCTCCATCCTTAAGCTCCAGGAAATATTTAACAATGCACTATTTCTATGAGTGGAGGAGAAAAGGAAGGGGGTAGTATTCAACACTAGTCCTACTCAGAGTAGATCCACTGAAGTTAATGGCTATTACTGACTTGGGTTTGTTAATTCAGTGGGTCTACTCTGAAAAGGACCTTGTTGAATCCAGCCCAAGGTGTTTCTTAGAGAATTTGCTTGTTTACCCTCTTCAGTGACCTGCAATGCCTTGGTGTGTATCCTGTTTTCCAAATCTGCTGACCACCTGCAGCAACACCCCTGCCATTTTTTATACTAAGACAAACTTTTTGCTAATTCAGTGTCCTGGATAAATTTAGGCAACATACAAAATTGCTAGACAAACATCTAGTACTCTCCCAACAAGCCAATATAGCCAGACTCTGGAACACCACATGTCTGCATTTATAGACCATAATTAGTCTTTTTTTCTTTCTTTTCTTCTTCTGCTGAGGTAATTGGAAAAGAGGAAACTCTTGGAATTAAACCACTACCACCTCTCCTGGCTCTCACACTCATATGTTATTAGCAATGTTTGTCAGAGTATAGTTTTCCAGATTATTTCCTTCAAGAGGAAAGGACTGATAGAAGGTATACTTCTGTTGAGAAGGAAGCAGATGATCTTTCTGGCTCTGAATCATGACCACAGCAGGAGGGGTGTACTTCGCTTCACCTCTTCACCAACCCCCAACCTATCCACTCTTTTATCACTGCTTCCCTTCTCATGGCTTTAAAATTTCTGTCAGAGTCTTGAATATGGAGTTAAGAACATAAGAGTCCTGCTGAATTGGGTCAAAGGCCCATCTAGTCCAGCATCCTGTTCTCACGGTTTCCTACCAGATGCTTATAGGAAGTCCACAAGCAGGATATGAGCACAACCACATTCTCTCCTCCTGTGATTCCCAGCAACTAGAATTCAGAGGTGTGCTGCCTCAGACAGTAGAACATAGCCATTGTGGCTGGTTCTCTGAGAGGAAAGAGTTGTGATTCTGATGCAATAGTCACAACAGTGCATGCTGAAATTCTAACTGCGCCATATATTTCAGATGGTGACCTTCAGCACATCTCTCTGTGCCGTGGTCAACTATGAAATGACTGAAACAGCTGCACCATATGTTATGGAGTCATAGTCAGGCCTGGGCCAGCCTAGTTATTGTGGTTCCTGTGGGGAGGAAATAGAAATTGGGTGTGGCGACAGGTTCAAGCCAAAAGACACTCTCTCTGCCCTAAAATATATGATAGCAGATGTAAGAAAAATGTTCCTTCCAACCTAATCTTCTGCGTACAACAGGAGCCACACGCTGTGCCTGGGGTGGTCTCCAAGGTCTGAGTTAACCATCAGATCACGTCTTGTAATGTAATCCTGGACTCTGCCACAGGCTCCAGCTGTGCATGTATTTCCCATAAGCAGGGTGTCATAATTCATAAGCTAATAACTAATAAAACTGCCCTGCATTTGTTCAAGGGAGATTTCCAAGCAACACATTGTATAATGCCTCTGCCCAGCCATTGGTGGAATGTAGCCGCCCCCCCCCCCGCAAAGGGACAACAGCAGCTGTTTGAGCACAGCATCGCACCAGCTTCGAACAGGAAGTGGAGATACACAACACTTCCAATAAGAGAAGAAACCAGACTGGAAAGATCTGATTAGAGTTAACTGGAAGCGGGTCAAAACAGCTGGAAGAAAATGCCTGCATTTGTGGAAGAAACTTCTCCCCACGTTAGGGATCTCAGTATGTGATCTTAGTTTCAGAGGGCACATATTGATGGTCTACTCTCTGAAGGCCATATATATGTGAGATGTGCTTTGTACATTCCCATGCAGGATAGGACCCTTCCTCTTTCCCACCTGCCTGCTGCTGGGTGTGATGCTCTGACTATTCTACTGGTCTAGAAGAAAACAGCATGGTGAGCATACTTGAACTTGACCATCCACATAGTATACTATCACTCCTGCTCAGGCATCATCAACCTGGTGCCTTCAAGGTGGTTTGGATAGCACATTCTGGCTGGGGTTGATGGAAGCTATAGTTGAAAGCACCTGGCGGCCACCAGGTTGCCCAAGGTTGCCCAAGTTGATCTTAGTAGCACTAAGCACAAATACTTGGTGCTTAAAGGTAAAGGTAAAGGGACCCCTGACCATTAGGTCCAGTCGCGGATGACTCTGGGGTTGTGGCGCTCATCTCACTTTACTGGCTGAGGGAGCAGCTGTTTGTCTGCAGACAGCTTCCAGGTCATGTGGCCAGCATGGCTAAGCTGCTTCTGGTGAACCAGAGCAGCGCACAGAAACACCGTTTACCTTCCTGCTGGAGCAGTACCTATTTATCTACTTGCACTTTGATGTGCTTTTGAACTGCTAGGTTGGCAGGAGCAGGGACCGAGCAACGGGAGCTCACCCTGTCATGGGGATTAGAACCTCCGACCTTCTGATCAGCAAGCCCCAGGCTCTGTGGTTTAACTACCATAAATCTTGGTGTTGCGCTCCATCTTAATTGATTTGTTGAATACTCCTGGCCACCAGCTTCTCTTCATAGGACCACGGATGGCTTTCAAACCAGATGGCAATATAAGACATGATACAGTTGAAAGAGTTCACTGTCTCCTAAATTCCAGCAAAGGCTCTTAAAGAATCCAAAACTGAACACTGTGATCCCTCTCTGTGGGTTTCAACGGGCTGTTGATCTATCGGATAACACATTCATGGAGCTGAAAACAAGTATTTATGCAATGAGGTCGAACCAAATGAAATTTATTATCACTCCCCAAGATTACTCATTTCCCAAAACTTCTGTCTTTTGACGCACACTAGCTCATCCTAACTCCCCATTTTCCTGCCGCCTTGTCCTCAAATTAACAAACAACCTTCTTTTCTTAACTCTTTTTCTTGCGTCACATGTTACTCCTAAAAAAAAAAGGCCCAATTTTGTTTCAAAGTGCCAAAGCTGTGATGTTGGAATTAGTTCAGGATCAGAGATACAGTTGGGTTAAGCCTCTGCATTTCCTAAACTCTCTTATGTAATAGCAATCACTCTTCAACCTGAGGCGGCTCTTCTTCAGTGCTCTGAAAAATGTACAGCTTGAGCCAGTAACATTTGTAATCTCTGGGAATCATGTGGGTGAATGGTACTATCCCAAAGTGAGCTCATTCTGTGAACTGTGCTCTCCTGGATAAAATGCACTTATTGCCACACTTGCAATTGCTGGCTTAGAGTCGCTTTGCATATTGCTCTTTTTTTCTTTTTAATATGTAAACTTCATGTGTTTTAAGTGTACTCCTAAAAATGTGAAATGCAAATATACATACATTATACATCATTACAGAGCAGCGAGTGGCTCCAGTGCCCTGTTGTCATTTTATAGTAAATCCAACTTGGCCTGTGCAGAATGTGTGAAATAGCACAGAGTCTTCTGTTCTGATAGGTTATATTTCTAAAAAAATCAGAGTGCTAAATCCTGGTGTATAAGAAGGTGAGAGGAGATTTTTTTTACCTTGCAGGCTGTTATGTACTGAAGTTCTCACCCTGGGCCAGCAGGGGGATACTGTAGATAGTTTTCACCCAGGTCCACACATGCAAATAAAGGATTGAAAGTGACATTCAGTGATTGGATAGTTACAGAAAGTTGTTACAGTTGCATTGTAGTGGAGCTCTATATAAGCAGGCTGGCTGAACCCTTCAGTTCAGTTCAGGCCTGTGAATAAACAAGAGCTGTTTGAAGAATCGCTGTGTTGTCTGATATGTTCACCCATAACTTAACACGGGCTGCATTCATTCAAGCTTGGCCAACCCTGGCTTTGGAAACAGCAGTTCAGTCGCCTTCAGTTCCCACCATCCACCTACTTTAGAATTTCATCCTTAAATTTTCAAAATACTACCTATTTGCACACCTTTTAATTGACCTGATATCTGCTATTTACTTTATTCAGTAAAAATTTGGTAGGCGTGGACAGAATGCAGAATTAGTAGAGTCTATAAGAGAACAACTATCAGATATACAGAACTCAGAAGCCACCCCCTCGAATGCTGAAGCTTTCAGAAGCCCTTTTCAAGACATTATCTGATGAAGCACCACAATAATGATGGGTCAGCCAACTTCCAATCTGTGTCAATTTAATTTGCATTTATTTATAACTTTGTTCCATCCCATTCCACCTGTTTTAATTGGTGGATTAAAAAAAACCTCTACGAAAATGTGCATTTAAATATGTATTCTTAAATGCATGTTTAAACACAAAACATGCATTTAAATGCTATTTTATCCATTTGTGCATTTCTAAAGGTATTTTATGCCAAAATATGTTTCCCAAAAATCAAAGCAGGGCTTCTGCTGAAGGGGTTCAAGAGATGTATCCTGGCTGCAATTCCTGTCTGAAACCCTGCAGAACCCTGCAGAATCGGAATAGGCAGTACAGTACTGAGCTGGATTGACCACATGTCTGGCTTGATATAAATTGATTGATTGATTGATTGATTGATTGATTGTCTCATAAATTAAATTGATGAAATGAAATGAAATAATTATCTATATGGCATTCAAGGTTTCTTTAAAAAGACAGCTTCATGTGTTCAAGAGGGAGAGTTGACGCATTGACTACTGACTACTAAGGAACTCAGGAACTTGACAGGAGGCCTGGATGCAGCCCTCCCAGACTTCAGCCAGCTTCTGACAAGGTATCAGATAATGGAGAGATACATTGCAATTCCTATTGCAAGTAAGCAGCCCCATCAGAGAATCTACCAGAGCCAAACAATTGCGCAGATTCTCCATTGTATTTTCCTATTTACACAGTGCTAATTTATTTGACTGGGGCCTTCTGTGGACAATTAATTGTGAGGAAAGTGCTAACATGTTAGCTCCCCTCCAATATCCTATACTGCTGCAATGGATTTCCTGCCGTTTCGCAGTCAAGGGAAGCTCAGTACTGTGTCTTTAATTAGTAAACAGAAATTAGTCTTAAATGGAAATTAGCTCCTCGCATGCTGCTGTTTTACCTTTCAACCCCTGTATGTGTTTTTCTTTGGTCTTCTTCTTCTTTATATGGAACTCTAGTCAGTTAGCACCAGATTAGTGGTAATTTTATTAACTGCAAAACCATCCAGTTTTATTTGGATGAATCTGCCTCATTTTTCTTCCCCACATCTGCTCAGCAGCTGCAGGCACACCGTTCCCAGGGGCTTGGCCTAATTTGTAGAATTACAGGGGTTGTGCCTGGCAATAGAGAAGGTCTATTAGTGCTGCTCATGTTAAAAATTGCAAGCTTGATGCCTTCCACATGCTTCTGTTTTATTTTCGTAAGCCTATGCATGCTGGAACCATAATTAACCTTCCAGAGCAATTTCTCAATGTGCATAACTTACTTACTCATTAACAGTTGCTAGTTGCTTATAATGTTTTCTCATGAATCATGCAAATACTGTGGGATTTAGTCTTCAAAAAATATATATGTGAATGCTAAATTTCCATTCATCTGAATCGCAAGACTTGCTCAAGCATTCAAAAACTGGGTTCAGTGAATATGTATATATGTGCATGTAGGGGGGGGGGATTTCAGTTTCAGGCTTAGCTCCTAGCATAAGATCTTGCTGGATCAGGCCAGTTGCCCATCTAGTCCAGCATCCTGTTCCCACAGTGGCCAACCAGATGCCTGTGGAAAACCAGCAAGCAGCATCAAGCACAAGAGCCATCTCTCTTTCTGCGGCTTCAGAAAGAGGCATTACTGCCTCTGCCTGTAGGGCAGGCAGAGGCAAATTCCACCCTCCAGATGTTTGGGGCTACAATTCCCATCATCCCTAGCTAACAGGACCAGTGGTCAGGGATGATGGGAGTTGTAGTCCCAAAACATCTGGAGGGCTGAGTTTGCCTATGCCTGCTGTAGGGGCAGAGCAGTTACCATGGCTATGCTCTTTCCCTTATGCTCTTCTTATCGTTTATGCTCTTCTTATCCCTTCTCCCCTTATGAATATTGAAGGCCTCAACCAAGCCCAGGTATACAGTTGTACGTGCAGGGGCTCTGTTCATGCATTCAGGTGAAGAACTGAGGTTAGGGATTAGTGCCTACCATCCCCCATGGATGTTCAAATCAATGTGTACATTGAGCAACCAAAAGTGACTCCAGTTGAGCCACTATGGCAGTGTTTCCCAAACTTTTTTGGGCAACGGCACACCTGTTTACTGAAAAAAAATCTCGCGGCACACCACCATTAAAGCCCCGCCCCGTGACGTCAGCGCGCAGCGTCACGCCGGGAGGGACGCACGAAAGTGAAAGTTTTTTCCCTCCCCCTTGCCGGGGAACCTCCAAGCTTTGGGGGTGGGAGGAGGCAGCAGAGCGAGGGACTGAGGGACGGCGGCAACTGAGGCGGCGGCGGCTGTTGTGGTGGTGGCGGCGATAGCGGGCGGAGGAGGGGGCGGCGGCGGGGCTTGAGGAGCCGTCGCCGGGAGTTGCTGCTGCTGTTGTTGCTGCTGCTGCCCGGACATGCCGGCCTCCTCCTCCTCCGCTGTCTCGCGCTCCTCCCTTTTGCACGCGCTGCCCCGCCGCTCGGCACCACCACCGCGGAGCCGCCCCCGGCTCGACGCGGATCCTCGCCGCCGCCGCCTCTCACCGCCCGACTCGCCCGCCTCCCTCCCACGGCACACCAGCCAATGTCTCACGGCACAGTAGTGTGCCGCGGAACACCGGTTGGGAAACACTGCACTATGGGGCAAGTCCACTGAAGTGAGAGAAAGAGAGATATTAGTCATCAACAAAGTTTGCACAAGACCCATAGTCAAGGTCTGGTTGAAATGTTTTGATTCCCAAAGCATTACAGTAGTGCCCCGCAAGACGAATGCCTCGCAAGACAAAAAACTCGCTAGACGAAAGGTTTTTTTGTCCGCGATTTGCCTCGCAAGACGAATTCCCCTATGGGCTTGCTTCGCAAAACGAAAACGTCTCGCGACATTGTTTCCTTTGTGTAAAAACCGTTAAAACCAAGGGTGCTTAGCTTGAGCAGCTGCAGTTGCGACTTGGCTTCGAGGAGCAACTGTTAGCACGTGGTTTGGTAGCCTTTTATCAGACTTTGCTCACTTTTGAAGATTTTCCAAAACTTTTCCAGAACTTTTCCAGAACTTCTCTTTCATCCATTTGGTAAGTTAAACTTTTAAAACTTTTTGGGGGGGTTTTGGATTTTGGGTTGGGGTGTTTGGGATTCAAGGACTTGGTGTTGGGAAGGGGTTTGCGATAATCTGGGGGCTTGTGGGCCTTTTTGGGGAATTTTTATGATTTTCTGTGACCATTGTGCCAGGTTGCTTATTTTTGAAAATTTTTCTGAGTTTGAATTTCTGAGTGCTGGCTGGCTAGGGGAACAGTGGGGGAGGTTTCTGCAGAAATCTGGGGGCTTGTGGGTTTTTTTTGGGATTTTTTATGATTTTCTGTGACCATTGGGCATGGCTGTTTTTTTTTGAAAATTTTTCTGAGTTTGAATTTCTGAGTGCTGGCTGGCTAGGGGAACAGTGGGGGAGGTTTCTGCAGAAATCTGTGACCATGTGGGGGTTTTTTGGGAATTTTTATGATTTTCTGTGACCATTGGGCATGGCTGTTTTTCTTTGAAAATTTTTCTGAGTTTGAATTTCTGAGTGCTGGCTGGCTAGGGGAACAGTGGGGGAGGTTTCTGCAGAAATCTGGGACCATGTGGGGGTTTTTTGGGAATTTTTATGATTTTCTGTGACCATTGGGCATGGCTGTTTTTTTTTGAAAATTTTTCTGAGTTTGAATTTCTGAGTGCTGGCTGGCTAGGGGAACAGTGGGGGAGGTTTCTGCAGAAATCTGTGACCATGTGGGGTTTTTTTGGGAATTTTTATGATTTTCTGTGACCATTGGGCATGGCTGTTTTTTTTGAAAATTTTTCTGAGTTTGAATTTCTGAGTGCTGGCTGGCTAGGGGAACAGTGGGGGAGGTTTCTGCAGAAATCTGTGACCATGTGGGGGTTTTTTGGGAATTTTTATGATTTTCTGTGACCATTGGGCATGGCTGTTTTTTTTTGAAAATTTTTTTTTCTGAGTTTGAATTTCTGAGTGCTGGCTGGCTGGGGGAACAGTGGGGGAGGTTTCTGCAGAAATCTGGGGGCTTGTGGGGGTTTTTTGGGAATTTTTATGATTTTCTGTGACCATTGGGCATGGCTGGTTTTTTTTGAAAATTTTTTTTTCTGAGTTTGAATTTCTGAGTGCTGGCTGGCTGGGGGAACAGTGGGGGAGGTTTCTGCAGAAATCTGGGGGCTTGTGGGGGTTTTTTGGGAATTTTTATGATTTTCTGTGACCATTGGGCATGGCTGTTTTTCTTTGAAAATTTTTCTGAGTTTGAATTTCTGAGTGCTGGCTGGCTAGGGGAACAGTGGGGGAGGTTTCTGCAGAAATCTGGGACCATGTGGGGGTTTTTTGGGATTTTTATGATTTTCTGTGACCACTAGGCATGGCTGTTTTTTTTCAAATTTTTTTTTCTGAGTTTGAATTTCTGAGTGCTGGCTGGCTAGGGGAACAGTGGGGGAGGTTTCTGCAGAAATCTGGGGGCTTGTGGGGGTTTTTTGGGATTTTTTATGATTTTCTGTGACCACTAGGCATGGCTGTTTTTTTTCAAATTTTTTTTTCTGAGTTTGAATTTCTGAGTGCTGGCTGGCTAGGGGAACAGTGGGGGAGGTTTCTGCAGAAATCTGGGGGCTTGTGGGGGTTTTTTGGGATTTTTTATGATTTTCTGTGACCACTAGGCATGGCTGTTTTTTTTCAAATTTTTTTTTCTGAGTTTGAATTTCTGAGTGCTGGCTGGCTGGGGGAACAGTGGGGGAGGTTTCTGCAGAAATCTGGGGGCTTGTGGGGGTTTTTTGGGATTTTTTATGATTTTCTGTGACCACTAGGCATGGCTGTTTTTTTTTGAAATTTTGTTGTTATTTTTTGAATTTTTTTTTGTCTGGGTGGGGAAGCAGTTGGGGAGGGGTTTGCAGCAGTAGGGGAGGGGCTGGGGGAGCAGTTGAGGAGGGGTTTGCAATTTCTGTGTTATGGGTGGGTTGGTGCGTGTCTGTGGGAGCAGTTGAGGTTTTTGAAGACATTGGTGATTTTTGAAGCTTTTCCTAAACTTTTTTTACAGCCATTTGAGGTTCCTGAGGACTTCGGTGGTTGATTGCTGAAGCTTTTCCAGAACTTCTCTTTCATCCATTTGGTAAGCTCAACTTTTAAAACTTTTTTGGGGGTTTTTGGGATTTTGGATTTGGGGTTGGGGTGCTTGGGATTCAAGGCCTTGGTTCTGGGTTTTAATTTCTGTGTGGTGGGTGGCTGGGTGCTTTTGTATTTTTTGGGTTTGAAGCACATCACTGATTTTTTTTTCTGTTTCTGAGTTTACAAAGGTAGGACCTGTGCTGCCATGGGACCCAAGAAGACTGCTCCTGCGGTGGCCGGCGAGAGGAAGAAGGAGAAGGTGACGCTGGAGATGAAGAAGGACATCATTCGGAAGCACGACGGCGGAATGCGTGTGACGGACATCGCCAGGGAGTACGGCAGGAACCCATCGACCATCGGGACCATCCTGAAGATGAGGGAGAAGATCATGGCGACTGATGCAGCCAAGGGAGTCACCAGGATCGTGAGGAACCGCCCAGCTGTCCTGGAGGAGGTCGAGAAGTTGCTGCTCATCTGGATAGAAGAGAAGCAGCGTGCAGGGGACACAGTGTCTGAGGCCGTCATTTGTGAGAAGGCCAAGGCCTTGCATGCTGACCTCATCCGGGATCAGCCAGGAACCTCAGCCGAGCCAGAAGTCTTCAAGGCTAGCAGAGGTTGGTTTGACCGGTTCAAGACGAGATCTGGCATCCACAGCGTGGTCAGGCATGGAGAGGCTGCCAGTTCTGATGTTCCTGCGGCTGAAGACTTTGCAGCGGAGTTCCTGGAGCTTGTGAAGACGGAGGGCTACGTTCCGCAGCAGGTCTTCAACTGCGACGAGACCGGGCTGTTTTGGAAGAGGATGCCCAAAAGGACTTTCATCACTCAGGAGGAGTCCAGGCTGCCTGGCCACAAGCCCATGAAGGACCGTCTGACCCTGCTCTTCTGTGCCAACGCCAGCGGCGACCTGAAGATCAAGCCCCTGCTGGTGTACCACTCGGAGAACCCACGGGCCTTCAAGAGACACAAGATCGACAAGGAGCGGCTGAGTGTCATGTGGCGATCCAACAGCAAGGCTTGGGTCACACGTGTGCTGTTTGTGGACTGGGTCAATCTTGCTTTTGGCCCTGCTGTCAAGCAGTACCTGCTGGACAACGACCTGCCGCTGAAGGCTTTGCTTCTGATGGACAATGCTCCTGCCCATCCTAAAGGCCTTGAGGTGGACTTGTTGGAGGAGTTCAGCTTCATCAACATCATGTTCCTGCCGCCTAACACCACGCCACTGCTCCAGCCGATGGATCAGCAGGTCATCGCCAATTTCAAAAAACTCTACACCAAGGAGCTTTTCAGGCGATGCTTCGAGGTGACTGACTGCACCACCATCACCCTGCGGGAATTCTGGAAGGACCACTTCGACATTGCCACCTGCTTGAAGATGGTCAACACGGCCTGGAAAGGGATCAGCCAGAGAAATTTGAATTGCGCTTGGCGCAACCTGTGGCCGGACTGTGTGGCACCAAGTGACTCTGATGCACCAGAGTCAACAGTGGTGCAGGACATTGTTGCCTTGGGGAGGACCATGGGCCTGGAGGTCACGGAGGAGGACGTCTGCGAGCTGGTAGAGGGGCACGACGACGAGCTGACCACCCAGGAGCTGGTCGAACTGCAGGCAGAGGCTGCGCTGGAGCAGGCCTCACTGGAAGAGGAGGAAGCAACTGGGGAACGGCTGTCCTCCGAAAGACTGAGGGACATTTGCCAGAGGTGGAAGGAGGTGCAGACTTTTGCAGATCTACACCACCATGAGAAGCACGTGGCACATGACGCTGGGAACTTTTATGATACGAGGGTCATGTCGTATTTCAGGGAGCTGCTGAAAAGGCGGATGAAGCAGCAGACAATGGACAGGTTCTTGACCAAGAAGCAAAGAGTGGAAGAGGAGCCTTCTTCAAGTGCTCCCCCAGAGTCTTAGAAAATGTCTGTATACTGTACTTTGTTGATTTTTAAATGTATTTCTGTCATGTTTATAAAGTTTATTTATTTTCCCTTCAATTTTTGAACTGCTCTTTACAGTATGTGTGACTTTAAAGAGCAGTTAATAAACTGTTGTTGTACCAAATTTGGCTTTGTTTGGACTTTTTTTGACCATAGGAACGCATTAATTGATTTTCAATGCATTCCTATGGGATTTCGTGCTTCGCAAGACGAAAAATTCGCTAGACGACAAAAATTGCGGAACGAATTAATTTCGTCTTGCGGGGCACCACTGTAAATCAAAATGGTGTCCTTCCTACTAATCAACCTGGGTCAGAGTCTGCTGGGAAGTTTTCATGTGGAAGCCTAATTGAAATGAAGGGAGGTTTGCAGTATTTCTGTTGTCAAGTGGTCAAGCACTTCTCATTCTCCTGAGTATTTTTATTCTGTCTTTTCTGCATATCTATTTTAGAGACTAATGTACAGAACTCTGGTTGGACACTATGAGAATAGAACCGTGGACAAGATAGGCCTTTGGCCTGATCCCCTTGTTGGCAAATGTTCTTTGATGAAGCTCAGTTGGGGAGAAATTCTCACTAGGAGTTGGAAATAGTTTATTGTGCTGGATGCTAATTCACAACTGGGCATTAGTAAACAGATTGTATCTCCTGGCCTTGGGTCACATATTTACCATCTGGTTGATTATTCCATTCCATTCCGATTCTTAATTAATTTTATGTCAATATCTGTATCTGTCTATTGCCTAAATTTTAAATCAGCAGAATGGCTATTTATAGACAGATCTTCGAGGGAGGCGGGGAGAGGAAATGAATGATTGATGACTTTTTAATAACTTGCAAGCAGGACTCTTAGCCTTGGTTGTCATCTTTGTTTAACCAAGTTGATATATTATATGTGCAGAAATGAATGTGAAGTAATGGGAACAAGCCCAAACCAGTCACAAGATGTTTGGAAATGTTAATGCGTTTTGGTTTAGGCAGAAGTCTGAACAAATTAGCAGTCGTGAGAAACATCCAAAATGTGTTTGGGGAGGTGTGGGGTGTGTGGAGAGAAAGTCGCATCCTTTGACCTAAGTTATTTTAGTTCTTCCATTCCAAATACTAACTATGCAATATGAAATAAGTACAGTGGTACCTCAGGTTTACATATGCTTCAGGTTACATACGCTTCAGGTTACAGACTCCGCGAACCCAGAAATATTACCTCGGGTTAAGAACTTTGCTTCAGGATAAGAACAGAAATTGTGCTTTGGCAGCACGGCAGCAGCAGGAGGCCCCATTAGCTAAAGTGGTGCTTCAGGCTAAGGACAGTTTCATGTTAAGAACAGACCTCCAGAACGAATTAAGTTCTTAACCCGAGGTACCACTTTACTGTATAAACCCAATCCACAGCCTTGTGCTGCACTGGGATGTGTGCATGCCATGGGTGGCTTACCGTCCCTGTGGGTGACTGAGGAAATGGGAACCAAACTGGGGAGAGGGAGAGCTCTGGGCGTACTTCAGTGTGCCTGCGCTGGTGAAGGATTGTCCGATTGGGTTCACTCCATACAATAACTATAAACCTGCTGCAATAACGTTTTTTTCTAAAGCTAAGGCTAGTTTAAACTTGAAACAGCACCATCGACTTGAACAGAGCTATTGGGAGATGTGACCTTCGTCCTGCCAAGATTAGCACGGTTAGTTTCAGATAGATAGGGAGGTAAGAATGGGATAAAAAGAGGAGCTCCAAAGTAGGGTGCTATTCGTTTCCTCAGAAGCACACTTACTGTCACTAGCCTTTCAAAAAAAGATTACAAAATACGTCAAATGCATCATCAGGTTTTAATCCTCTGTGTTTATGTTGTTCTTGTTTTTTGAATGACATTGTGACAGCATCTCTACTTTCAGTATTTTCCCAGTAGTGTCTAAACCATGGGTAGGCAAAATAAGGCCTGAGAGCCGGATGAGGCCCAGTCGCCTTCTCAATCCGGCCCGCGGACGGTCCAGGAATCAGTGTGTTTTTACATGAGTAGAATGTATGCTTTTATTTAAAATGCATCTCTGGGTTATTTGTGGGGCCTGCCTGGTGTTTTTACATGAGTAGAATGTGTGCTTTTATTTAAAATGCATCTCTGGGTTATTTGTGGGGCATAGGAATTCGTTCATTCCTCCCCCAAATATAGTCTGGTCCCCCATAAGGTCTGAGGGACAGTGGACCTTATGTTTGCTGGCTCATGTGACTTCTTTGTTTGCCTTACATAAAGGAAAGGTCCAAACAATGATGATGAGACCCTGAAGCAAAGAGCATTTCCTTTGCGAGTGTTGTTCTCCAGAATTTGTGATGGATGGCAACACTGAGTTTGGAAAGGTAATCTAATCTCTACGAATAAGTAACAAGGAAAAACAGAATTGTTTGCAATTTGGCAGCACCTAACGCCAGCAATCTCTATTGTTATTGAAGGATTTCTTTCCCCCCTTCTTTCAGAGAACCCTGTTAACCAGAATAATTCAGTTTAGGAGAATCTAGTTTTCCATGTTTGTTTGTTTGTTTGTTTGTTATTTCATTCCATTTAAGAACAGCTCTGTGTGAAACACCTCAGAGTGATTTAACCATAGAAACACATATTAAACAATTTCATATATTTAAGCGTGTGTGTGTGTGTGTGTGTGTGTGTAAACAAAACATACAAAGCAGCAATTTTAAATCCATTACAGGCATAGGCTGGTATAAACTTTTTATAAATGTTTGTTATAATGTAATTATTGGACTCCAACTCCCACCAGTGCCAGCTATGTTGGGCAGCAGTTGGAGATTATAGGAGCTGTAAATTTGTGGGGTGCCAGGACCTCCCTTCTAATTCCTCGGTGCTAGATACTGCTGTCTTCTTCAACATTGAATTCGCTTGAAGAGTGCTTAAAACTGGGGAAAATTCAGAGAAAAGCAACAATTGTCATAAAACTGATGCACAGAAATATGTTTAGATAAAGACACGTGTGGATAGCTTATCCAAAGGACAAGGTTGAGAAGTCATTACACAAGTACCCGAATGACATACATGATTTCGGAAGCGAACTATAGTTATGTGTAGTGAGGTTGCTTTACAAAAGTGCTGGTATGAAGTTCAGAACCACAAAAATATTCTGGAGACTGATTGCATTAAAGCTACTGTGACTAGAGAATGATGGATATCCAACCAGAGCTGAATGGTGAACAGTGTTTCCCTTTGTAGGAATTAACTTTGGCCAGCTAGATAAGGTCAGATTTGTTAGAGGGGTAGTTGTAACAAACCACTTGAATAAGTCAGCTCTATCTATCTATCTATCTATCTATCTATCTATCTATCTATCTATATTAATGGTACCAGAAATGACTAGATCCTGCCATTAACCTCTCTACAGAACCAGATTCTGCAAGCTTGAAGCAAGCAGAGTACCTCTTAAATGCTCAGGTGCTCAGGAAATGCCAGGAAGAGCATAGAAGCAGGGAGTATATACTGAGGCCCAGGAAAGGGGAAACAAGAAAAAGGAAGAGGCATTCAAAAGGAATGAAACTAGAATGACAGAACAAGCTGTTTCAGGCCCTGACACCGCATCACAACACACTCCAGGCTCAGTCAGAATGGAACCATTAAAGACTGCCTCACCAGAACAATTTAATTTCCAGTCCTTTGGAATGTAGTCTTAAATGGATTAGGCCCTTCAACCAATTTGGAGAAGTCTCTGGTTTACATACAAAACCTAGTACTTTAATCTATTCTATCAGGGATCAGACTGATGAAATCCTGATGTCACTTCTATGAAGTGGTAGAAGCCATTTCATGGGGAAGAAAAAAGAGGATTTATGAGGAGACTCGATGTAATCGCTGCAGTCAAAAACCCTGGGAACCTGGAATTAGCTTTATCACATCTTTTCTGACACTCGAAAAATCCTATGGTTATGGCGTTCTTTTAAAAAAATCTAATCAGAGACCATCCTGTTGTACGGCCTTCCTCAACTTGATATGCTTGGAGGGCTAATGGGAGTTGTAGTCCAAATATCTGGAGGGCATCAGATAATGAAAGGCTGCTGCAGTAGGCCTCCATGAAGAAAAATTGTCACAACTATAATCACCGGATTCTGGTTTGACTCTTCAAAAGGCCATTACACAAGCTCATTAATCTAGGTTGGTCAATGAGCAACAAAGATAAATTGAAAAGGCTCTCAAGCCCAATCAACAGATGCCAGACATAGACACTTTGCATACTGCAGTTAGAAGGTTACAAAAAACTAAACATGGACAGCCATATAAGCAAGCATGAGTGGCTTCCACTGCTTTCATCTGGCCAGAGAAGCAATTTGGCAAAAATGCACAAAGAAAGGTCACTTTGGTAGCATGTTGGTTCCTTGCTGGAGCCCACAAAGGTACAAAACAAAACTATTCTGAAGAAATTTCATTCCTAGAAGAACGCAACAAACCCTCATCTTTCATAGATGTCTTGATGAAAGAGAAACATATCTATCATCTGAGTTACCTTCAAAAATAGATACAGGAACAGTTACAGCTGCTCCAGAAAATTGCTACAATTTTTGGGTGGAGTCCAGCGAAGTTGCTCATGAGTTGATGACTGTACAACCCTGCCAACCACTACAGCTGATTTGACTCAAAAGCTGTGAATATAAAATAATTTCACCGGAAAGATAAATGGATAAAATATCGCCAAAGGCACAATTTTTGCACAGGAGGAGGCTTGTATTCCAGATATGGGAGCTCAAAGAACTGCCCAGACTAGTGCAGGGACTCCTCGTTCCTTGTGAAGTGGAGGCAACGAATTCTTCATACTAAGGGCATGCTTCAATTTCACACAAAAATATTAGATTTGTAGAACATCTAGATGCTAAAACCTCCTTTTGAATGAATAAAGAAAGAAAGAAAGAAAGAAAGAAAGAAAGAAAGAAAGAAAGAAAGAATTGAATACAGTTTCCATTATATTTTTGAAATGTTTTCAGAGAAAGGGAGATGTAGTAGAAAAAGTTAAGTTCTGTCAAGGTAGGTGATGTCATCAGGTAGGGACAGCTTTGTATATGGAGTTAAGTTAGTTGTAATAAAGCACTTGAACAAGTCGGACCTGTCTCAGCTCTCTTAATAATGCACACTTCAGTTCAAATGAAGCTGCATTTTCTCCCCAGGATAAACAGAGTAACAGGAGGAACACGAGACTTTATATGTCCAGTATGGAGATTCCTGTAGGTTTAAAACTAGCAATTAGATATTGCAATTAGTGGAATATAAATATGGCTCTAAGATGTAATAGGCAAAAGTTAGGCAGGAAGGAACAGTGGAAAGTTTGTTGGGTTGTGAGAGGCAAATAGAGAGAATGGGTTTAGTTTATGCTCAGTCAACTATGGAAATAATGACACCCTGTTTCATCATATGTGCTTAATTTCTGAATTTGGAAGAAATCAGAGCTCCAGAATAGTGGCAGTATTTTGTAAACCAGATTGCAATATAAATTTAAAATATCAACCGGCAATCCTCCCTTGAAACAATGTAGTATGTTTTAGCAGGTAGCCATATTTAACTTTTTCAGTCATTCACCTTGGTTCTTCTCTAATTAATTCAGTTAAAATTCCATAGATTGACCTTGATTAGGTCTGTACGGAAGGAGGTGGGCTTTCAGGTATTTGGGGCCTGAGTCACCGAGGGCTTTGGACACCAATGGGAGCACCTTGAATTGGGCCCAGAAATGAACTGGCAACAAGTATAGACTTTTTAAAGCAAAAGTTATGTGAGATCTAAATGGAACCCCAGTCAGCAATCTAGCTGCTCCATTTTGGACTGAATCATCTTCAAGGGCAGCCCCATATAGAGTGCATCACAATAATCCAATCCCAATGTTACCAGAGCATGGATTATGGTGGCCAAGTTATCTCACTAGCTGACAAATCGGCCAGAGTTGGGGAAAAAGGCACTCCTAGCCACCAAGGCCATCTGAAGAATTGTCAACAGTATTGAAAGCCACCAAGAGATCAAGGAGAACAAACAGGGTCACACTCCCATCTCACTCCCAATAAATGACACCAACAAGGGCCACCAGGGCAGTTTCAGTGCCATGATCCGCCCGGAAGCCAAACTGGAATGGATCCTGGAAATGACATTCCACAGCTCAATGAATAATGTGTTAGAATTCCTGCTCCATGACTGCAGTCATGGGATTGTTGTCTATCACATGATGGTATATGTTTTGACTCCACAGAGTGGGAAGTGACAGAGACAGGATGTTTGTGTTACTGTGTTCCGTGAAGTGGGACTATTGTCCTTTGTTCTTTTTCTCTTTGCTGTCTGATGCTAGAGAGAGATGGAGCCATGTTGCAGTGCTCCGTGTGTGTTTATATGTAAATAAAGTAGATTAGCCAAAATGCCGAGTCGCTGAGGTCTGTCACGCATAATGCGCAAACTCTGCGGATCCCTAAGTGTGCCGGTGTCTGTTGGCATCGGTCGCTGTGATGTTTGGGCTGAAGAAAGCTCTTGAAGCTTCCGAACGATCGACCAGGAGGGAGGGAACATGCCAGTCGGGCATGTGTCTCTACCAGGCTCCTACTCGAGTGTAGGCCTGAGCTCCTGACAACATGAACATAACAGTAAAATTATGTAAACATCAAATTTATGTAAGCATTAAACATAGCTTCCCCAACTCTCTCTGTGCCCTCACAGTAGAGGATCAGGAGACCTATTAGAACAGTATGGGGTGAGGAAGAGAGGGGGAGCATGCTATCAGGCAAGCTGAGACAGCAAGATCCTGAATTTCACCCATAGAAATGGGTGTTATCAACACACTGATCAAATGGGGTGTGTGCATGGGAGCTTCAGTGGGGAGAAGACAAAGTCCCATTGTATCTGCAAAAGTTTGCTCCTGTAGCACTTTATTTCACTAGTGTCTGCACTGTGGCACCATGCATGGCACCTTGGGTATGATCCAAAGTGAGATGTTTGATATGAATGGTGGATGGTCTATTAGTGGTGATCACTGTGGTGCTGATATTCGGAGTGTGTTTGTCACCCATCCATAACATACAGTCCATGGTTGAAGAACTATAATGAATCTATATTATGACCATTTTCCTGTGATGGCTTGATAGGAATCAGTGATATGGTACTTGGGCAACACTAGTTTAGGATAATTTCTCTGCCTCTGTGGGTTTATGCCTCCACATTTTCATTGTTTTGACTAAGCTTAGAGGTTTCATTTTATGTAATACTTGATGGCACGGTGCAAGTTCTATGGAAAATAAACATAATTAAATACAATGTTATTTCTTCACTGCAGCCCACCCTTGGGTAAATTTAAACATCACTGTAAGCAATTACAAATTTTGGAATCAATTGTAGGTGGAAAAAACCCCCACCAGCAGTGGGACAAATTTGTTTCCAGTGAAAGTTTCTTCAAGTTAATGATGTCTTGGAAACTGCCTTTTGGGAGAAAAAAACACCTCAGCTTGCATGACAGGATTGATTGATTGTGATTGTTTTATTCTATTCATCAGTTCTGGCCTCTTGCAACACCATTTATTTCAGGAAGATTTGCACTGATTAAACTTAGATTCATAAGAACAGCCTAATCAAGCTCACGATGAGTCTGAGCATGTAGAGGGAGATGTTTGACTGACCCTCCCCAGTGTAGCCTGGTGCCCGGTAAATGTGCCATTTTCCTCCCATTTGGAAGAAATGTGTTATGAGTACCACATTATTTGCTTTCTCCCCCTGCAAGCAGCAGGTTCGTAGTCTGGGGACACTTCTGGGTCCAGCATTGTTACTTGAGGCCCTTGGCGGCTAGGAGTGCCTACGGTATTTCCAGTTATGGCCACAGAAATGACTTGGTCATGATATTCCATGATCTAGCAACTTCCAGGCTGGATTCTTGCAGTGCACTCTATGTGGGGCTGCCCTTAAAGACGACTTGGAAACTTCAGTTAGTAGGAGGGGATATTCTCTATGGCAGCCCTTGAGTTGTGGAACCGCCTCCCCACAGAGGCGTTTCTGGTTTCTTCACCATACAGCACCTGGCAAATGCTGAAGAGACAACCTCTTTAGCCTGGCCTTTGACACCTAAGATGTGAGTTTTCATTGTCCACCTTATTCCTCTGTATGTAATCTATTTTAACTGTTTTTAATCTTGAATTTTAAATTGTTGTAACCTGCCCTGGGACCTGTTGGTGAAGGGTTGGCAACAAATGTAATTATGGTAATGATGGTGCTGATAACAATGATCATATAGGGTGAATTAACATGAAAAAAATTGTGACGCTATATCTTTCAGGAATTTCAACAAGTATAGCTTTTCTCATCCTTGTATGCAGGGTCAAAATTAGCATCCCCTATCATCTTACTTAGGACGCGGGTGGTGCTGTGGGTAAAACCTCAATGCCTAGGACTTGCCGATCGTATGGTTGGCGGTTCGAATCCCCGCGGCGGGGTGAGCTCCCGTTGCTCGGTCCCAGCTCCTGCCCACCTAGCAGTTCGAAAGCACTCTTAAGTGCAAGTAGATAAATAGGGAAGGTAAACGCTTTTATAGCGGGAACGTAAACGGCGTTTCCGTGTGCTGCGCTGGTGCTGGCTCGCCAGCTGCAGCTTCGTCACGCTGGCCACGTGACCCAGAAGTGTCTTCAGATGGCACCGGCTCACGGCCTCTAGAGCGAGATGAGCATGCAACCCTAGAGTCGGACACAACTGGCCCGTATGGGCAGGGGTACCTTTACCTTTATCATCTTACTTATCTTACTTACTTACATCTGCTTATTTAACTTATATGCAGAATTCATCGTGCGAAAGGCTGGGCTGGATGAATCCCAAGCCGGAATTAGGATTGCTGGAAGAAATATCAACAACCTCAGATAAGCAGATGACACAACCTTGATGGCAGAAAGTGAGGAGGAATTAAAGAACCTTTTAATGAGGTCGAAAGAGGAGAGCGCAAAATATGGTCTGAAGCTCAACATAAAAACCCCGAAGATCATGGCCACTGGTCCCATCACCTCCTGGCAAATAGAAGGGGAAGAAATGGAGGCAGTGAGAGATTTTACTTTCTTGGGCTCCATGATCACTGCAGATGGTGACAGCAGTCACGAAATTAAAAGACGCCTGCTCCTTGGGAGAAAGGCGATGGCAAACCTAGACAGCATCTTAAAAAGCAGAGACATCACCGTGCCAACAAAGGTCCATATAGTTAAAGCCATGGTTTTCCCAGTATTGATGTATGGAAGTGAGAGCTGGACCATAAAGAAGGCTGATCGCCAAAGAATTGATGCTTTTGAATTATGGTGCTGGAGGAGACTCTTGAGAGTCCCATGGACTGCAAGAAGATCAAACGCATCCATTCTTAAGGAAATCAGCCCTGAGTGCTCACTGGAAGGACAGATCCTGAAGCTGAGGCTCCAATACTTTGGCCACCTCATGAGAAGAGAAGACTCCCTGGAAAAGACCCTGATGTTGGGAAAGATGGAGGGCACAAGAAGAAGGGGACGACAGAGGACGAGATGGTTGGACAGTGTTCTCGAAGCTACAAACATGAGTCTGACCAAACTGCAGGAGGCAATGGAAGACAGGCGAGCCTGGCGTGCTCTGGTCCATGGGGTCACGAAGAGTCGGACACGACTAAACGACTAAACAACAACAATCATCTTACAGCAGCCATAGCAATGCTGCTCCATCAACCCTCTTTTTTAAAGAGACCCAACACTCCGAGTAATGCCAATTAGTTATGTCTAATTTCCCATAATGCCCCTAATCTAGCATCTCTCTGAGGAATTGTGGGAAATTTAAAGGATGGCTTAATCCAGCTGTGCAGCACTGCTTAGCCTTAGAGTGTTGCCATCACAGCCAGGCCCACCTGCCCAGATTCTCTCATTGGCACAACTATTAAAAGTATGTTAGTTATTTTCTTCTTTGTATCTGATCACCTTGTGAATCACAAAACATAAGTGAAGAGGGCAGCACCAGAAGAAGCAAAAAAAAAGAAGTAGTGAGCCTTGTTCAGCAAGTATCAAGGAGACATTTTTTAATTTGGCTTGCCAACACGTTTTTATAAAATTTTGGTTAGGGATAGGGCTGGATAAATCTGTCAATTCCAATTCTCTCAATTTCTCATTTTCCCAATCAGTATTTTAGTGAGATCACCACCAGAAATTCCTCAGCATTTTATTGTGAATTTCTGCTAATAAACATATGTTTGTATGCCGTTTTGACAAAGGTATACATTTTTGCAAGCAATTTTGCTTTATTATAATGCTTTTTGTATGCTATTTTCATGAATATATTCAGTTTTATGTATGCTTTCCCTCAATATATGCAATCATTGTTTGGTTGGGGGATCTGTGTCACAAAATTTGGATGTGTGCAGGTTTTGAAGGGAGGCTCTCCTTGTTTTTGAAATTGTGATTTTAGGTAGGTTTGCCTTTGAATCCAAACTGAATTAAATTTGTTCATAATCCCTAGTTAGGGATGTCTGGAAATTTGATGAGGTGGTAACATTATTACAAGGACAAAACAACACTTTGTATGATATACTTTCATGTTGTTTAAAAATATGTAAATCTGAACCAAAAACAAACATAGAATACATAATTATTTAAATAGTAACATGAATGCATATAAAAGCCTTTTGCGGAAAAAGCAAATAAACAATTGGCTACAGATTTAGAAGATGAGGATCGTCAAAGCCACATTCATATCCAGTTTATACATGATGTTCAGATGTTTCCCTTTGTAAAAAATGTTATGTGCTTTGCTTCCAGAAGAAGAAATCCATGACCTTCTTGAACAGGACAGCCTACATAATGACGATCGCATCCCCCCTACAGGTATGCAATCTTCCTTTAACTTTATGCTTTTGAGTTATTACATGGTTGGTATGACTCCTCCTCACAGGTGTTATGCTTTAAAAGAACCACACACAGTGACATTGCTCATACTAGGTGGAGAATTATGGTGATGTCGTGGTGAGAAGTTCTCTTCAAAAGGTCTTTGCTACTGAGCTTCCACAAGGCCACATCCCCAAACAGGTTACTTTCCAGCCAATGGCTTACTGGTGAATGTGCTTACAAAGAGTTAAAAGTGAGTAGCCCTTTTCCCCTTAAGGAAAGGGTCTGTGGTACCTGATTAGTTTATTTTTCCTGTTGAGTTTTCCCCTCTCCTATGACGCCAACTTGGCGGGGCAGGGCTCCATTGGCAGAAGGTTCTTTTACAGTGGCATGCTAGCAGCTGCGCTCTGAGCTCTATTTTGGTTATGTTGTGATTGATGACTTGAATGAGAGATGTGAGGAGTGAATTAACAGCTTTAGTAAAAACACATGGGATTGTCCCTCAGTTTGCTTTTCTAGCAGAGAGCCCCGTCATGCTGTGGTGCCTATTTTGGGATCATTTTTGGTCTACTCTACCTGGGCTAGGCTCACTTTTTTCTTTTGCCTTTCTTGTTCAAGGAGCTGTCTTGGAAATGATGTGCTTGTTCCATTTTAAAAGAAAGTGGCGGGAGGATAATAAGAGGAAAATGGTCTTTTTTAAAAACCTACCTTGCAGGGAATGACTAAATACAAGGCAATTTATCAACCATGCTGGACCACAGGAAGCAGTTAGAGAGAGAAGCTGCAAGGAGGAAGCTTCTTGTCAAGACACAGTAGCCCCAAATAGCCTCATTTGTGCTTTGCCAGTCCACACCAGTATGGTGTAGTGGTTAAGAGTATGGTGTAGTGGTTAAGAACGGTAGTCTCGTTATCTGGGGAACCGGGTTCGCGTCTCCGCTCCTCCACATGCAGCTGCTGGGTGACCTTGGGCCAGTCACACTTCTCTGAAGTCTCTCAGCCCCACTCACCTCACAGAGTGTTTGTTGTGGGGGAGGAAGGGAAAGGAGAATGTTAGCCGCTTTGAGACTCCTTAAAGGGAGTGAAAGGCGGGATATCAAATCCAAACTCTTCTTCTTCTTCTTCACAGTGGACATAACGGTGCTGCAATTGCATTTTAAGAAAAGGTGTGTGCATGTGCAATACAAATCAGGTTCAGGGGAAAAGATCCCAATAGAAAACCCTGGAATGCAATGGGTTGGCAACTTTGTTGTTGTTGTTGCTTAGTCATTTAGTCGTGTCCGACTCTTCGTGACTCCATGGACCAGAGCACGCCAGGCACTTCTGTCTTCCACTGCCTCCCACAGTTTGGTCAGACTCATGTTTGTAGCTTCGAAGACACTATCCAACCAGGGTTGGCAACAGTATCATCCAAATTCTCTATGGGAAAACAGAGAGTGGGCAATCTCAGACAAAACACCTGGTGTGGAGCCAATCTCTGAATGAGAGAGACTTCTCTCGAAGCAGGTAGAGTTTTCTCCTGTTTTCTTTCTGTTTGTCTGAGGGACAAACAAGACCCACATTCAAATTCTCCCTCAGCCACAATTAGTGTGCAAGACAGGATAGCTATGGGGAGACAATGTGAAGGAAAGAATCTCTACTGCCTTGAGCTCTGCAGAGGAAAGCAAGGATATAAATGCAATAAATAAATCTGATCTAATCTTCTGATGCCAAAGCAGATCTGGATTTGGGGCTGAGGGAGCGGGGCTGGAGTCACATCATCTTGTAGGTAGGAGAATAATAGCAGAGTTAGCCGGAGTCTGTGTGTAAGTTTGGCTGGGCTGGAAGCTAGGGAGAAAGAGACTTGTTTTTCTCTGTGGGTTGAATTCAAAGCTATGGCCTCTGGGAACCTCCCTGGAAAATAATGGGGATGCAAGATCTGTTGGGAGTGTTAATGCTGTGAGCTGTTCAATCCAGTGCTCGGGCTGTATATATGTGTAAATAAAACCATGTGTTCTAAAGACACCACAGTCTCCATTGACCTTCATTGCAAAGAAATGGAACCCTGGATAAGTGCTGGGACCCCTGTAGTCTCTCACTGCCCAGGTATTAGGGTGAACACAACAGTGTTAATAGTTTGTCTCCTAGTTCAAGAAGTTTAATCCATTGTTTTCTACATAGTGCCCTGGCGGATGGGTGGTGGTAAAACTGAGACAGAGTAGCTTACAATCCGTGAAGAGAAATGCCCTCTGGGACAAACATCTTGGGGGACTGGTGGTTTTAATCTGGAAAATAGCACTGTGGGAAAAAGTAAAATGAAACAAAGCAAATTGCTTTCTCCACCCATAGCTGCATTTCATTTAAAGAGAAAAAAATTGGGCAGTCCAGTCATGGATCTCTCTCGTAATGTGTAGCTTGGCCCTATGTCTAAAGAAATCCTTTCATTGTTTACTTTTTTGTTTTTTCTTGTTCTTGTAAGTTTTATCTTGAAGAAAAACTCCAACCTTTGAAATGTAAAAACCTACCTACGAGCTGTATCTGCTGATTATTAATAGTGTCCTCATTTGCCTTTTGGATTCAGGGAAATCCACAAGGTGAGACCACACTGTCTATCCAAGGCTAAACCAACTTTTCCAACTTTGGGTTATAGGGCTGAATTCTTCTGAGACTCCATTTTAAAGCAGGGGATCACAGAGTACTATCATACTGAACACATGAAAAAGTAAGATGGTTCACTCTATTATTTGATGACTCCAGTATCAAGTGGTAACTTCGCTCATCTGAAAGATGTGCCATGTATGAGGAGTTCTCAAACTTTCTGTTCTCAGGGCTCATTTGAGACGGTAGGAAATTATAGAGTCATATCATTTAAAAGAGTGGCTCAGTGCAGAGCCAGTCACACAATGACAGCTGGTGGCAAAGCCAATCACAAAATGGCTTTGCAAGTGCAGATCCCAGCATGGGAAACATGGGGCAGAGCCAGTGATAAAAAGATTACATAGGGTGGAGTCAGTGATAAACGAGCAGCTGGGGCAGTCATAAAAATAGGGTGCATAGGATGGAGCCAGTCATAGAATGGTGGTGCGGCAGAACTTCAACATCAGTTCAGACATAGTGCTTTTTCCCTGGAGCCAATTCACGCACTCAGCTTCAAGCCACCCAGTTTACAGTTATGTAATCAAGTAGTGCAAATCAAGTAATGGATATCATATGTGACCCAGAGTAAAACCACATGCAAGGTTGGGATTTAGAACCAAGGTATAACAACAACAACAACAGATGATGATGATAATGATTATCTATATTCCCCCAGCCACTCTGGATGGCTTCCAACAAATTAAAACAGGTCAAAGAGATGTCCAAACCTATGTCACATTCATGCCATACATCTGATGGTGTTTCCTGCTTGGCAGGGGGTTGGACTCGATGGCCCTTGTGGTCTCTTCCAACTCTATGATTCTATGATTCTATGATTTAAAGCACTATGATACCTCTTTAAACAGCCATGGCCTCCTCCCACAGAATTATGGACACTGTACTTTTTAAAAAATGCTGAGAATTGTTAGGAAACCCTTCCCCCCCCCCAAAGGTACAGTTCCCAGAGTGTTTTGATAATCTCTCTTCAGAAGGCATTACAGAAACTGTGGCTCTGTGGGGGGAATAGGGGTCTCCCGACAACTCTCAGCACACTTAAACTATAGCTCCCATATTTCTTTGGGGTAAGCCATGACTGTATGATAGTACATTACATGTATAGTGTGAATGTGTCCCTCCTCTAAAAAGAACTCTGTTAGATTATCACTCTAAAGCAGGAGTGGCCTTCCAGATACTCTTTGTCTACAGCTTTCATCACAGCTGACCATGGGTCACACACTCGGGGGACCGAATGGATTTGAAGTCTGACAACATGTAGAGACAGCCACAGGTTAGGCACTCCTGGTCCACAGCTTTGAGAACCTTTGCTACAGAATATGGCAGTGTCCCTCTGGCTCCATATTTTAAAATTAAATATTGATCTGGCAACTCTGATCAGACCTTGCATGCCAGGCAAATGGTTCACCAGGGAGAGCTGGTAAAGAATGCCTTGAACACTTCCCACAGCCATTCCTGGAATGGATAGGGAGATGCGTAGCAATTAAAGGAATAAGAAGCCTGTTCCTGGAAGAAAACATGTTTCAAATCAAGGTTCTGTTCTCTGGTTACTATTTGTATGTTGGCAATTTCAAGTTCCAAATTTGTGCTTAACTGATATTTCCTCCCCTCAGTGCTCCTTGGCACTGTTTGAGGCACACAGAGACTTGTCCCAGAGAATGACTTAGTACTCCTTGTAAACTACCTGATGGAGAAAGAATTTTCTCATACAATGAGGAGCCAAACAGTCTGGGGAGGGTGTGTGTGTGTGTGTGTGTGTGTGTGTGTGTGTGTGAAGAAAGCATAGTAGGCCTTGATGTTCACTAAACACCACAAAGTGGAAAGAGGAATGTGAGGTTATCGGCGAAGGAGAAGATATACATGGTTCCAGTGTGACCTCGGCAAATGCTGAAGCACAACAGCACACAACCTTTGTGCCTGTGGTGAGTTTGTGTGGAGACCGCTTGTTTTCCATCTGGCCTTGAAAGGAACTTGTACTAAGCAGGGTTTGTGTGCAGTTCATCACAGATGTTAGCAGTCAGATCCAGCAATCTGTGTGCAGAAGCAGGCTTCCATGCACGAATACCTTTCCAGTTGTGTCCAACATATGCAAGAGAATCTGAATAAACCCCCACACCCGTATGTATGCTGCCAAAGAGATGATTAATTTTTACAGCACTAGCTATTCATAATAATAATAATAATAATAATAATAATAATAATAATAATAATAATTTATTTTTTATACCCTGCCCATCTGGAAGCTTCCAACAGAATATTAAAAACACGATCAAACATCAAACATTAAAAACCTCCATATACAGGGTTGCATTCAGATGTCTTCTAAAGGTCAGGTAGTTGTTTATTTCCTTGACATCTGATGGGAGGGCGTTCCACAGGGCAGGCGCCACTATCGAGAAGGCCCTCTGCCTGGTTCCCTGTAACCTTACATCTCACAGTGAGGTAACTGCCAGAAGGCCATCAGAGCTGAACCTCAGTGTCTGGACAGAATGATGGGGGTGGAGATGCTCCTTCAAGTATACTGGGCTGAGGCCATTTAGGGCTTTAAAGGTCAGCACCAACACTTTGAATTGTGCTTGGAAACATACTGGGAGCCAATTGAGGTCTTTCAGGACCGGTGTTATGTGGTCTTGGTGGCTGCTCCCAGTCATCAGTCTAGCTGCCACATTCTGGATTAGTTGTAGTTTCCAGGTCACCTTCAAAGGTAGCCCCACGTAGAGCGCATCACAGTAGTCCAAGCGGGAACATAAGAATATCCCTGCTGGATGAAGCCAGTGGCCCATCTAGTCACAGTGGCCAACCAGATGCCTATGGGAATCTTGCAAGCAGGAACTGAGTGCAGTTAAAACAAAAACAGATTATTAGGGAAGTGAATTTGGTGCTCATCACATTCTGTACTTGTGTGGAATTCCATAATCCAAATAAAGCTAATCATAGGAGGCATAAAAACGGTGGTCCAAAAGACATGATGAATCACTTTTATGTTAGTGGTTAGTTCACCAAGTGCACATTTTACATCTCTAGTCTGAAAAAGAGTTCCTCTCAGCCAGGTTTTTTTGTGGACACAAGTAGCATAGGATTTGGGCAGGTTTCCTGCTGCCAATCAAATCGGTACCACTGCTAGGAGGGAGTGGCCAGCTCCCTTGCTCTGCTGGAATTCCCACCCAGTCATTTGGTCAGCTGGGCTGCCTGCTCAGTTGGATCCTGGTCTTCCCTCACCCTGTTGTGCATGCATGCAGGCGGGTGGTGGCAGCAGCAGCAGCTGGGGGAACATGGGAAGACCCATCTGGGCTGCTTGCTTGCTCACTCTGCCAGTCAGCTTACTCGCACCACCAGTCTTCCTGTTTCACTCACCTTGCTGTTGTCACACTGAAGTTTGTGAGGCTGTAGCATAACTTTTTTCCTACAAAAATAATATATAGTAAGACAATGCACCTAAAATACTGCTTGTACAGAAATTTTAAAAAACAACCCAATCTCTCAATCTAAAAGGCATGATACGAAAGGAAAAAGCAATGGTGTGGGAAGAGGAAAACAAATTCATAAAACTCAAATTGGGGTTGGCATAGCCAATTTCATTTTTTTTAAAAAAAGAAGTTAATTTTTTTACCATATATATCTGAGGGTACATCCTGAATTAATGTTATGCCTCATGGGAACGATCCTGGAAATGTTTGTGGATTTCTGATGTGAATTTCTGCTTACGCCTCCATTCTTGCTTTTTAACCTTTTGCCTCTTGTGTGATTAATTGTTGACAGTCTACATAAAATATACATTAATCTACTTAGGTGACGTAGGCAAAGTTTACAAGGCAGATGAGATGACAGAATTTGGAGGACTTGCCCTGACCTTATATTCTTTTTTGTTTGGCAATCATTGAGATCAGTTCTTTCATGAAAGGAGCACTAATAAATCTTAGGCCACAATGCCATAAAGAGTTTATCTAACAAATATAATCAGAGCTATATGACAATGTTCCATCTTGCTCTCATCATAGGCTTAGCACACAGTGCATCCTCCTACCAATTCAAAGTCTGAAATACTCTGTTCCAAGAGATTTCTCCTTAACCTTTCAAATAAAATGATGCCTCCTTTCTCGAGTTGTATACAACATTAAATCACCTGTGAAGACTGAGCAATAAAGATGCTGGAGAGATTAGGGTGACTGAGGTTGGGCAGAGACCTTATGTGCCCAAAACATGCACTGTTTGGATCCTCACTGCTGAAATACCCTCTAGCTATGCCACTAGCTCACATGACATGAGAAGGGGCCCTAACATGCATGATAACATATGATATGACCATGAAGCTCTTTCATAGTACAGATACAGATTGGCCCAGAATCCCCCCTTGCACGAATAAGCTCTACGCACATATGTCAGTATGCCTGCGGCATCCCTTTGAGTGTGGGGGCAGAGGGCCGTGGCCAGGGGTATGGTGGCAGGGGATGCGGCTAACCTACATGACCCAGTGAGTATCAGGGGAAATTGCTAATATCAGGCAAACCTATGTACAAAAATGTATATCGTTTAATAAATTTGCATTGAATTTTTGCAAAGATTTAAAAATAGATATACAGTGGTACCTCAGGCACAGTGCCACTCCCTTTGTCCCAGCTACTTCCGGAAGTCAGTTCTTAAACCGAGGCGTGTTTTCCCTAATGCGTTTGCTAACCGGAACACTACTTCCGGTTTTGCAGAGTTCATAAACCGAATAGTTCATAAACAGGGCTATTCTTAAACCGAGGTACCACTGTATTTGCAAACTGGTGTGGCAAATAAGGAGAAGAATGAAGTTGAGACTGGAAAAATGAGAAAGCAAGAGAAGCCAAAACTGACAGACTTGTCCACCGTTCCTTCAGACTGTGGGGCAAGGGGCTGGGGTGCCATCTGTATTCTGCATTTAAAGCAGGATGTGTCTGATTTTTTTTAAAAAAGAAGATAAATAAATTGGGGTTTTACCAAATTTGGGGTTTTGTTTTTACCAAAAGGGGTAGAGCTGCCACCACCCCAACCAAATTGAAGTGCTTACTATAATTAATTGATACGTTGTTTCACCTTTTATATGGTTTTTAATTGTTTTTACATGTTGTAAGGCACTATGAAAAATAGCATGCTTTCTTTATTTGTTTGGAAAGCTTTATTGAGACTTTCCTTAAACATTACAAAAAACAAACCAACCCCCACCTAACATAAAAATGAGAAGGAAAAAATGCAAAGTCCTCTCTCCTAGGTAAATCTTAACTCTTATCCCACACAGAGAGTGATGAACATACCCAGCTTTCACTTGGGAGCTTCCCTTTCTTCTTCCAGCTTCCTACCTTGGGAGATCTTAACTTCCTTGCCTCTCACACAGCACAGGGTTCTTTATTCTTTTAATGGCAGCATATACCTTCATAAAAGTAGCAGTAGTAGTACTGATAATTGGGGAAGAGGGAGTGAAGGACTCTACACCCAGGACCTTAGCATAGGGACTGGGGACCCTGTTTCATGCCAAGCGCCACAGTTCCTCATGGGAAACCTTCCAGGGGCTGCATAGCAGTAGTGGGTGTGGCCAGGCAAGCTACAGGTATTAGAACAGGTAAAATGGCTAATGGAGGGTGCAGGCCTGGGGTGTGTGGCCTGGGTGGAGTCTCTAGGGCTGGATAGAGAAACCTGCAGGGGCATATTCAGCCCTGCACCTGAGGCTCCCTACTCCTGTAGTAGCAGCTATGGTGATCCATAGTAAAAATAATGAGAAGTATGCAAATAGCAGTTGGATGTTTAGGGGAGCCCCATTCTGGAGCCATACAATGGGAATAGCAAAGGACTCAATCCTCTCCCCACCACTGTGGTCCAATCCTGTTTCACATTGGTGATAGTTGTGCATTGTATTGTTCTAGTTATATATTTGGGCTTTGTTTGTTTTGTTTATGCAATCAATGGAAAGTACACCGCAATGTTGTGCTGTCTGTTTCTGAAAATAAACAGCAATCATTAAAAAAGTAAATGACATAGATTTGCTTTGGAGTGATCCCGGGCTCCTAACATTTAGCCCAGACCCTCCTCTTAACAAAATACTGTACTCATTTTTAAATTAGTTTAGCTAATTTGCATCCTTCAATTTTAAAGTAAACACTGGAATGATAAAATTGGCTTCCCTCCCCTTAGTATTGTTCCATCTTTGCATTGTTCAGTTTTCATCCGAAAGATCTTCTCACCATGATTCAACAAGACACGTCTTCATCATCCAGGCATCTGAATTTATTGCACTCTTATTCAGTACTGCATATGGTACTGTTTATAATAACTGCATATTAGCACGGAGGGCTACACATTTCCCATCCCCGATTTAGAGGCTCAGATGTATTTTTCCACTGCTTCCCTTTTCCACTGGGTGAAGGGTGGGTGGAAGGGAGAGATGATTTGCTTGACCAAAAAAGAGGACAACTGCTGCAACCCACTGAAGGGGCTCACCTACAAAAGGAGGGGATCCACTGGATCCCACTCGTATTCTCCTGTAGACTAGTGCTTGCAGTCACCAGGGACACAGTTGGGGCAGAGTCCTGAGCCAAACTGCTGTTGTAGGAACTGGGGCAGCCGTACATGAACCACCCACAATAAGTTCACACAGTGTTTTTCTGTGACGTGAGTCTGATTGCAAACTCAGCCATGTTCCTATTGTGTATGCAAGGGTTCAAAGCAGCCATCAGTCCTGAGCTTCACACATACTCTTTTGTGAAAGGAGCTGCTCCATTCTCTTCACTAGTGGAAGTAGCTCTTCACATGCAGCCAGGGCCAACCCAATATATTTTCCTGCCTGAGGTAAGAATGAGATGGCATTTATTGTTGTAACCCAGCAGATGAATCCTTCTACAGTGCTGGCAACAGGATGGTGACCTCCAGCATGCCTGAGGGTAGCAGAGTAGCTTAGGGGGCTAGGTGAGAAAAGTAGGGATTTGCCACTGCCACCCCTCTTTCCAGTTTCCACCGTCTGAGGACCTATCCATGCCACAGCCCTAATTGACTTAGGCCCCAAACATGCCCTTTCTAGCATCAAGATCAGCAGAGAGGGCCCTCTTGGTAGTTCCACTGCCCTCAGAAGTGTTGGGGGTAGCATTCCAGGAGAGGGCATTCAGTGTGGCTGCCCCTAAGCTATGGAATTTCTGCCCCTCAGAGGTGAATTTGGCACATTCACCTGTCATATGCACCTCTTTGCCCTGGTTTTTGACACCTGAGATGTATTTTTAAGGACCTACCCTATTCTTCTGACTGTAATTTGTTTTAAGTGGTTTTGATATTGTCCCTGGGACCTCACAGTAGAGAGTGGGCAAGAAATCTAATAAAAACGTTGATTTGTGAACTCATGTGAGGAGAGGAGTTTTGTGGGCCTATTTTTTCTCACCTGCAAGGAATCACTGGGTCTGGTTGCATTTTGTGTTGTTATTTTTTAAGAAAACAGATACCCTCCAATTCCTAATATATAAAGTGGACTAAATGTTGGCTTGATATTATCAGCCCTGTAGCCTCCTGAGGAGGCTGGAGTTGATCTTCCTGCCTGCTTGCTTTGTGCTTTCCCAGTTTACATGCTGGGGAATAGCAACATCCTGCAACGAACATGTGCATCACATTTTCTTAATAATGAAAAAGCACTTTTAAGGCAGCTTAACATTGTGCTCTTCAGGTGTTGCTTCATGAAATCAGAGAACTGTGGTGACACATTTCCACCCCACCCTCTTCCTCACGCACTGACAAATAATTGAGCACTTCAGAATTCATCAGGCTAAAACTGTATCATTGTTTAAAGCTGTTCCATCAGTATCATAGTTCTACATTTGGAGCCAGACGGGGTTTTTTTTTTAACCCCCTAATGTGACTTTTAATGGAGACTAGAACTGTTTTTTGAACCCTGCCCAATTCCATTACGATACCATGTAGTCAGTATTCAGTTCAGGTAATCAGAACATAAGAAGATCCCTACTCAGCTCGTTGTGGAATTCCTCAACTGTGGAATTCCATCCCCACAGAGGTGTATCTGACATCTTGATTACACAGTTTCTATTGCATTCTGAAGACATATCTCTTTACTTTGAGACATGTCTTTGAGATATGTATTGTGGCTCGACACTCCAACCTCCAAGCAGTGTGAGATTCCAGAGGTTCCAGGCACTTACCGTATATACTCGAGTATAAGCTGACTTTTCAGCACATTTTTTTATGCTGAAAAAGCCCCCCTCGGCTTATACTCGAGTGAGGCGGGTGGCGGCAGAGGGACGAGCGGCCTGAAAGGAGCCCTTTCAGGCTGCTCCTTCCTCCGTCTTTGCCGCTGTCAGCGGTGGCGGAAGAGGAATGAGCAGCCTGAAAGCAGCCCTTTGGGGCTGCTTGTTCTTCCTCTGCCACTGCTGCCACCAGCAGGTTTGTGGTATGCTGAACCGGCTTATACTCAAGTCAATAAGTTTTCCCAGTTTTTTGTGCTAAAATTAGGTGCCTCGGCTTATATTCGGGTCGGCTTATACTCGAGTATATATGGTACCCAGGATTCGTGTTTCCTTTGGAAATGAGGCACAGCAGAGACTGTGGTGTCTTTATGATATATGGCTTATTTACACATACATACAACCTGAGCCTACGATAGAAGGGCTTCCAGCATTCCAGAAGATCATGATTCTTCCATGGCTGCTGCCTTTGGCTTGCTCTAACCCTGCTTTCTCCAGTTTTCTGCCGCTTTCAAACTAATTTTTCCTGCAGCTTACAGCATCCCAACTGCAATCCCGAAAACAACTGCCCTCCTTCCAACTCTGCCTCCAGCTCTACTTCTGAGTTGGGAGAGGGGCCCCTCCCATTTGCCCTCTGGCACAGTGCCACTCCCTTTGTCCCAGCTAATGACCCATCTTTAGCGGGCCATCGCCAGGCTGGCTCCTGGCTTGTATTTTTAACATGGAAACCTCAGCATCTGGCACCAAGGAATTAGAAGAGGAAGTCCAGGTACCCCAGGAACTTATAATGGTATTTTTAGAACCCGCCCTATTTTTGTGACTGTAATTTGTTTTAAACGGTTTTAAACATTGTATCTTATGTTGTTGTAATCTACCCTGGGACCTTGTGGTGAAAGGCAAGTAATAAATTGAAATAATAATAGTCCAGCATTCTATTCTCATAGCAGCCAATCTGATGCTTGTAGGAAGCAGAACTTGAGTGCAAAAGTCCTCTTTCCATTTGTGATTCAAAGGCATTCCATCTCCAACAGAACATAGCCTTATATTCCATTAATTACTCTAATATTATTTTTAAGTCCTCCAAGTGGGTGGCCATTTCTACCTCTCGTGGGAGCAAATGCCATAATTTAACGATGATGCTGATAGCTGCTCTAAAGATGGGCCTGGTGTGTCTAAACTCTTGACACCCAGGGGAACTTTCTGAATAGTGCCTACTTCTCTTCAATTATAAAATGCACCTCAGGCTTGAGTAGTAAATCCATTTGGGCATGAGAGAACAGGGTTCAGCTCCTAGCTCAGTCTGTCAACCAGTAACATTATGGCAGTGTAGTGCAGATAAGTGTATTTTATTTTTTTTGTTGAACAAAAGATTGTAGCACACCTTGCACATAAAACGTGATGTGGAAATGAGGAGCAATTATCATTTGCAATTAACTTTACCTTTATTACCTTAAAGGTAATAAAGGAGTGTCATCTTTTCAAAAGATCTCTGCTATAGATACCGGTAACTCATCAAACTTAAAGGAGTATTCTTTTTTTTTTTTTGAAAGACCAGAGAGAAATACATAAATATGTATTTTATGAAACATCAGAGTAATCCCACTTCATACAAATATTGCACAAAAGTGGCAAAAGCTATACACCCGCCTCCAATTATATGCAAAGGACATAAATCATCCAGAGAATTGCTGGTATGAAATGCTGTGGTGTATGTATTATGAAATTCTCTCCATATATAAATTCCATAGCTTCCTTTGTACTGATTATGAGAGAGAATCAAGGAATGATTTGTTATATGCATGTCTTTGCTACCACATTCGGCATGAGGAACACAAGGGAAGTCATTGGCAAGGTACATAGATGTTTCTGAATGCTAAGCAATATCAGCTGCATGTAAGCTCTCACTGATTCTCTGTTTACCCACTGAGAGATGAATACTAGAGGTTGGTAATCAGGTTAATAGTGAATTGTTAACAACAGCTTCTCAGTGCTGATTTAATTTGCTCAGGAACACCTGTAATTCCTGAAATCTGAGCATCTCTTCACCAAAAATGGCCTCTGGATTTCACTGCTCAGTTTGTGACGTGAGCCTGTTTGTTAACTACTGTATTTATCATGCTTATACTTGCACTACTGAAGAAGGCCCGGACATAGCACTCATACTGGAAAATGGAGAATCAGAACTGACCTGAGGTAAGATTTCTTGTTTTTTGTGGAAATAGTACAAAGGCTGTTAATTGCCCAGTGCTGTGCAAGAAGACCTTGGGGAGCAATACTACTCTTGTGCCCATTCTGTGGTTAGCGCCAACCTATTGTTCTGTAATGGTTTCTTAGGGATGCACACTGTTGAATAATATAAAAACTTACTGTGGTTTCTTAATTTGGCTAAGCTAAAGTAGGTAGAAGTCAAGCTAAAGTTCCTCATAATTACCTCATAAAATTCATGCCTTCTTGCATGGTGTCTTTGAGTTTTGGGAATCAGCCAACGATTGTTATTAAGATTATATATTTATATATATCTTGCCTTTTTCCTTGATAGGGACTCAAGGCAGCTAAAAAAAATAGGAAAAAAGCAATAATTTAAAAAGTAAACATTAATAGAATACACAGAGTAAAAACAGCATGGCACCAGCCCTTTCATTAAAAGCAGTCAGTTTCCCAGAGTCAGTTGGAATAAGAAAGTCTTTATCTGGCACCAGAAAGACAACAAGGAGGGTGCCAGTCTAACTTCTCTAGGGAGGGAATTCAAAAATCTGGGAGCAGCCACTGAATTCTGGTGACTTACACAGACACACCAAAGTTGAGCTGTTGTCTTACCTTAATTTAGCCTTGCTTTTTTAACTACTTAATAATCTTTGATGGATTAGATCAAGGGCTTGTTCAGCATGCTATTCTCACAGTGGCCAATCACATGCCTATGGGAATCTCACAGAGGAAGGCATGCATCATCTCCTCCACCCCCAATTTTTAAGACTCTCTATTTTATCTAGGATTTACTACTAGTTCATTATCTCCCCGTCTCACTGAATCTATTGGAATTTATTACATTGTTTTCCCTTTGCTTTGCCTCACAGACCTTAAAAGATAAGGTGGTTCATTTTCTTAAGGCAGGAAGTGTGTCTTACAATGCACTCTTATTAAAGTCTACTCAGAAGTAAGTCTCGGTTCTCATTGATATATCTCCATGCAATTACATCTCCGAATATAGTTAGGAGCAATTGTGTCAAAATAAAAAGCAGCTGTTCACTTTTGGTTGTGATAAAAGATTTTGAAATTAACTTTCCTGCATATTTTAATTAGGAGAATAATTTAATTCCCCCCCCCCCAGATCAGAACATCCATTACTATTCAATAATATTCTTAGTCCTGAAGAAAAATTGCATTTTTGCATTATCTTGAGTATTCCACACTTGTTAGCACATGTACTTTAAAAAAAAAAAAGGAGCCATTTCCCATGTGAAGAAATTTACCTGGTTTGGTTGCATTCCTTTGGTACAGTTCCATGCACAAATTTGGTGTATGTGTGGAGGAGGGGATACATTCTTAAAGGAACTTTAATCATCAAAGAAGACATCAATTTTGTTTCATCTAGGCATGTTCTAGCACAAGCAATTATAAGAGCTTGCATTCAGGTGAAGTTTGATCTGTTCACAAAAGTTGAAAGGAGATGGTGAAATTCAAGTGCTAAACTTTGCTGTTGGTTCATCGGTGTTTGTGTGTGACTCTGGTATTAGGTAAACAGCTGAGACATCCTTGGAAAGGTGATACATTTCAGTGTTTTTTATTGCTAGATGAGATGTCTTACCTTTGCGGAGGATTATATAAGTACGGTTACAAATTGCGATGGAGAATTTAAAGGTGTGGGCAACTTCCACAGATGCCTTGTCTGGAGATGTTTGGCACCAAGGTCTCTGATTCCTTCGTTTGCTTCCATTCAGATCAATTGTACTTAAGGAGTTTTATGTGTCATTCACAACCACTTCAGCCACTGTATGTGCTTTTAAACCAGCTCAAATGCCAATGGAACACCCCAGAGATGTACCGTATTTTTCGCTCCATAAGACGCACCAGACCACAAGACACACCTAGTTTTTGGAGGAAGAAAACAAGAAAAAAAAAATACTCTGAATCTCAGAAGCCAGAACAGCTGCCCAGTGAAAGCAGCAGTCCCTCTTGCTATTCTGGCTTCTGTGATAGCTGCGCAGCCTGCATTCGCTCCATAAGACGCACACTCATTTCCCCTTACTTTTTAGGAGGCAAAAAGTGAGCCTTATAGAGCAAAAAATATGGTAGTTCAAAGCTAGAATACACTTTGCAGTTGTCATGGAGATACCATCAAACATGGTTTCCCTGTGGTGAATCATCCTTGTCCTAGTTGTGACATACAGTGGTGAGTATTATCTGGGTCAGGCCATCTTGGCACCTTTATTTATTACATTCATATGTCACCTTTCCTCTAAGGAGCGCAAAGTGTCATACATGGCTCTCCCTCTCCCCATTTTAGACTCACAGCAATTCTTTAAGCCCAGCAGTCACTGGGAACACAGAACAGAGATATTATTTGAAAATGAAAATGCTAAAGCTGACAAATGTGTATTTACTGACCCTCCTGATGTTTTCACCACTTGGAGACAAGATCTAGGGTGCAGCCCACTGAAAACATGTCCTGCAAAAGATTTATTGAAATGAATGGAAAATATGTAGCTGAATATGCATGTTTACCCATGCAATGGCCTAACAGCTATAGCTAATTTCAGAATTCTCTAGGTGCTGCAAAGGGAACACAGAAATCTTGTGCATGTGGACTTTCCTCATTCTTCCAGATGGAAGTAGCTGCTGGATGCATACATCCTTGAGTGTGTTTAGTATGATCAAGTCCAGTGAAGTAAAATCCATTTTGCATGTGCCCACATTTGCATGAAGCCAACAACACACAAGAAGGAAAGAATCAGGGTTCATTTCTGGATACCTCACCCATGCATCATACCTAATTATTTTTGCCCCAAACGGCAACCTATTTTTTAATTCCTTTGTCTTTTCATTTGCGTTATCAGTTCCAGACCTCGCAGCTACCATGGAATGTAACAATGAAACTACACATGCCTCATTTAGAGATGGCGCTTTAAGATATGTGTAGTTTCCCCCCCTCCTTTGTTAAAGTAACTTGAGTGCAGATACCACACCATCCCGGAGCCCTGCAGCCAAATGTTAACTTTTATTAACTTTTATTATCTTCCTTGAGTCCCTCTTTCCCCCACCACAAATGCTTTTAGGATGAGCACATGCTAACCTTATCATGTGGTTGTACTTGGAAGGCTTAACAGGAGTATCAATCTCAGTGTCCCTAGACTGCTTGTCTTGTGTGAAGTTCTGTGCAGCATTTTCCTGTCTTATTCAAACATGAAAGATGCACTGAGCAATCACTTTTCTAACCACAAGCGGAGGTGTGTTTACATTTAAAAGTGTGCTGCATTTATTCATTCTTCAGCTGGGTGAACTTTACTGTCTTACTCATCAAAAAATGGTTCTTCTTGAAGGCACAGGGAGGGAGGAAAGTAAAGGCTAAGAGTGGTTGTTGCTTCTGCTTTTCATGTATGCAGCCCTAAATTCCACAAATTGCTTTTCATGTATCCAGCTTTAAATTGGGGGCATGTGGAATTTAGCACTGTACATGGGATGTTCTGACACTTGGGTGGTCTGCAGGTGCTCCTTGAGAGGGCATACGTTTGGGTGCTGAGCCTATTTGGCCTTATAAGGGGATGCCTTGCACCAATGAGTTTTCATACTTTCAACCTTCTGTTAGCCCTTTCCTTGCCTGTTAATGGAGCCTTGACTTCTGCCATGGAACCCTTATATGTTAAAGAGGACATCATCTGGGATGCAAACTTAGTTCACAAGGGATGCTGTGCTAAGCTTATTTGGCATTTCCTTTCCTTAAGGTGAACTGAGGGTGTACGTTAGGATACATACAAGTGGGATTAGCGGCAAAATATTGCAGTGCAGAGTTTTCCTGGTCAAGATTTCAGCCAGCCAGCAACACCTTTCCCCAAGGATACACCATTCCACCTCTTCCTGGTTTCCCCCACAAAGGTTTGTCAACATTCTATGCTCAATGAGCATGCTCAGTCCTGTTTGAGCTGTTTTGGGGTTCCCTCCTGCCAATTATTTTGTATTTTTAAGGAGGTTTTTTTTTTTTTTTTAGATTTTCAAGTAATTACTGACAAAAATGATAATGGAAGAAAACAATGACATAAGCACGAGCATAAACTGAACGATGAATTAATGAAACATTTCTTTTGCAAATGGCATCATGAATGAAAACAAAAATGGATGTTGTTGGAAAGAAGTATGTGAGAAAAAATAGGCAAATTCCATGTGAAACTGAAACACTGCATGAAGATTTTGCTAGCTAGGAAACAAAAATTTGCACCAGATTTTAGAGTGTCTGGTTATCTTCTTCCTTGAGGATTTGATGAGACTGAGGATTTGTGATGATACTCCTCCTATGTGATTTGAACCCACACCTCCTCCTTTGTAAGTGCTTGGGGCACAATACTTGGAGACTACACTTATCTGATTCCTGTTTAAAACCATTAACTCCCTGACTTTTTAAGGCCTTGGTTTCAGTCTGTGAGTCATACTTGTGCTGTTGATAACAAAAGAAGGTGTGAGGAAAGCTAACACCATAACCTGGGCTTGTCATCACTTCATTTGCCTCAGGTGTGTTTTGAAGAGTGTGGATCAGGTGTTGACAAGAAAGGCCATCGGGAATCTCCCAAGGAAAACTTGATTGCTGAGTAACCTAAAGCAAAGCAAATCTTCTGCGATGAAGGATTTTAAAATAACTGATGGGATAATTTAAAGCTACTTTGGTGTGCTCTGTAAGTTGCTATCAGTTCAGGATGTAATAATCTTGTTTTGGACACAGAGGTGAAGTAAAAAAGCCATTCCATTGAGTGGAGAACTGTAGTCTACATTTCACCTTCAACACTACAGAGAACGTGTAACTATAAAATAACTTTAAAAGCCTTTACTGAAGCCTCCTTACTGAGTAACCTCCTCTGCCACATGACTAACTAGCAATGTAAAATGGAATATCTGGTCTCTCTATGAGCAAGGCCTTTAGTAATATGGCACTAACCCTGTGAAATGCTCTCCCATTAAATATTACAGCTTCACTGTTACCCTTCTGGTGCTTACTAAAACCTTCCCCTTCCAACAAGCCTTTTAAGTAGTCTGCATCTTTGTATTAGAATTGCTTTTCAATGATTTAATTATTTTATTGTGTGTGTATTTGTTTCCCTGGCCTGCTTTGGGAGGAAGGCTGGAGGAGGAGGAGGATTTTGAGGCATTTTGATATGTTGAGGGGTCAGTTTCCGTAGTCCAAAACTGCTTGCTTTAAGGCTGTAAAATGAACTGAATTCTTCATTAAATACAGTTGATAAAAAGTGGCTTTAATTAAACGACATGTCATGAGTTGTGTTTTCTGGGTGTGTGCTAGTGAGTGTTTAAACAGAAAGAACGAGGAAGGTGAGTGGAGGTGAAGCATAACTATTTCTTAATCTCTCAGAAATTGAAGGAATAAGCCAACCTGAAATATTATTTGAACAGCTGAAATTCTCAATTAACACAGTGAATTGTCATGCCGTTGGGTACATATAAACTAGGTTGAAGAGTTGGAAAGTTATATCCACAAAAACCTCAGCATTGCTTTGTGCAGGGGCATCTCACAGTGGTCTGAAATATGTAGAACTTTAACGTTTATAATTGAAAATCTTTTATATATGTTGATTTCTACTTTTGTGGGATGTGGAAAAAGACAGTTGATTTATACTGCTTTGGCCCTATAAACAAAGAACCAGTCTAGGGAGATAAGGAAAAACAACAACTGAAGAGCCCTGCTGAATCAGCCGGAAGTCCCATCGTCTTCTCACACTGGCCTTCTCACGGCAACTGGTCTTCTCCTCCTTCTTCTTCAGAGGCACACTGCCTCTTAGTTATAGGACACATACTTGCCACATTGTTTCTGTGTCACTGGAGTTTAGTTACACAAAGAAGTTGGATCCAACTAAAGCCGCTATTATAGCTCCCTTCCCCTTTTGATCGAAGGGAATAAAGCTAAAGCCATACCAAAATGGGCATTCTTCAAGGTGCTACAGACTAACAGGGCTACCCAATGGGAATCTAAGCCATAGGTATTCATGGCCAACCTGGACTTAGATTTGCAGTTTGCTGAGGTATCCTTCTTGCGTTATGTTCTTGATGGCATGGTAGTTACTGCAGCACAGCTCCATGAAGGATTAACGACAGAACTCCTGAACACACAGGAGGATTCAAGTGATGTATCTTTTCCAGAGTCTTTGGCCAGGCCCCATTTAAGACTCTGAAAGGACCAAGGGCAATGTTTAAGGAGGGACCCTCTTCTCATAGCACTATTTCACCATTTAAATGGGGCAGGGGGCGGGTGAGAAGACAATGTGTTTATAAGTCTTTCTTTGTCTCTCTCTCTGTTTATGGACATTCCTTTTATCGGAAGAATTATGTTTAAAAATCACAACCCATTGCCAATTATCTGCTTAAAATACCCGAATGTCCCATGTATTAAGCCCCCACCTGGAAGCATCCTTCAGATTTATTGATACATTCAAGCTTTTTTGAGATCTGGGATAGCTCACTCAGTAGAGCATGAGACTCTTAATCTCAGGGTTGTGGGTTTGAGCCCCATATTGGACTGGGGCATTGGACTAGGTGACTCTCTCAGTCCCTTCCAACTCTACAATTCTGTGATTCCATGACTGTAAAATATTGGTCTTTCACTTCAAGAAAATGCCAGAGGACACCTTGGGAAATGGTAATGCTTTTCATCAGTCTGGATTTAACATTCAGATAAGTAGATTTCTCTTTCCAGTAAGTTTTTCTTGAATATAAATTCTGTGAAGTAGGCTGTCCAAGGGCAGCAGTATCTCAATTCCCCCAAATCTAGAAGAGTAAAGGTTAATCTTCTTTTGAGGAGTAATCGTCTGTGCACCATGGCTCTTTAGAGACGGAGAGTAAATTTCTTCTTGGTGTGTGGGGTGGCAATTTCAGCAATAAACAATACAAATATATTTGGTCATTTCAAAACCGTGCCACCCAGAGTTTATTTCTCTCTTTTGTGGTTTCATGACCAGTATATATCAGTTGCACATACTCCAATCTTATAGCGCCAAGTACTATAGCATGAAATAGAGAAGAAATAGTTCAAGGCTTAAGTTACAAGTAATATATGGATGATGTTTTGAAATGCAATAAAATTTTATGCTGAAAATGTGATGTGATCCTGCACTGCCTACATCTTATTACAAAGACAGTAGGACAAATTGTGGAATCATTATAGGGCTGGAGGGACTACGACAACAACAAAGTCCATCTGTTGCAACTTTCTACCTTAACTTGGCAGGACCACCTATCTGCTGATCTCTCACTGATCATCCTACACAATATTCCCTGGGCCATGAGCAGCTGCACTGTTGCATGGTGCTTACAAAGGAAGGAGCTCTCATGGTGATCCATACCACGTTGCAAATAAGGCTGCAGTTTTAAAAAATGAACAATCCCTGTCCCCTGTGCTTTGACAGAGTACATCACCTGCTATGCAGCCTGCAGATGCTGCAAGAGCACCAAGCTTAATCCCTGCCCTGCTGCTGCATGCATTCCCCATGCCTCCAGGCCAACAGGTGAGAGCTTGCTCTGTATTTTTCCTTTCACTATAGTATGCTCTGTGAAACTTCATAGCGTAGCAGGGTCTTCTCATTAGTTGAGCCTATGCTGTGGGATGCTAATGGTGCTCCACTTGTTGATGCTATACAGCATGGGTAGGCAAACTAAGGCCCGAGGGCCGGATCCGGCCCAATCGCCTTCTCAATCCAGCCCACAGACGGTCCGAGGAATCAGCGTGTTTTTACATGAGTAGAATGTGTGCTTTTATTTAAAATGCATCTCTGGGTTATTTGTGGGGCATAGGAATTTGTTCATTCCCCCCACCAAAAAAAATAGTCTGCCCCCCCCACAAGGTCTGAGGGACAGCTGAAAAAGTTTGCTGACCCTTGCTATATAGCAAGGGTGGGCTTGGTTCTGTGTGATCTCCTGCCTAAATTCAAAAGTCCCCTCTGCAACCAATCAAATCAGACCTCTGGCAAGACTAATCGCTTCCCCTCCCAGTAGCCCCCTGGGTGGAGAGGAAGAGAAAGTGAAATAAAGGTTCTGCTTGCTCTGGCCCTATCTATTGCTGTCTTTGCCCCAGAATTGACATGTAGCCCCCAACAGATTACACCAGAGGGGAGGAGGACCTTGAAAGAAAAGGAGTTTTCCACCCCTGTTGAATAGTTAGTGTGTCATTTAATATTTCTTATACTCTGTGGTAGCTGCTAATTTTTCCATGAGCTTTGAATTTGATTTATGCTATGAAATGGTTTTACGATTTATATTCAATATGATTCAAACACATTATGAATAAAAGGGTTTACTTCAGAGTAGACCCACTGAAATTGATGGAGAGGCCCTTTGATTTCAATGGGGCTACTCTGAGTACAGCTTAGTTGGGAAGCACCCAAAGATTCTAAACACTCACAGTCTGCACCTAGAAGTGGGGCAAGCTTAATCCATGTTTGGAAATTGCTTTCTGTGCAGGGGATAGCTCTGGTGGAATAACTGAGGCGAATGTGCTCCATTCATTACTTCTGCTTTGGGAGAGCACATCAGTGTTAATAGTGCCCATGTCTATGGAATGATTGCTATGCCACCCTCTGCAAGCCATTTGTTTTCCTCCACCTACAGGACTGTCACAGTCAAAGTAGCTTACTTATCTTATCTTGTGGATTATTCCCCCTCCCTTGTATTTATTCTGTCAACTGACACCTCTCTGCTAGCCTGGCTCATGAATGGCCTTTCATTTATTTTAAAGATTTGGTACAGCAAAGAAAAATATTGTGGTCTGAGGGAATTTAAACTGTGGTTGTTTTGTTTTTAGAACCCAGCATTCAACTGTAAATCTCCCTGTGCTAACTCCAGATCTAAATGGAAGAAGGGAAAATTATATACAGATTTGATTCAATGACTTTCAGATATTGGGTGATTTTCAGTGTTAGTCATACTCAGAGAAAGCTCATTGAAATCAATGGATGTACGTAAATTGTAGCTTATTTTCAATGGTTCTGCTCTGAGTAGGACTTGCTTGTCCACCCACTTGCAGAATGGAAATCCATTTGTACAGCAGGGCTTGCCCTTTTCTCCTCTACCTGGAAATGTGCCAGAGTGTTTTTTGGGGTTGTTTTGCTGTTTTTCATTATTATTTTGCAAAGCAGACACATGAAGTGTCAAGCAATTCTGTTTTTCTGATTTGTCCGCTCTTAACCAGAATAACAGCATTGGATGATGACTGTATGTGATAAAGTCACATGCACAGAGATTCTAGACATGTATGTTGACTCACCCCCCAATAAGCTCTTCTAGCTTAAACACCTGTTTATAATGCTGTCCTGTGACATTTTCCATTGGGATGTTGCTTAACCGAATGCTTCAAAGTTCTCCCATTGGCTAACCCTTGTTTCAACATGCCCTTTGGAAACCAGGCATAATACAGTGAAGGTTCTGTTTGAGGTTGTGTTTGCTATGTGTGTGGAAGGCAGAAAGGGATGCTGATGACAAGACCTTGCCTTTAACCAAAACTGCACTTCAAGCATTTGTTGCCAATGGGATCTTCAGCTAGTGGGAAAGTAAGTCAAAAGGTTTACAGCATACCCTCCAACATTTCTCTGATGAAAATAGGGATGCCTTTTATTATTATTATTATTATTATTATTATTATTATTATTATTATTATTATTTTATACCCTGCCCATCTGACTGGGTTGCCCCAGCCACTCTGGGCTGCTTCCAACGTATACAAAAACATAATAGATCACTGAACATTTAAAAACTTCCCTATACAGTGCTGCCTTCAGGTGTCTTCTAAAGGTTGTATAGTTACTTATCTTCTTGGCTTGGCAGGGTCTCATAATTCCATACCCTCCAACATTTCTCTGATGAAAATAGGGGCATCCTAAGGGAACATTCCGGGATCAAATAAGAAACCAGGATGGCTTCTGTAAATCCGGGATAATCCCTGGAAAATAGGGGCGCTTGGAGGGTCTGTTACAGGGGTATCTCGGGCTGCAGTGGTTTTAGAATTGGTGGGGCCTAACCCCACACATCTATCCCCTGAGTGGGTTGCCAGGCAACTGAGATGAGAAGGCTGGGCTTGGTGCATGTTTTGCATGAATCCCCAGTCTTCCTATCTTCCCTCTCTGCATTGGCAGCTGGAAGACTACTGTGAACTTCTTTATACGCCATGCTTGCCTCAAGCAAAATTTTAAAATGCAGTCTCCTTGACACTCATTTGTGGTTCAGGGTGAGATCACTCTAGGTTGGCTGACAGTTGGTCTGTGCAGTGCTCTAGTTTCTCTCAACCAGGGGTTATTTGTTTTCCCCAACATCAGGGCAGCCTGCAAAACTGTGAAACAAATCTAAGGATAAACTTGAAAAATCTAATATGTAGAACATAAACATTACATTTGTACATTGAAATTTTACCCAGTAGCACTATCCTTATACCGTTAAATAAGTTTTCCAAATAACTCGGCATGGAATACAGAAAGAAACTTTGTGGAGCCTATGGGACCCTTCCTACAGAAAGCATACATGCTACAAAACACAGAAATTAATCCAGAAACGCTTGGGATTCAGCTGTTCTAAAAATCCAGGGTAATATAATGTGGCTGGTTGACTTTAAACAGGCTAGTGTTGTGGTATTTCCTCCTGTAGGCACCAGCTAGGCTGTGGAAAGAGGAAAAAATTAAGAAAGAAATTTTAATGTAACATTATTACTTCTGCTTATTTAATGAGATCTGGAGTAACCAGTATTGAGGCATTGTAATAAGTTTCAATAGTTCATAATTGAACTTAATTAGGATCCAGTGCATTTTCAGTTGACAGAGATAATGACAGAAAATTCAGTGTAATAATAAATGTAACAATATTGTATCTGGAATGATGACACACACCTCGACTTTATGCTTGAGTTTAGCTATGCTAAGTTATGTGGAGCAGAAAATTTTCCATTGCTCTGTTAATGGGCAGAAATGTCCTGTTTCATAAAATGATTGTATTTTTTCGTGTATAAGGTGAGGTTTTTTTGCTTACATTTTTTTAGTAAAAAATTGGGGGGTCGTCTTATACACGGAACACGGGCATACAGGGGAGAGATGTTTTCATATTCAAAGAAATGTCTGTGATTTTGGCTTGGGCGGGCTGAGGTCCCTCCTGCCAATGTCCCCTCATTCACTTCCCCCACCCTGGTGCACTCACTGCCTTCCTTGGCTCAGTTTACTCGACGGCATGGTCTGGCACAGAGCGGGCTCTGCCTTCCCCATGCTCTGCCTCAGTGTCCTGCTTGGGAGCCTCCATCCCATTGTTTACAAGCAGCGGCTGCCGCCGTCACTGAATAAGAGCAACTTCCACACCACTGTGCGCTAGAAACTTTGAGGGCGATCTTGCCCCCAAATAGCTCAACAACTTTCTGCCCCCACCACCGATTCTCCGGATTTTCACTTCTAATTTAGGGTTTTGTTTTTCTTTTTAAATTCAAGAAAATAGGGGTCATCTTATACACGGGGGAGTATTGCGGTAATTAGTTACTTAATGAATGGATATAACCATAGTCAAAATTGGACAGTTTCATATTTAAAATGTGCAGTAATGGCAATTGGCTACACACAAATGTCATGATAATTCTTCTTTGCACAACACATAAACTCTGGAGTTTGCTCCCAGAAGGACGTTTGGTTGACCACTGTGAGAACAAGATGCTGGACCTGATGGGCCATTGGCCTGATCCAGCAGGCTCTTCTTATGTTCTTATATCAGTCTTACTCTCTCAATCACATATGCCACCCATTTATTTGTATAAAGGAGTTAACCAGAGGGTTGAATTAAAATCCCAAATATGTATCATTGAAACGTGCTAAATCAGATTCCAGTTTGACCATCACCCTGATGATTTGATTCAATCCCCTGCTGCTGAAATATCCACATTGTTCTGTATACCTCATGACTGTGCTTTTGTGCATAAAATATTTACAAATGAGAACATATTTGTAATACGTACAAATTTTAAAATCACCAGGTGGAATTATTGGAGTAAGGCCCGTAGTGAGGCTACTTTCAGGCCTATTGCCTGCCTATTGCCATTTGCTTGAGAGCTTCAAATGGAAGTTATAGGTCTGTAGTCTCTTAAATGTGTCCACATTATGCTCCATTGGAAAGAGAAAGAGTTCCTTTTTGAATCTAGCTATTTTCCTTTCTTATAAGATTGAGCTTGAGTAATTTTATTGTGTTTGAGCTGCTTTAGCCAGACCAGTTAAGCAAGTTCATATTTCGCTGCTTGTCATGCTGAAAAATCTTTTTAAAAGCGAGAGATTGAATTCTGTCAAGTACGTGCTGTCATTTGATGACTGTGAGATTTTTGCATTGTGGTCCCCAAACTCCACATTATCTTGAGAGGCAATATCTGACTCATACTTAACTCTTATTCAACGTTTCACCCAAATGTTGGTGTTTTACTTGAAAAACATTCCAGTTTCATATTACTCCTTGCCTGGGCCTTTTTTCCCCACCCTTGGGCTAACGCTTTCGACAACGTGAGAGTTTAAAACTTTCCAAGGTGGTCTGAGGAATCAGAAGAATTTTCAGTTTAATGCCTCAAGAAATCCCAATTATTGTGTAATTTGCCCTATGTGTTTAATGCTATATAAGGTGAAGGGCTGTAGCTTAGTGTTTGAACCACCCTGAGATCTTATGATGAAGGCCACTATGTAAGTCTGATAATAAAATAAAATAAAATAAAATTGTACTTTCTATGCATGTGAAACTCAATCCCCTTCCTGTCTGAAACCCCAAAGAGCTTCTACAAGTCAATATAAACAATACTGCACTAGCTAGATGGGCCAATGGATGCTATATAAGACTGCTTCCCAAGTCCCTATTACTAAGCAATGTAAATTCAGCCCCATTTCATTGTGCTATCTGGTTAGTATAAATGAATAAGAAGCCACATTTTGTGCCATTTGTGGTAAGTATATTAATAATTAGATTGGGGCTTTCATCTCATCCAGGCTCTGGTGTGAATAATGTGTTTATCTCGCACCCAGCACTTGACTCTGGTGAACTTCTACAGAGCTCTGTACGTGATTGCACAATTTGGGATAAGAAACTTTTGCCAAGTGACTGTTGCTGTGGTGATGGGAGAGCTGCACATGCCAGTTTCATTCTGCTGTTAAAAGTACAGGACCTCCATACTGAAAATGGCATCATAGACTTCTGATTTATTTTTAGATTAATGTTGTAATTTTATGGGTCTTGCAGAGCAGGCACATAAATATTACAGATTTCTTACACATAAGTTGCATTCTACTCAATGGGACTGTGCTGTAAAATATGGCATGAGTTTATATGTTGTTATGAGAATTATAAGGTCTAAGATATAAAATAAATGTTCATAAATGTACCAGGCAAACACGTACATCAATATATAAACCACATGTCTGAAACAGTACAGGAAAATAGTCCTGAAACCATTTTGACTCTCCCAAATTGACCTCAAATGTTTCTCTGCAAGGAGGAAGGAAATGGGAAAACCTCCCCATTGTTTCTTTGCTCACAAATCCTGTCTTAAGGGTATATCTGTGTATCAATAGAGTGAGCCTGTGACCTGGATTCAGGAACTGAGTATTTACCATCACAAAAGAATGGCCAGACTGCCCAGGTAATGCAATCAGATACCATTATTAGGTACCCTGGCAAACAGGATTTCTGCTGTTGACCACCTCCTTCTGTGATGTGGTCTTGGGGTGGTGGTCTTAGACTACAGGGTGGGCAATTTCAAAAGTCTATATAAGAGCTTGCACACCAATGTTCTGGGTTCCTCCTCCCTCCTGCATGGGGGTGTGAGACCCTGCTGCAACAGTTTAATAAAGATCGGGCTTACTAGCCACTTTGCTTCTCAATATTCTTTGGTTCGCCTCTGTTATTTTCTCCTACAGATAGAGAACCTACATAAGGACTCTATACGGGCTCTTGGGTACCCCATAAGGGAAAGGGAGCAGTTTTTTCTTATAACAATGTGAAATTTGTATTTTTTGTCTGAACAGGCATCACCTTACACTGACTTCTTTACATTAAATTGCATTTGCCATTTGACCTCCCCATTCACAGTTTCAAGAGGTCCTTTTGGAGCTTCTCTCAATCTCTTTTTGTTTAAATGAATGGTATCATCATCAGACTTGGCCACCTCACTGCTCACTCCTTACTGCTATGCTCATTGTGTGTACCACCAGGAGCAGAGCAATGTGATGTGATTGTTCATGCATATCTTTTGACCTGGCTGTCTGGGTATTGGGGGAAACTGATATATATATTTTTCTGTAATGCTTGCCTAATTTCAAGTTAATTATACATTTCCCATATAGCACAACTGTGTATGCGTCCATAGATTTTATTCCAAACATTATACAAAACACAAATGCAGTACACATGTACACACAGGGAGTTGATATTCAGCTTTCATTCACATGCTTGCCAACACCTGTTTTGATGGAAGTGAGAAAGAGGGAGGGATTTATTGATAAAGTCGTGTTGCAAAGTTGAGCATCTCGTTTTTCTAGCTTTGCAATTGCAGCATTCTCATGTATTTATGTATGAATGAGGTGAAAAACATTCAGCCACTTAACAAAATATGACTCTGGATTGAGGCATTGATTATATAATGGTTATGCACTGAATTTGCAGCGATATTTTGGGCAAAAAATAATTTTTCAAGGGGTCATAATGGACCTGACCTGAGCACCATTCACAATCTTAAACAACAGCGTTAAGTAAGTGCACGGATGCCCCCCAGTGGTGAAAAAAAGACAAATAATGACTTCTCTCCCCTCCTCATATTTGCTAGGGTTACAAAGACCAGCTGTTTGATTTGTAGATGCTGAAAGAAGTCTTTCTAATTTTGACTGCTGTGATTGGCCACCGTCCAAAGGCAGGGGTTTTGACTTGTATTTTTTTGCAGCAGAAGTATTCGTAGACAGAGAAATTTTCCTTGGCATAAGGAAAGTTTGTTAGAAGCAAAGGAAGAGATTTTTCTTTTTTTAAGGGAGGGAAATTAATAAGAACTGTATAGTACCCTAGGTCCCCCCCGCCCTATTTACAGGATAAATGCCCTGTTTAGGCAGCCCTGTTTAGGGAAGCTTTTAATATCTGAAGGACTATTGTATTTTAATATTTTGTTGGAAGCTGCCCAGAGTGGCTGGGGAAACCCAGCCAGATGGGCTGGGTATAAATAATAAATATTATTATTATTATTATTATTATTATTATTATGGCTCTCATTTTGGCAGAATACTCACTGAGTGCCCAGGATGGTTGGTTAGGAAGCAGCTAAGAACTGAAAACAAGGCAATAGCCATTGAATATATAAGAACATACAAAGCTATATTATACCCATCTAGCTCACTGACTAGGCATTTGTTCTTCCAGCTCAATATTAATACTTACTGGTAGCAGCTACCCAATGTTTCAGACCCCTTTTACAAGCCTACCTGGATATGCCAGGATTTGAACTCAGTTGGGGAAGGTGACCTTTTCCTCCGTCCCTTATTAGCTTTGTGTGTAAGAAAGTGCAATTTGGAACAGAGGCAAAGAGAAGACTGTGAGCTGAAGACAGCTTGTAGGGGCAGACAACCCACTGGGGATCTGATAGGAGGTTGAGAATCCATTGCCTTGTAGAAGCCTCTGTATACCCCCTCCCCACACCAAATGTGAAATAGACTCGGAGTCCTGTAGTGATTTCATGCTCTTTATTGCGGCTTGTAAAACAGTGATTGAATTGCCCCTCAAACCTCAGGCTTTTATATACATTATTCACACAATGAGTCCTGTCTAATTGGCTGATTCTGCTTCCCTCCTGGAGCCTGATTGGTCTTTTCCTGCAAGCCAATCAGCTGTTGCATTCTAGGATCCTACTTGCCTATTGTTCTAGGATCCAAGCTCAGTAAATAACAGAATGCCTGTTTCCACACAGTGGTGCCAAAATGTCTGCTTTCCAATCATGATGCATTATGCTTTCCTTCTTTGTTTATGTCTCACACATCCTGTACCTTGGCACAGTGGACTGGGAAATGCTAATACTAGAAGGGCATGCAGATGTGCTTATTTGTTGACCTGTGGCGAGGATTGTGCTGTGCTTTTTTGTTTGTGTGCCTTGTGCATGTGCGTTTCAGTAGATAAAACTAGTTCTAGAGGGAAGTTTTGTTTTGAGGTCACAACTTCATATGCATGGGGCTTTTCAGTTTAGAAGGCGAGTAAAGGTAAGAAAGGAAGGACATGACAGAGGTCTAGCTATAAAAATACAATTGACGTAGAGAATGCATAAGGAGGCATTTTTCTCTCCTTTGCTAGAGCCTGGGATCATCCAATGAAGTTGAATCCTGGGAGATTCAGGACAGACAAAAGGAAGTAGTTCTTCAGACAGTGCATAGTTAATCTATGGGATTTGCTACCACAAAAAGTAGTGATGACCAACAACCTGGACAGCTTTAAAAGGGAATGAGACAAATTCATATCCAGAGATCTGCTGCCTTTTATGTCCCCATTCAGAATTCAAGGAACATTATTAGTGGATTTCATAGCTGTACTTACACCATCAACAGCTTATTCACCTGCACATTTTCCAACCTAATACATGTGATCACCTACCCAAAATGCCCTTCCGTTGTCTTTGTAGGACAAACAGATCAGCCTGTCTGCAGGACACTGACATATGACGTCAAAAGAGAAACATTTAGAAGCCAGTGGGGAAATATTTCAGTCTTCCAAGATCCTCTGCTGCTGACCTCAAAGATACCATATTTAACCCCCCATCAAATTCAAACATTGTATTTCTGAACCAGAATCTATCAGCAAATGTAATCCATATACTGTATACTCTATATATTATCCGGAGGGGGACTTTTCCACTGCAATCATTCAATTAGGATACCTCAAAAATAGTGATGCAGAAACTCCCCTTCACTCAAATCATTAATTATGTGTTTCCTCTATGAATGATTACCTTCACCCTCTCCGCCAGGAATTCTAAATTGGATCAAAATGTTTTGTCACCTGTAGATTCTTGCAGTCTTGCCTGGGGACTGTAGTGAGGGGACAGTTAGCAGTTTTCTAAGCATCTCGTTGCCACGAGTTTTGTAGCCTTGATCCCTGATTGGCTGGAAACACAAGAGGGTGCTCTTTTGCTCAAATCCTGATTGTGGGTTTCCCACAGGCATCTGGCTGGCCATTGTGAGAACAGGATGCTGAACTAAATGGGCTATTGGGGTGATCCAACATTGTTTTCATACACTCTTAGAATGTGGAGGCATGATCAGTTTCAGTAACACTGACAACAGCACTCTTACCTGCTAGATGGCTGTTCCCGGGACATCCTCTACATTATCCCCTGGTTCTTCCCATGATTCCCCTCTGTGTGCGTGTGTATCTCTTATCTAGTTAGCGAGAACACTTCTTGTAACTGACAAACTAAGCTCCTTGCACACAAAAGCTTATGTTCCAATAAATATGCAGGTTTCAACATGTTCTATGTTGTTCTCGCAAGAAAACTAATATGGCTCAGCTCCCCATTGGAACTTGTGAATTTGTCTTGACTTCAGCGGAAGAATCAGACCACGTAAGTGCAGCTCCTCTTTCAAAATGTAGAGTCATGCCCCAAATGGGAACAGATTTCAGCCTGCTGTGTCACAAAAAGGCCCTTTGCTTGCCTCCTATGCTGAGCCTTGTAGCCTGAACATCAGAGTGGAATTATAATTGCATGGACTCATTCATTTCTCAAAGCGCACATGGCACTGTAAGTGTATTCACAGGGTGATCAATGGGCCATGAATTAATTAGAATGGGGAGGGTGGACTCTGTGGATGTAAACACAGCTGCTCTTTTCTGGGTATGAATGCAATCAGTGACTGAACAAACTTGCAGGCAAATAGACTGCTCTCGTTGTTTTCATGCTGCCTTAATTTGACTTGACAGCAAATCATCTCAAGTGTGAGCCAAGGTCAATATCGTCTCACTTCCTGAAAAGCAGCACCAAGGATGGCTCCTTCCCAATCTATTTTTGCTCCCAAGATGAGTCCTAAATGTAACACCTGAAAGTCACATTATGCGCAAGAGTCCCCACAAACAACGTGCAATGGGACATTTTTTTGCTAGTCAGCTTCCTAAGAACTGTCACCTGTGTTTGATAATTTCTTTCCCCATTTAAAGTACCTCTTGCTGCTTACCTGGCAATCCCTGCTAGCAAATGCCTAGCTTACATGATGGCTTAATTAGGCCATCTTGTCACAGTTGATCTCCCTGGCAGTGGAAAATCTGCTGGAACACTTAAAATATCTTCCCGGTTGGTGTACACCCTGAAACTAAACACATTTGCTTCAACCTGGCAGTGTGGAAGGAAACAGATTTCTGTGCATATATAATTTTTCTGGGTTGGATTTCTTACTTGGGCCACAAAGGTGGATGCTGGGCAAAACCTCACATCCAGCCTGGCCAGGAAAATATGCTCTTGAATGAAGGAGAGATGAAATTCGCATGTATTGGAGTGAAGATGCAGCCAGATGCTGCAAAAGACCAACTGTGGATTTTGTGCAAGTAAATTCTATTGAATATCTGTGAGTGTTAGCTCATGTCACACAACTCGCACTGGGAGAATATCACAGTACAGAAGCCGTACTAGAGTTAAACTCATCACAAGTACAACCAGTCTCTGAATGGATGACCTGCTGCTGATGCACTGGGGTTGCCTGCTGGAGGGCAAAGCTGCCTGTGAAGCCTCAAGGATGAGGACTGCTGGGTGGTGTAAGCAGGCATTTAGCAGACCCTGGACTCCTTCCCACGATGGTGACAGCCCTAGCTCACAAAAGAACAAATTGGTGGTGCTTTAACATGCTGAATTGCCTCCCCACCATCTAGCCGGAGGTGTCAGAAACTTCCACTAAGTGGCATATTTATATTGCTGGAAGCTCTCCTGTGCAAAATAATACGTTCCAGACGCAAATTATTTTTCTGCGGCGCCAAATGGGAAAACAAGAAATGGGGAACTGGGAATTCAGGGACCCAAAAGTCTTTATTTAACCTAAGATGAAGAATGCGTATAGTGTAAAATTATACTCAGCTCTCAATGAGTAGTGCTGCATAGGAGGAATATGTTATACAGTGGTACTTCGGGTTAAGAACTTAATTTGTTCCAGAGGTCTGTTCTTAACCTGAAACTGTTCTTAACCTGAAGCACCACTTTAGCTAATGGGGCCTCCTGCTGCTGCTGCGCTGCCGCTGCACGATTTCTGTTCTCATCCTGAAGCAAAGTTCTTAACCCGAGGTACTATTTCTGGCTTAGTGGAGTCTGTAACCTGAAGCGTATGTAACCTGAAGCGTATGTAACCTGAGGTACCACTGTATTTATAGCACATAGGACTATACAGGGCAGGGATTGATAGCCTTTCCTGACCACACTCATCCTTTGGGGACCAGTTGTTGTTACCAAAGGTGGAGGGACATGGGTGGTGCTGTGGTCTAAACCACTGAGCCTCTTGGACTTGCCAATCAGAAGGTTGGCGGTTTGAATCCCCGTGACGGGGTGAACTCCTGTTGCTCTGTCCCAGCTCCTGCCAACCTAGCACTTTGAAAGCACGCCAGTGCAAGTAGATAAACAGTTACCGCTGCGGTGGGAAGGTAAATGGAGTGTTTGTGAACTCTGGTTTCCATCACTGTGTCCCATTGCACTAGAAGCACCAGAAGCAGCTGGCCACCTGACCCAGAAAGCTGTTTGTGGACAAACACTGACTCCCTCGGTCTGAAAGTGAGATGAGTGCCGCAACCCCATAGTTGCCTTTGACTGGACTTAACCGTCCAGGGGTCATTTACTTTTACTTTTACCTTACCAAAAGTGGATGAGGCCACCCTGTGTGCACACACACCAGACACGCGTATTGGACACCCCTCCCAGCTGATCAATTCAGATCACCTGGGATGTGTACGTTGCCTCCTCCCTGCACATCAAACAACTGATCTGATGACTGGGATGGGGCAGATCCATATGTTCCCAACCAAGCATTGTAATAGCTGTACACCTGATCTCACCCAGGTTCTCTGAGTATCACTATTGTGTCATTTAGCTGGAATCCTCCTTGGCACTACTGTATATTGAGTGGTATTATAGGAGGATAGAAGAACTACTGCAATTTTGTTAAAGAGTGTTTTGGACTCCAAAGGTAATATTAACAGGGATTATCTATCTATCTATCTATCTATCTATCTATCTATCATCTATATCTATCATCTCCAGGTATAAAAGCCAATTCTTTCATGGGAGCTGGTAGCCCCACTGACCCAAAACATTGCCTTGGCTACAGCCAAGGTGCATGATACCAATCTGACTTCTCTGTGACATTTCACATTTACAGGTTGCAGCACAGTGTTAAATATTGACTTTTTCAGGCTTCAGTTTAACATCTTGTTCTTCCCACAAAGCTCAAATATTGTCAGGTAAGGTAAAAGGGTAATTTCTGTTGACCTTTCAACTGAACACCCATGTTTTTAAAGTGCAGTGGTCAACACTTCTTTGTGTGTGCAAATATCTGAGTTTGTTGACATAGTGTTAGCTTGAGCCTGAGAGAGGAGAATGGAGGCTGGTGTTGACATAGTTTCAGTCGCAGGAAAAGTTCCGACCTGCAGAGATAACATTTGACAAGAAAAATGACATTAAAATAGGGTTACTTTAAAAAAAAGTTGGACAACTAAAAGTGTGTTTTAATAAAATAACACTCCATAGGTTCCTGTAAATGCCATCTAAACAAATTCAGTGACTGAGTAAAGAGATGGAAGATGAGGCAAAGTTCAACATTTAGGTCACCTTTCTAAAATATAAAGCAGGTTTAAGCAGATAAAAGGGTTCATGTTTCCAGTCCTCTTTGTGTTGGGATAGTTCATTTTTCTCCAGCCCTTTGCTTAGGAGCCAACCTGTTTCTAAGGGCTAGGCTATCAGTGTTTGCTGAGGAAGCGGGAACAGCTAAGTAAATTTTGTTTCTAAGTGACAAGATGAACGGAGGCAGAAATGGGTTGTTTGGTCTGTTTAGTACAACCAGGGCCACCCCAGTCATGAGGGAAGGTGAGGCGACTGCCTCAGGCAGTAGCACCCATGGGGACAGCCATTCAAAAATGCATCACCTCCTGCCACTGCCATGGTGGCAGTGATGGCTGTGGCATGCTCCTTGGAGGCTGGCTCTGCCACCTCCTTGCCCCCCCACCTCTACAGCAGCTTCTTGGCAAATAGGAGGTGCTTCTGGTTCCCCCTCCCTGTTCCTCATGTAGATCTTTATTCCTACCTTGTTCCTGACATAGATTTTCACTCAAGCTTTCTTCTCTGGCAGCGGGGGGTGTTTTGTGGTTTGCCTCAGAGCTGCCAAGTTGAAGAAAATATTGGTGCGAGGCCGAACGACCATGGTGATAACAAACAATATAGCAAAAAAATGTTTTTGAACTTTTAAAATCCAAAGGTAAAGCTGTAGAAAAAAGAAAGCCACCAGTGGTGGAACGTGCTATAGAAGATCTGTTTTCAAAGGCATCAAAGTGAGGTTAAATGTGTGATTGCATTTAACTTGTCTGTTTCAGTGGTGACCTGGTGCTGTGACATTCGAGTGTTTAGAAGTCGAGAACCATATTGAGAAGTACTGAAAATGCACTGGATAGCCTTGGAAACTATACACAAAGGTGCAGTCACCCTGTTGATTGATTTCCTGTTTCTCCACTGCTCTGTATATGCCCTAGGCTGGATCCTTAAAACTGCAAATGGGGAATTAATTATCATTGCTAAGAGTTGTGCAGTGATTTGTATGGCGTAATCTACTTTTATGGTTCTGTAGATTAATGAGAAAATGCATTTCCTTTACTTTATTGCACAGGTTTCTATATTTTTTCTTTCTTTAATACCTTGACATTAATAGAAAACAAAGTGAAAATGGTATTACTAAATATCCCACAGTCCTAAATAACGCTGTCTTTTGAAGGCCAGTGGAGATTTCCATACTAATTTCCATACTAATGGAAAATCTGGCTTATTTCAAATGTCTCAATGAGACCATGACTAAATACCTAGGATGCTCCATTTCTTTCGCCTTTGTGTGAATTTTCATTTGGTTTACATGGTGACCTCCTCAAAGAAATCTGTAATGTTGTTGCCATGTTCTGAACAGCATGAGGTTTAATGAGCTGGTTCTTCTCTAGTTACTAATATTAGGGGTGTGTGAGAACATTTACTGATGTCATTTTAAGGCTTGAGGGCTCTATGTAATACAAGAAAGATGGAAAAATTCAGCAGCACTGTACACCCTGTGGAACTCACAACTGCTGATGTGGCTTGCCTTTATCAAGAGACTTCCTTCATTCATACGGTATAAAGAATAATAATAATAATATAATAATAATTTATGATTTATACCCCGCCCATCTGGCTGGGTTTCCCCAGCCACTCTGGGCGGCTTCCAAAAGAATATTAAAATACTGTGATACATCAAACATTAAAAAAAATCACCTTTACAACTGCAAGTAGCCAGCGTAGGTTCAGAAACAGGCAACCGAAATGACTAAAGGGCCACAACAAGTCTTGTGTGAGAGAAAGGTTGCAGTATTTATGGCTTTTTAGTTTGGAAAGAAAAGTGAGTAAGGGTGGACATGCTAGAGATGTATAAGGTTATGCATGGTGTTTAGAAAATGGACAAGGAAACGTCTATCTCTACTTACCTTTCTTAACTCTAGATCCCAGGAACAATCAATGGAACTGACTGTTGTAATGGGAGGCAAAGCACTTGTTCACGCAGAGCATAGTCAGACTGAGGAATGTGCTCCCATTAGATGACTTTAAAAGATTAGATAGATTCATGGAAGATGTCATAGGCAGGATGCGTCGGAAAACCAGTTACTGGGAGAAGTTGGGAGTGTGCTGTTGCAGTCAGGTCCTTCATGCAGGATTCCCATAGGCATCTGCTACTGTGTGTGTGTGGATGGCAGCTTGGGCCTGGTGCTGACTAGTGTCAGTTGTGCAAACAACTTGGGGACCAGTTGACTCCTAGCCTGGCTCAGGTGCATCCTCAACCCACCCTCAGAATGCCCTGTTTGGGGGCTTTCCTCCAGACTGGGAGGGATACCACTAGTAGACCATCAGTCAGCAGGTGGAGGTCTACACTGCTGGAAAGCCGGATGAGCTGGGAGGGGTGAGCAGAGGGACAAGCTGAGCATTGATTGCAGACAAACTTACTGGAACAAAAAGAGGATAAGTCAATGCACTTCTCTGCTCCCCTCTAGAAAAGAGGTGAGAAGGAGAAATAACTTTGCTCTTAAACTGCTTTGTTCCTCTGCAGAGACAGAGGAAGGGAGTAGTTATATAGCTCTTCACTTCCTTCAACACAGTAAAAGGAGAGTTAAGCTTTCTCTAGAGCCCCTCCACAGTTTCTTCACAGGTATCCTATAAATTGTGTACAATTACCTTAGGAAGCCACTAGATGGAAACCCTTCCTTGCCATTTACAAGCCCGAAGGAAGGCAAAAGGCTAGCGCTGTATAGTACACACAAAATACCTGGGGTTAAGATCCAGGCATGTGTAGGATATTCAAAATGTTTTTAATCATCAGTATTTTGGAAGCATATTTATGCTGACAAGCATGAGTTGTGCTCCTCAGAATGCTCCATGGAGATTCAGACTAAACTTTAGGAAGAATTTGCAACTCAGTGGCATGATGGGAATAACAGAACAATTGCCGCATTGAGTTCCCATTTGTGCATATACAAAATAGCATGGGAGCTGTTTGTCCGTGGTGCAATCCCAAACCCATGAGTACCATGACCATGTTGGGTATGGGGTCATTGCTTTGTGTCCCCAGTTTAAACTAAGATAGCAAAATGCTTCAGTTGCCTGGCTTGTCTAGTCATCGGGGTGTAGCAAGCTAGTTCTATGTATATTCCCATTCTGTTATTGTGATTTCACTTGAAAGAAGGGATGCATAGGGGCATAACCTGTGACTGGGTGCAGAAGTAACCAGGTGTGGGCTTTTGTGTGGAACAACTGTGAGCTCAGCTCAGTTCTGGTATCAAAACAAATTCCTGGATTCATATTTTTTTTAAATTCTAAGTGTATCTATTCTGCACCTGGCTCCTGCTGGTGGATGTTAAAATTCTAGTTAAAAAACAAAGGAAATGCCTCAAGCCTGACGTCTGCCCTTCCCTGGGATATAAAATATCAAGACAGCTGCTTGTGGGAAGAACTGTGTGTCAAGAGAAACTGTGTCCTCCTGATCCAGACATTGGTATTTACTCTGCTCCTGAAACAACTACCAAATCAGAAGAGTCTGGGAATGGGGGGAGAAATTCACTTCAGTTCCCATTCAGGGGTGAATCTACCTAATTCAGAGTTTCTGAACCCAAAACCCAACCAGCCTACAAAATTCACACCATGTTATTGCTGTCATTGTTGACTAACTGGAAATCACAAATCCATTTACCTCAGATCACTTAAATTGGCAAATGGGGGCAGGAGAGGATGTCCATAGGCAAATGCCACAGGGTAAATTTGCTTATCTATGCCATGAAGTATATGGAAAAACAGTCCTACTGCACTAACATTAGTAAGACCCACTCTGAAGGAATACCATTCTTGCAACAGGGGATATGCTGCCAAAAGCAATTCTCTTATAGATTTGGCTGAGCCACAATTTCCCTTCATGTAGCCAAGCAGCTTTCTGTTTAGAACAAATCAAAATCTTATCTCAGCAGTGCATATCTACAAGTTTAGAGGTAATCATGGAAAGCCTTTTTGCTAAAGTAGTCTTCCTCCAGAATTATCTTTATTTTAGCATCTGTGCAAGGCACGATTATAGCGAGAATGGGTTTTTGCAAGTAGGCAAGAATCCAATCGGATAACTGGTTCCAAAACTAAACTTTATTAATGCATAAACACACGACCAAGTGGTTTTCAGGAAGCTTTGGGGTTGAAAGGCTGAATCAAACTTAAGAATTTTTGGTTTTGCTGTAGGGAAGCACCATCTTAACACAGTAAACACTGGAAAGTTGACTTGCAGTTAAATGAGCAAGACCACTGGAAAATTGTTTTAATACACACAGATTAGAAAACATAAAACTGTTTGGATGGAAAATAAGAAAGGAATTAAGGGGATCGAGTAGCAATTAGAAGCCAATGTTTATGTTATGTCACATCAACTTGTGCTGTATTACATCAAACTCTAAAGTGATGCCAAAATTCAAAGCAGGAAGGAAAAGCCACTCTTTTGTGTTGCTTGGGGCTAAGCTTGCATTCTCAAATCCAGATTCCAGTGTAAAACTTAACTGTAACTTCAGCTCATTCTACTATGAAAAGGAGTGGGGAAATAATAGCATTTATTAAAGCCAGTCTTGAAGTTCTCACATTTAGGAGAAGTCTTTTGGGGCTGAATAGATGCCTTACACTGCTGTTGGTTGTAATCAGCCACAGCTGTACTGCCAGGTGAATTCAAGCGAGTTTGCTCAATGCCCCATCACAGCAGCGGTGTGTCAAGGAGAGCAGGGTGGCAGTGGTGCCTTCTTGGTGGAGGCACTGCAATTATTGGGGGGGGGGGTAAGGAAGATAAGGAAGCAGTGAGGTCAGGGGAGATTTGGGTTGGCATCCTCATTTTCCTGCACATTCACATATACTTTTAGGATGTCACTATGCCACCAACACAGAGGTCCTCCAATTATGCTGTTGTCTCGTTCCATCCGTCCTGATGAATGCAGCATCTCCTCTGTTGAGAAGGCACTGCTACTTCTGCCGCTGCTCTGTCCCCATCCTTCCACCCCCATCATGCACTGCTGCTATTCCATCAGGCTGAAATAGACTGGGAGATGGAGAGCAATGCCATTCGACTGGCTCTGCTGAGAAACCAGCTCCTTTTGGCTCCTCCTCTCCCTCTAACTTTAAGAATTGGTACTGCTGTTTGCTTGTTTTCCTCTTGCCTTTTAGATTGATTTTATGGCAAAAGAGCAGGGCAAAAATGCTTCAAAACAATAAATGAAATAAACAGAGGAAGTGCAGCAGCAGTACTCAGTGGATCACAACGGGTTTTCATCTGGTAGGTTTCTGGATGAAACATCGGCTCTGGATCCATTCCAGTCCGGCTTCTGCGCTGGTCATGGGACCGAGACGGCTCTGGTCACCCTAACAGATGATCTTCGTAGACAGCTGGATCGAGGCGGGTCGGGGCTGCTGATTCTTCTAGATCTGTCAGCAGCTTTCGACATGGTTGATCACGAACTTCTGGACCACCGCCTCGCCGACGTGGGGATCCAGGGCACAGTCCTTCAATGGCTGCGCTCGTTTCTCTCTGGTCGGGGACAGAGGGTGGCGCTTGGGGGGGAACTGTCATCCCGCCACTCCTTGGTGTGTGGAGTGCCTCAGGGTGCGATTCTCTCCCCGATGCTTTTTAACATCTTTATGCACCCCCTCGCCCAGCTTGTCCGGAGTTTTGGGCTGGGCTGCCATCAGTATGCTGATGACACCCAACTCTATCTGTTGATGGATGGCCATCCTGACTCGGCCCCAGACACACTGATCAGATGCTTGGAAGCTGTGGCTGGATGGTTACGTGGGAGCCGGTTGAAGTTAAATCCTTTGAAGACAGAGGTCCTCTGGCTGGGACGGGACGATATGGGATTGAGGGGGCAACTCCCATCTCTTGCGGGGGTGCAATTAGTGCCAGCACCGTCCGTTAAGAGTTTGGGTGTAATCTTCGATACCTCCCTCTCCATGGAGGCGCAGATTGCAGCTATAACAAAGGCGGCATTTTTTCATCTCCGCCAAGCTAAGCAGTTGGCTCCTTACCTCTCTTGCCCTGACCTAGCCACTGTGATCCACGCGACAGTCACCTCCAGACTGGATTATTGTAACTCGCTCTACGTGGGGCTGCCCTTGAGACTGACCCAGAAACTCCAGCGGGTGCAGAATGCCGCAGTGAGACTCCTTACGGGGTCTTCGCTGCGGGATCACATTCATCCGGTGCTATACCAGCTGCACTGGCTCCCGGTGGAGTACAGGATCAGGTTTAAGGTGCTGGTTTTAACCTTCAAAGCCCTACACGGCCTAGGACCCTCGTATCTACGGGACCGCCTCTCCTGGTATGCCCCACAGAGGAACTTACGGTCCTCAAATAAAAACATCTTGAAGGTCCCAGGCCACAGAGAGGTTAGGCTGGCCTCAACTAGAGCCAGGGCTTTTTCGGCTGCGGCTCCAACCTGGTGGAACGCTCTGTCACAAGAGACAAGGGCCCTGCAGGACTTGACATCTTTCCGCAGGGCCTGCAAGACAGAGCTGTTCCACCAGGCCTTTGGTTAGGGCACAGCCTGACTCCCTCCTTTGGCAATCTTTACAATACTTTAGTTTATGGTTGCCATCAATTTTGATTTTAATTAATTCTTATGATGTTTTTATAATGTTGCACTATTTTAGTGTTGTTAGCCGCCCTGAGCCCGGCTTCGGCTGGGGAGGGCGGGATATAAATAAAATTTATTATTATTATTATTATTATTATTATTATTATTATTATTATTATTATCTTTCTTTTGAGTGAAGAAAGTGAGCCAAAATGCACCCCCTGCTCTAATTTCAGTGATTTTCCAGGGAGGGAAACTGAGGCCTTCCCAGAAGTGGCAGTGTTTCTCTCGGTGGCTGACAGAGTGTCAACAAGAGGTTGTGTGTGTGGCCAATTTACAAAAGGCAGAACCTAGAAGGGGGGGGGGGCTGGAAAGGGCTCTTTTTATGACAGAACCTCCGGCTGTGGGATGCCTCCATTATGAGGCATGAAGAAGTGCAGAGCCACTGAGGAGGCTGAGATGGAGGTGGTTGCCTGCCTTTTTAGAAGTAATGGAGAAAGAGCACCAGTTGGCAGTCCAGTCAGGAATCTCCAAGCACATTACCATAGTAATGTCATAGACCCACCCCTTGCTGGGAGTATCAGTTGTTATTTGCTAGTCTGTCCATAAAAGGCTAGCTCTTCAATTCTGTTACATGTTGGGGGGGGGGGAACCACTGCAAATCAGGCCTTAAAACTAAACCAGGAGGACCACTCAGAAAACATTGGCATGTAGTGGACTAGCAATGACATCATCTGGATGTCTCTCTTTTAAAAAAACAGAGTGAACAAGGGATTGCAATTAATAATAATAATAATAATAATTTTTATTTATATCCCGCCCTCCCCAGCCAAAGCCGGGCTCAGGGCGGCTAACAACAATCAAATAAACAATCAAATAATAACACATTCTAAAAATATTTCATTATAAAAATTAGTTAAAATCAAATTGATGGCAACCGATTAAACAAAATTCTGTGCAGGTTGCCAGAGGAGGGAGTCAGGCTGTGCCCTGACCAAAAGCCTGGCGGAACAACTCTGTCTTGCAGGCCCTGCGGAAAGATGTCAGGTCCCGCAGGGCCCTAGTCTCTTGTGACAGAGCATTCCACCAGTTTGGAGCCGCAGCCGAGAAGGCCCTGGCTCTAGTTGAGGCCAGCCTAACCTCTCTGAGGCCTGGGACCTTGAGGATGTTATTATTTGCAGACCGTAGGTTTCTCTGTGGGGCATACCAGGAGAGGCGGTCCCGTAGGTACGAGGGTCCTAGGCCGTATAGGGCTTTAAAGGTTAAAACCAGCACCTTAAACCTGATCCTGTACTCCACCGGGAGCCAGTGCAGCTGGTATAATACCGGATGAATGTGCTCTCGCAGCGAAGACCCCATAAGGAGTCTCGCCGCGGCATTCTGCACCCGCTGGAGTTTCTGGGTCAGTCTCAAGGGCAGCCCCACGTAGAGCGAGTTACAATAATCCAGTCTGGAGGTGACCGTCGCATGGATCACAGTGGCTAGGTCAGGACGAGAGAGATAAGGGGCCAACTGCTTAGCTTGGCGGAGATGAAAAAATGCCGCCTTTGTTATAGCTGTAATCTGCGACTCCATAGAGAGGGAGGTATCGAAGATTACACCCAAACTCTTAACGGACGGTGCTGGCACTAATTGCACCCCCGCAAGAGATGGGAGTTGCCCCCTCGATCCCATATCGTCCCGCCCCAGCCAGAGGACCTCTGTCTTCGAAGGATTTAACTTCAACCGGCTCCCACGTAACCATCCAGCCACCGCTTCCAGACATCTGGTCAGCGTGTCTGGGGCCGAGTCAGGATGGCCATCCATCAACAGATAGAGTTGGGTGTCATCAGCATACTGATGGCAACCCAGCCCAAAACTCCGGACAAGCTGGGCGAGGGGGCGCATAAAGATGTTAAAAAGCATCGGGGAGAGAATTGCACCCTGAGGCACTCCACACACCAAGGAGTGGCGTGATGACAATTCCCCCCCAAGCGCCACCCTCTGTCCCCGACCAGAGAGAAACGAGCGCAGCCATTGAAGGACTGTGCCCTGGATCCCCACGTCGGCAAGGCGGTGGTCCAGAAGTTCGTGATCGACCATGTCAAAGGCTGCTGACAGATCTAGAAGAATCAGCAGCCCTGACCCGCCTCGATCCAGCTGCCTGCGGAGATCATCTGTTAGGGCGACCAGAACCGTCTCGGTCCCATGACCAGCGCGGAAGCCGGACTGGAATGGGTCTAGAGCAGATGTTTCATCCAGAAACCTACCAAGCTGTTCAGCAACTGCTCTCTCAATCACCTTACCCAGGAATGGAAGATTCGAGACCGGGCGGTAATTGGATAGATCTGAGGGATCTAATGATGTTTTCTTTAAGAGCGGACGCACCACCGCCTCCTTCAGTTCCCCTGGGAATATCCCGGTGCCAAGGGACAAGTTGATGATATCCCCCAGGGGGCCCCGCACCTCGTCTGGACACGCTCTAATCAGCCATGACGGGCACGGGTCAAGAGGACAGGTGGTGGGCTTTCCAGCTTGGAGGAATCTGTCCACATCGGCTGGAGATATCCGGTCAAAGTGGTCCAATACTGGACCCGAGGACAGTCGAGGGGCCTCCAGTTCCTTTATTGTATCCAAATTGGCAGGGAGGTCATGGCGGAGCATCAGGACCTTCTCCGCAAAAAAGCTCGCAAATGCCTCACAGCTGTGTGTCAGATTGTTATTTAAATTTGGCTGTCCTTCAAGGGACGTTAAAGACCGAATTATACTAAATAATTGTGCCGGGCGAGAGCTAGCGGATGCAATGGAGGCCGAGAAGTAAGACTTCTTAGCAGCCTTCACTGCCATCTCATAGGTTTTCATAAAAACCCTATAAGATGTTCTTGAGGCTCCGTCACGGGCACCCCGCCATACTCGCTCTAGCCGTCTGAGGTCCCGCTTCATTTTCCGAAGCTCCTCGGTAAACCAGGGAGCCCGGTTTCTGCGGGGTCGCAGAGGGCGCTTAGGTGCGATCTCATCGATGGCTGCCAGGAGCTGGGTATTCCAGCCCTCAACAAGCTCAGTCAATGAGTCGCCAGGGGGAGTAAGGTCCCGCAAGGCTTGACGGAATCTATCCGGGTCCATCAGCCTCTGCGGGCGAGCCCAAATCGGCTCGCCACCTAAGCAGGGTGGGGGTGGAAAGTCAATCCTGGCTTTCAGAGCGTAGTGATCAGACCATGGCACCTTCATCGAAGGAGACATGATCACATCTATACCGGCGCCAAAGAACAAATCCAGCGTGTGGCCTGCTTGATGTGTGGGGCCCGAAACAAACTGGGAGAGCCCTAGTGTCGCCATGGAAGACACCAGGTCCAGAGCCTGTGAGGAGGGAGTGGCATCAGCGTGGAAGTTGAAGTCTCCCAATACCAATAGGTTAGGGAACTCCAAGGCCCAGCCGGCCACCGCCTCCAGCAGGCCTGACAGGGTGGCTGCTGGTGCGCTAGGTGGCCGGTACACCAGCCAGACAGCCAAGCTCTCCTCGGAGCCCCACACTAGGCCAACACATTCAATGCCGGGGATCGATGGCGATGGTAGAGCCCTGAAAGAACAATCTTCCCGGATTAATACTGCCACCCCTCCCCCCCGGCCCACAGTCCGTGACTGGTGGAGGACGGAGAAACCCGGGGGCGCCATCTCTCGTAAGGTAACAGTTACCCCTTCGCGCACCCAGGTCTCCGTCACACAAGCCAGGTCAACTCCCTGCGAGATAAAGAAATCTCGCAGGGTAGCGGTTTTGTTGCCTATAGACCTGGCATTGCACAACACCAGTGAAGGAGGTGAGTAATCCTTGCTCACCCTACCCTCGTCTCTCGGGATGGGGCGCAGATTGGAAGGGGTACGAGCATATCCATATCTCGATCCCCTTCGCCTATAACATCTGCCCCCACCGCAATTCTGGACCAATATTGGTCAACAGGGCTAGAATGAAAACAACCAGAGTCAGTACAACAAAAACAATTCACCCTAATTCTTCTAAGTCCACTTCAGTAACAAGAGCAAGGCACAGGCTCTCAGTTTCATCCAGCAAAGAAACATTAATACGAACTGGGTTTAAAAGAATGCCAGCATCACTCTGTGCTTGTTTATTGTTACTATTTTAAAAGAAAAGCAGTATCAGTTTGCCTTTCAGATAATCTTTTGGGACTTGATTAGAAGATAAAACGTGTTGCTCTCCATGTAGCAGAAGATAAAACGTGTTGCTCTCCATGTAGCAGGCAAAATACTTATTACTATTGTAAAAACCTGATAACTGGTGGTGGTGGTTGATACCGTTGTCATCAACACCATTTTTAGCCTGTCTTTCTGTCTGTAAGAAGTTTAGAATAATAATAAACAGTAAACTCACAATGGTTAACACAAGAAAAATCAACGTTTATTTTTTTAAAAACCCACCCAAATCAATGAAACATTTTAAAAAGTATAAAAGACAAAGCCAGATGAAAACAGTGAACAGTACCCTTCAAAAGCCTGCTGAAACAAAACAGCTTTGCTTACAGAGCAGCAGTGATATAACTATGTGGACTTAAATGGGAAGGGTATTCCACAAAGTAGACACCATTACCAGAAAGCCCCCTGCCCATTCTGGTTTCTTTGGCAACATCATTGGCAAAGCATAAGCTTTCAGATGGGCTCCAATACTTGTTGCAAATTCTTCACCACTTCTGCCCGGTCATCCTAGTTGCTTCCTTGCCCATAAATCTCTGGGAAAAATAGGAAGTTTGGCCAGGCTGTTGTCAGCGGGAAAAGCCGTTTACATGATGTTATGCTAACCACTCACGTCAACCTTGTTTTAACAGGGGAGCAAGAGCTAAGACAGCCAGGAATTCCCTGAGAACACTGAAAACCTAGTGGATCCGTTGAAGGCTACCCCACACCTGCTCAGGCTGCAAGTCCCCAGTAGTCAAACTTTCAAGGGTTACTTTCTGCTCAGAACGTTCTTTCGCAAAATTCGGAGCCTTGACATCACCACATCCCAGTCTGCATAAGCCCCTTCAAGGTGACGGGATATCTCTGTTCCTGCTTCGTAACTCTGCCGACCGTGAAGTAAACGCCAGTTGTCAAACACTACTATTTCACCTATAAATATGACGAAGGGTACGTTTTAGAATACAATTAGTAGTAAACATGTATAGAGTTTTCGAAAATGTGATAGACCAGGAGAAGTGAGAGACCAGGAGAAGGCCGGCCCAAGACATTTTGGCACCTGAGGTGAACCACAAAATGGTGCCTCCCTCCCTACTAGGGAAACAAGGGTGAGGGAAGATCTACATCAGGAACTGTGGGGGAAGGGAGGATAAATATCAGCATTGGGGTCTGCTGCCCCTGTGGATTCTGCCACCTGAAGCGGTTACCTCATGAGTGGGTCAATCCTGCTCATAGCTGACAATGTTTTGTGTTAGTGAAACCCCATCAAGGCATTTTTTAAAATTGATGTGGCAATGCATATATAAATAATACAAATTTGTTGGATTTTATTGCACTAGCCAAATAACATCCAAAGAAGGAAAAGAAAGGGGAACACACACACACACACACACCAGTCGCTACATAGCTAGAGAAGAATGACAATATAGTTTTGAGCAGACCCAAGAGTAGGAATGTTGGAGAAATTCAGTGCAGTTCACATTTTTAAGGTGAATTTTCCCATTTCATGAAAAAAAAATCAATTTGGAAAAAAAATCTCTTTCAAAATTCAACCTATTTTTGGGATTCAATTCTCTCAAGAGAATGTGAACAAAACTGTATATATCGGTGAAAATGACATAAAAATGCAAGAGAAATTCATTGCAAAAAATGTATGTAAGTCAAAATTGCATGCAAATGTGTATATTAGGAGAAATATGCACTAAAATGCTGGTGAATTCTGGAGAGGACTTTTTTTTAATTGCAACCTATTGAGGAAATGCAATGAACTGCATTTAAGACTAAAAAAAAAAAAAAAGGGAAACTGAGAGAAACCACAATTGGTAGATTCTTCACTCCTGCATAAGAAAATTGCTATTCTTGCTACTGAAAGCATTTTGGCTTATTATGCAGTTACTTTACTTACCTGGTTTCATTTTGTAGATGCATTTATTATCTTTGCTGTTTAATAAATCAACATAGTCCTTGAGAGCAGCATAAAATGGCTTTACTTTTTCAACAGGTATATCAAATACTGTGTCTCTGGTTGCATTGTTGAAGTTGATACGAACAACTTCCCCTTTCTCATCCACACTGTTGAGATATATACATAGGGAGAAAAATGTGATGTCCTGAAACTATTTCAACAGGTTTGGTGTAAGAAAACATAATTCGTAATTATTTGAAATTGCGTCATCTTATAAGGCTCCCATAGCAGCAGTTCTTCACTACCATGCAGTGCTTTGCTAAGGGGTATGGTAACAAAAAGCAGAATTAAAGATATAAAGATAAATTTCCCCTCCCCCCCAACCCCGCAACTCTCCCCACCAAAGTATATTACAATGTGATACATCTAATAGTACAGACTTTTTTTTGAAAAAGCTGCTGTTTTTTTCTTGTCCACAAGATGGCAAGCTCACTTTTTGTTACTGAAATGGTGCACAATGATAGCTGTTGCCTGTAATTCAAGATTAAACAGCTAGGCAGTGCCATCAGTACAGGATGAGATTGGTACGGTATAATCAGATGCTACTTTGTTACTTACTCTATAATTTTTTGTTTGGACTGCATGGAGAAATCGCAGTAATCAACCCCAATATCTGTGAAGTCCACGTAGGTGGAGGTCAGGATTTGGAAGGCTTGAGGGTTTTGTTCCTTAAGCTTGTTTGCTACATGAAATCCATCCACAACTTCACTTTCTCCCCCAGTAGGAGTCTGTTTTATACAATGGAGTAACTGAATCTGTAAGAAATTAATGCCACGTTATAACAGGCACCGATCTAGAAATGTCCCCTTTCATAGTCATCAGTTTATTGTTGTGGACTACATTTTTATTTTATGGACGCGGGTGGCGCTGTGGATTAATCCACAGAGCCTAGGACTTGCCGATCAGAAGGTCGGCGGTTCGAATCCCTGTGACAGGGTGAGCTCCCGTTGCTCGGTCCCTGCTCCTGCCAACCTAGCAGTTCAAAAGCACGTCAAAGTGCAAGTAGATAAATAGGTACCGCTTTGTCGGGAAGGTAAACGGCGTTTCCGTGCGCTGCTCTGGTTCGCCAGAAGCGGCTTAGTCATGCTGGCCACATGACCCGGAAGCTGTATGCCGGCTCCCTTGGCCAATAATGCGAGATGAGCGCTGCAACCCCAGAGTCGGTCACGACTGGACCTAACGGTCAGGGGTCCCTTTACCTTTACCTTACATTTTTATTTTTAAAAAAATCATTTCATCTCTGAATTAGCTTTGCTTTTGCCTATTGCAAACCACACCCTAGGCCTTCAGGATGGGCTGGACTAGATTTTTTTAAAAATTGAAAAAGGTTCTGACTCAGTACAGTTTTACACCTGTTTTCTACCAGTATTGCTCCAGTGGCAAATGGTTATAATACTTATAATGAAATCTGGATCAGGCCTAGATCATCCGTCATATGCACAGATAAGTATGTGCCATTACTTTATCTCTATTTCCTGGCAGGAGAGATGCCATTTCAGTGCAAACACAAAACAAAGCTGGCTAATAAGGGTAATGAATGGGCTTGCTGACCAATAGCCATTATACAGCTGCTTGATTCGATTTTTGCAATTGCTCCTGAAAAATGTGGGGGCAATTGTATTCAGGCAGTTGCAATTACTCTAATTAAAACTAAGACACTGGGTATGTTTATGGTGCAAAAATTATGGGGAGCTTTATAAAAGACTCTTAAGTCTAATCATACTGTAAAACATTGGGTTAAGTGAATATAAAACTGCCCAAGCACTTATTTCTGCTCACTTGATGTTCCTACAGGTAAGACTACTAATCACCTTTATCTGCAAGACTTTGGAAGGAAATCAGTGCTTTCTGCCCATGACTGTGGCAGTAGCAGTAAGGAGTAGGGCTGACTAATGACTGTGTGTGTCAGCTATCATGCCTTCAATCCTTTCAAACCAGCAGGGATAGAACCCTGACCTGTCCTAATTTGGAGCTTTCCTGGAGTCCCCATTATTTACTAAAGTGGGGCATGGTATAGGAGGAAGGGGTCCAGAGGTAACAGAGCCTCTGTTTGGTTAAGCCATGGAAAATGGAGTTCCATTTAGGTACTACTGTGAGAATGCACAGCAGCATCCAGCGACATGAGGAAAGTAGAGCTACGTTTTCCATTGTTCCTAGTGGCCAAGCTCACTACTGCTTTCCTTGGGGCAAGGAGTTCCATGGGCATGCTTTCCTCAAGAACTGACCTTTGCTCTCGAGATATTACGACTCAGCCTTTGGGCAGAACTTGCTGATCCAGAGACTCTAAGTCAAGAAGGTTTTTAAAAATATATTTTCCTCCTCCTGAGCCCACCCCACTGTAATCACCTTCTGTAAATTCTTCTCCAGTTCTCTCTTCACACTCAGCTTATACTTTATTCCGCTTCCAGCTGCCAGTTTCTTTCATCCCTCCTCCCTATTCCTTTTACATTCACTTCTTCCCCCTATAACTGCTTTCTTTTCTTACCTCTTTCCTTTCGATACCCAGTTTATTGATTTATAACGTTATTATCTTACTAATAACTATGAATGGTTAATATCTATTAAAATATGTCACTTTCTAATTTCCTTCAGCACTTTCTCAGGCCCTTTCTTTCTCCTCAGAGGAGGGAGACCTCCCTTCCTCCCCTCCTTCCCAACTAGCTTTACTCAGTATGCAAGGAGTTCCTGGTGCTGGCATTGGCTCAGCCAAAAAGCCAAAGTACAGCAGGGCAGGGCAAGCAAGCAAGTGAGGAGGCACTGGGCAGGATGTGGCCCTGAGGCCCACCTTGCAGCAGCCCAAGGTTCACTGGTGAGTCTCAGCCCACTGTCCGAAAAAGACTGTTGTGAAGGTGGGGCGGGAGAAACGATATTTTTGGAGTCACTTTGTGCTACTCTTTGCAAAACATTTTGGCAACATTTCAGAAAGCATCGTAAAATTAGGCAGACTGAGAGAGCGTGTAGATGGCAGATTGCTTCCAAAAATGAAAAAAAAAGACAAAACAAAACACCATTTCTATTTCCTAAAAGTATTTCTGAATTGAAAAAAGATTGTGGCTAACATCATATGGCAGTGTGTGATTCTTGGCACATGAGACAGTGAGCTAAGCTTCTCACATGAGGGATACCCCTCTGTTTCCATGCCATACCCGCTTGTACAGCATTGAAATGAATTTTCAAGGTAGCGCAGTGAAAGATCTGGCACCTCTTTAGAAGCACATGATGCTGGCCTGCTCCATTCATTAATAACACGATTGCTACAAATCGTCTGAGGGCCTTGAGCAAAAGTTTCCGACAGCATCTGTGGTCTGCACATTAATCTCCCGCCTGTGCTAATGCAGACAGAAAGGCAGAGCTTTTGTCACCATGTCATAAGTTCATTAGGTTATTCAAGCGCTGGACAGACATGTTTTTTCCATGTTCTCCACTGCAACGCCTTTGCTTCTCGACAAATGGATGCTTTCTTGTGGGCGAGGGAATTTGAAGGCTGTCCTGCCCCCACTGCACATTTCTCAAAGCTACAGGTGAATGCTGAGTAGCCCTTGATTTAGGAGAGTTGCTTTGTCTACATGAGCCTTCCACAACCTGGTGCCGTCCAGATGTTTTGGAGTTTAACTCTCATCAGATCCCCTGGGGGACACCAGGTTGTGAAAGATTGGTCTACACCAGTGTTTCCCAAACTTGGGTCTCCAGCTGTTTTTGGACAACAACTCCCATCATCCCTAGCTAGCATGACCAGTGGACAGGGATGATGGGAATTGTAGTACCAAAACAGCTGGAGACCCAAGTTTGGGGAACACTGGTCTCTACACAGAGAACTTGTTGGAATCAGTGTAAGCTCCACCAGAAGGTGTATTCACACTGTTCAATTTGCCCTTCTGCTGACTTATTGGCAATCAACAGGGGATTATAAGACTCTGTTGGATGTTGATTGTATGCAGTTGGCATGTGGCTGTGGGACCTGGTTAAGGTCATGTGAGACCACTCTAAAGATCTCTCACTTTTTTCCTAGTGGGAAAGCAATGTTCAGTGATGTAGGTGCTTGTTCCTCTGAAAACTTCTCTGCAAAGTGTCACAGAGCTCCATCTTCTTCTCAATCCTGTTCCAACATAGATACAGGACTACTGTCTTAGACCATATGAAGATTCAGCTGTTGAAAAGATCTTGTAGTTGTTGCTATTGTGCAATTAATACTGTCCTCATTTTACTTACAGATGTCTCCCCATCTCTCCCAGTTTGTAAGATCTACCACCCACTATGGCATCAGAACACCAATAATACAAAGATGAATCATAATTTATTTAGAATCTAAACTTCTGTTTTCTGAGGTTCTCATGGGTAGCCAACATAGTGACCTCCAGATGCTGGTGGACTACAGTTTTCATAAGCCCAGCAAAAATGGCCAATGCTCAGGGATGATAAGAGTTTTAGTCCCTCAACATCTGGGGGCCTCATGCTGCCTACCCCTCTTGTAGATTGTTGAGACCCAACTGAAGCTGAATCCAGAAAGAATAACATAATGGGTGACAGGTTGTATGACGAACTGGTGGGATGGAATAGCATCTGGAAATAAACTTTGGTCACTGAGAATAAGGGAGCAGCAGCTTGATCAATAGCTAAGTGATCTTTTCAACAACTAAATTCTGCCTGAGCTTACAGGATAATGATAGGTAGAAAAGTAAATAAAAAACATTGACAAACACAGGTTTCAGATAAGATGGTTTTGGATAGTTCCTAGTTTTCTCCTTGCCTCACTAGACAGCAACACTGCATGTAGGAACATTGCTTCCTCTTACCCCAGGTGGAAACTGAAGAACAGGGTAATCAGTATGAAAACTCAGCTTCTCAGTTGTGTAAGCCACATTGTTCGCGTCCGCTTTGTCTTGAACTTGCCATGTGGGCCTTTATAATGAGCAAGAAAGAAAAAAGAGTGGTTGGAGAAAAACGTAATAATCTACCTGTAAATCTGGCTACTTAAAAAAATTGGCGGGTCATAAAATGTGCATCATCATTTTTATGAGATGACTATTTTAGAACCACCGGGACAAGAGGGGAAAGGGTTAAAGCTTTTTTCCCTGCTAGCTATAATCTTGATAATTACCAATTCCCCAGCAGCTCCCATTTGCATTTACACATTCAATGTCATGGTTAGAAGAGACATTCCTCAGTCTCTCTTGCATAGAAGGGAATACTTTTTAACACTACACTTGTCGATATGCTGTTTCTGGAAGTACTTATAAATTCATTTTCATTAAGCGGTTAAAACTGTTTGATCAATCTAATCAATTGAGTGTCTAAACACCAAAGCTCTAAGCATTATAAGCACTCATTCGGAGTGTCTAGATGCCCTGCATTTTTCAGTGAAGTTTGTTTTGATATTGCTTGGGACATCAAAGGGCTTCTTTACAAAACTTGCCTTTCAAGATAAAACAAATGCGCCAATCATAAATATTGAGCTATATACACATCTCATTCGTTCCCCTTCGAAGTTAAGAGCAGGCTGCACAACTAATGCTCCCTATTTCCCTCTGCATTTCCAAGGATTAATGAACTAACATGAACAAGAAAGAGCGCCTTTGCTGGCAACAGGGACAGATTATACAGGGTGAAATGGTTGAAATACAAGGGAACGTAGAAGACAACAACACATTGCAATGCAGCCAAAATATGAAGCAGAGGCCAAGACTGAAAACCACATTCTCTGGTTCAAATAAACTTTGGGTGATGGAATCCCGTCAATATCAAAAGCATAATACATAGATCAGACATTGTTTAGGAAGTGCCTGTCAATATACACAACCCATGTCATAGCTCAAGAAAATAATTTAAAAGGAAATATTTAACATATATTTGGTGTAGAACCAATATTCAAGACATTGCCCACTGAAAACTGAGAGAGAATGTTTATTTTATATCACACCTCAAATAAATATTTATCTGTTATTATTTATCTGTTGTTATGTGTTCAAGGATTTGAGTCAGACCTAAAATCTGCAAGCAGAAATTCTAGAAAGATGTGAATGGTAGTCACAAGACTATTTAAATGTCATGGGGAATGCCATATGATTGCATGGTACATTATGTACTCAAGAGAGTGTGAGCTCAATTCTGAAATATGACAACCTCAACCACATTTCCACCCTGCTCAATTTGTATTATGTCATCTGGGCTTGATGGTACGTTTGGCCTCTTTAATTAAAAAGGCTCCAAAACAATTTACTGGTTCCCAAGAAATTTAACCCTTGTGACTTGGTTGCTTCTGAGGAAAGCTTTTTAAAGAGGGTGATAGCTTTCTTTTGTTTTGTTTAATCTGCTTGCATCCCGTGTGATTAATGCACTGGAACATTACACCCATGCTGGGGGATACAAAATTAAATGCAGCCCAGTACAAACTTGGAAGATTAACAGAGGAAGCTGTAACTAAGAGGCAAGGAACCCAAAGTAAAGATGCTTGAAGAAAAGAAGAATGAAGTAGTGGAGGATACAGGAATTGAAGGAGAAGGTTGGAGGACCCAAGGAGAAAGGAAAACTCCATATTAGAGGGCTGAATAATGCTGGTTCATAGTGGGTGAAACACCAAGATGTAATTATTGGGGATATTTTCTTCCAAGGCAGTTGCTTTTTCCTATATCCTAACGCTACTTATCTTGGGTGCTGTAAGTCAGGATCACTTATTGTACTTTCACCCTCTTCTGCACAGAATGAACTGGCTCTCAAGATGACCAGTGATAAAGTGCAATATATAATGTGTCCCATACAGCAGAAAGACCCACAGATTTGTTTTGTTTATTGCCCTATTTGTATCATTGTTTACTACCTTTTATATATGCTTCCAGAGTACACAATAGTTTATTTTTGTATCTGTGAGTCTGTTTTTTCTTGTCTAAAGATGATCAGCCAGATCTTCCTTGCAAGTATGATTTATTGTATAGCGACTTGTTTTGATTTTTGAAATTTAGGAACCCAAATCTTGGGTTTTGCTTAAGCATGCTATCAAACACAGGTCATCAACTGGTGTTGGCCTGAAAAAAGGTGAATTGCAACAGGAGCACTGCCACTGTGCAAAAGTTGTCCACGGGTCTGCTAGGCTATAAAGGCAACATTTCACAGTTTGGCTTCTATCTCTGTCCCTTTTCTTTGGCTCAGAGGGGCCAAGTCATCTCCAAGAACCAGCTTTTATTATCCACACAGGCCCCTGATTTCATCATGTGTCTGGGACTCAAGTTCTCTGGCCTAACAATTACTTGTATCTAAAGTGCTTGTAAAATTTAACTACAATTCCACAGATCGGGAGGGTATGTTTTAAAATAATTCTTTAATTTCCCCCTTTGACTTTTTTATTTTTAAAAAAGACAGTTCACTTGATCCATGTTGAAATTTGGCTGTGCTAAACTTTCCCTTTCTACAAATTTGCCAGCCTAATTAAATATACAATTTATAGATTAGCAACTGCACAGTGGATGTGCCATTGGTGTTTTTGTTTAGTCGTTTAGTCATGTCCGACTCTTCGTGACCCCATGGACTAGAGCACGCCAGGCACTCCTGTCTTCCACTGCCTCCCGCAGTTTAGTCAAACTCATGCTGGTAGCTTCGAGAACACTGTCCAACCATCTCGTCCTCTGTCGTCCCCTTCTCCTTGTGCCCTCCATCTTTCCCAGCATCAGGGTCTTTTCCAGGGAGGGATGTGCCATAGAAGAGTGCATATCCATTGTCAATGTTTGTTTAGTGGGCCACTGGGACTAATTATCTGTTCTTTTTTCATACATTCTGGAAATGGCAACATCCCAACTTTTATTTGTTGTTGTCAGTGACCAGATAATTTCAGCCTAGCAAGACGAAGGTTTTGTTTTCCTTCAGTCATTCTCTTAGTACTTGGCTGAAACATTTACTTCCTCTCTCTTCATTAGCAAGCGACGGACTAATGAGAGAGAAGGATCTCCTCCACTATTCTCAGCATCAGAGTTGGATGGCCCTATTTCCTCCATCTACACCATACTACGCTTAGCCAACCCTGCATACACCAATACAGGATTCATGTGGCCTTGTACAAAAACATTATCGGGGGAAGCAAATCATTGCTGCTTCTGGAAGGAATGTGACTCTTCTAGCCAAGCCTTAGGAGTATTTTTCTTTCTTCTGTTTATTTTAAATAGCTTCATCCATAGAAGGGAGAGACATTTGTTGTTTATCACACTGTTAACTCTCAAAAGGAGATGCTAAAAATAAAAGAGATGTTTAGCTGGAATTGTTATTATCCGAGAGGCGAAAAACATGAAAGGTATTCTTTGGCTCCCTCTCCCCGATGTTCTGGATTTTGTGTCTAAAATAGTAAAATCTTTAACCAACAGAAATGGCAAAATTACAGATGGTAACATTCAAATGTGGCATGCCTTTTCTCCTCTGCTTCCCCCCACCCCATTTACAAGTCATCAGAGAGAATCAATCATCAGAACTGTAGATATTAATGACGGTTGTACGCTTCACAATTGTTGCTGTTTTCTCGGGAAGGGCTGCTGCTCGGCCTGTGCTGAACGGCGAGATCTCCTTGTGGTGGACAGCGAGGTCTGAGAAGTCCTGACTCGAAGAAAATGTGTGTGCAATGGTGGGGATGGCTGGCGCGGCTGCGTTTGAGCAGCAAGCCACGCCCCCACGAGCTTCCCTATTGAGTGCCCAACCGGGGAGGGGTGTGGCGCCAGCCCTGGAGTTGAAGCAGGGGGCGGAGCACCCCCTGCATGATGCGGGGATCGTCTCCCGCTCACAACCCCTCCCCTCCTGGGAGGAGGAAAGGCTTTGTAGAATGCTTTCCTCAGGGAGGCTGGTTTGACGCCTTTCTTACCTATCTTACAAGGGCCTGTAGATTGGCAAAAAGTAGACCATGACAACTGAATAGGCTAGAGCAGCTGCGGAGAACCTATGGCCTTTCAGATATTACTGAACTACAACTCCCATCCTCCTGGGCCATTGGCCATGGTTACTGTGGCTGATGGGAATTGCAGTTTAGCAACATTTGGAGGGCCAAATGTTCCCCGTTCCTGGCCTAGGATCAGAAGGCCAAATGGTTGAGACTGTTAGGGATCCACTATTCTGAATTATGAATGTCTAAATGATAACATTTTCATGCCAACCATTTTCTAGTGTGGTAGAGAGCTTTCAGCTTAGGACAGTGTTTCACAAACTTTTCTCTCTGGGCCATTTTCAGAATAAAAATATTCTCGCGACCACCAAATTGCTTCATAAGAAATACATTGGAAAACAAAAATAAGAAACTTCTATCAGTGCTTGATTTATATAATAGAACACAGCTATGTTAGAATATGATCATGGGACATCCTGAAAGTATAAATTCAGCTACATGAATTATCTGCAAACTATAATTATACATGTGTCTCTTACATGTGTACCTTAAGTATGTATACAAACTCAATGAGAGGTGTGAGCTTGCTTTTGCCAGGTAATATCATTTATATTAGGTCTAATTTGAGACAAAATCCCATCTCCTCACCAATAAAAAGAAACCTTTCTCTTTTCTGATCTTTCATATTTGTCAAAATTGAAAATCCCTGTTCATAACAATACAACATGGAGAACTATAGAAGAATAGCCAATGCTACTGAAGAGAGGCATGGATACTTTCTGGTTGTATATATATATAAAATATTACTATACTATACCACACTGAAATGTTTTAAATGTTTCTTTGATTGTCCATGAATCTTCCTGCCAACTAATTGCACTAGTTGCTGGTTCAGTTCAGGACCAGGCCCCATTTAAAGCACTGTGCTGAACTTTAAAGCCCTAAACAGTTTGGGACCAGGTTACCTGAAGGACACATTTACCTGCACTCATTCAACCTTCAAGGCCCTATTTATATGTCCCTACTTGGGTAAGTGCAATCAGGTTGGTAGGCAAAAGGGACAGGACCTTTTCAGTGGTGTCCCCAGGACTGTGAGACTATATTTCAGCTAAAATTTGTAATGCCTTATCTTTGCAGGCCTTTAAATGGGCCCCTAAACTAAGGTTAACAGATGCCCTTGTTTCCCAGGGACAGTCCCTGGATTTACAAATCAGTCCCCTGACAAAATCCTATCATTCCTACTGAAGTTGAAAAGTGTTCCTGGATTCATTAAAAAAAATAAAATCTGGTAACCACAGCCTAAACTGCTTTCTCTTAAATAAGGATTTCATTGGTTTGCTGCATAAATTTCCCTGAATTTCTGGAACTGCTATAAATTTGTATAATTTTATCATTCTAACCGGGTTGAACGTTTTGTGATTAGATGATAGAATGGGGGGAAACAGTACACAACAGAAACTAGGATGCAATACCTTGCATTTCCATCATCTCTGTAAAGTATCTTGCTAGAATCTTGTACCACTGACTATCACTATGGAGAAAAATTAATGCAAACTCATTCTGTGCCAGTGTATTGTATACTTGAAACAACCAGCTGGAAAGCTTTTGCGCCAAATAAATTTATCTGGCTACATAACTATCACTAATGCAAAGAAAATGCTGAATTGATAGTAAAAGAATAAATTAATATCTCTCTACTCCCACCCCTGGAGTGATGTCAAGCAGCAATATGGGTCATAAATTTGACAAGAGCAAGCATATGTAAAAGCTTTAACTTACCCATAAAATGTGAGGCGAAGGAATCCAATACGTTGCCCAAGTTTAAGCAGCTCTCCCTGTCTGCTGGCTGCTCCTGTTAAGAGCACGATCCCTGTCCTTTTAAGGGTGACCAGCCACTTGTATGCACTTTCATCACTGTGCAAGACCTCTTCAAAGGCCAGAGTTGGCAGCTGAAGATCAGAACCCCAGTACTGACGTTCTGTAAAAGCCACATTAAGAAAAGGGAACACATAAAGAAGTATTAATGATTATTAGATTGTTAATGAAAAGTACTAATAATAAGTACTAATTAATGAGAAGTATTAATAAGATCTACTTATTTCAGTGTTACAAACTGGAGTCTATCATTAAGACACACAAAGCTGAACAACTCCATTTAAAAGAGGACTCTTTCAACCCCTCACAGTGCTGCTGTAGCATTTTATTAGCCTTGCATGAAAACAATGCAGCCAATCTTTTTTTGTACGGCTTCCGAAGGGCATCTGCATCTGCCAAAGGGGAAAACGTCCCTCATTATTAATGTATAGGGGGATACTAAGTTCAAAAAGTAACCCCTGGGACATTTCCCAGGAAAGGACTTTGCTCTTTTACAGTGTGTGCAGAATGCTGCCTATTGTATAAACAGACACAAGCTTTAAAAGCAATTCTAAGAAGCCATTTGCCTCTTGCGTTATGAACCCACCCAACTAAAACCTATCCAGTCTAGCTGAAGATATCTTTTCTTTGTGTCATGCACTAAGTTAAGAGGCAAGATGCTCCAGGTTCAGCCACTGTTACTGGAGCACGAGGAATGCAGGGGCTCAAAGAGTGGGTGTGTGTGGGGGGGTACGGCTGTCTTCATGCTCTGCCTATATGCACCCCAAAGCATATGTTGCAGACAGGATGCTGGATTAAAATGGACCCTTCACCTGATCAGGCAATGCTCTTTCTATGCTCCCATGGAGCAAAACCCATGCACTTTCTCAGGGTTATTATTATTGTCTACTGTACTTTCAGCGATGCATGTGATGATCCAAGATTTCCCCTGGAATTCTTGGTTTACCATCAGATGGTTTAATTGCTGCCTGATCATGAATGGAAGAAAAGAGCCTTTACTGCAACTATCTATACAGCAGTAGCATAATGCAAGCAAAGATACACAGACCCAACAGAAGCAAACAAGCTAATTATGAGCACACTGTGTGTGGGTGTGCCAGCACATAAGTACATACAGACCACCCAAATGAATTGACTTCATTGGAAATTTTTCTCTATAATAAATTCAGGCAGCCAAGGAAACTTGCTAAGCATCCTTTGCCAATTACTTGATTGCTAAGCAGTTAGATTATGACAGGGGAAACATATTTCCTACTGGTCTTCAGGAGAAATGAAGGACAAATTAAGACATGGCAGAGCAGTTATAGTTGCCTTAGTCACGCACTGGGTGAAGATTAAGCCATTTTCCATTTACAGCGAAATCAAAGCGCATGGACTCCCCCCACTCCCGTTATGCTGTCTCCTCATGGTTTGTCAAGCCCAAACACCTCTTCTCTCAACCTGACTCTGATACCAGAACTGATTTTGATTGGGAGGAGAAGGCTCACATGGCAGACTGGAGGGGAAGTATGGGGTGGGCGATTCACTCCCCTGACTTGCACTCCCACCTCCTTCTTTATACATGAATAGAGAAGGCAATAAATAATTAATAATAATAATAATAATAATAATAATAATAATAATAATAATTTTATACTCCTCCCATCTGTCTGGGTTTCCCCAGCCACTCTGGGCTGCTTCCAACAAAAGATTAAAAATAAATTAAAACATCAGTCAGGACGATGGGGGTGGAGACGCTCCTTCAGGTATACTGGGCTGAGGTTGTTTAGGGCTTTAAAGGTCAGCACGTACTGGGAGCCAATGTAGGTCTTTCAAGACCATTTAATTTAACTATTATGGCTGTCCCCAGGGGAAATGCTGATTGGCCCAGGATGCCCCACTCACATGGAAAAGCTCTGTGAGCATACATCAGAATGCATATAGACCTCTCTTTTGCAATTACTGAATATGTATCAGACGGGGAGTGTGGCACATAACCAGGTTCATGAACACTTGCCCTGTCATATCGTGCAAAATAATAAGTATGAAAATGGTGTCTTCTGCTTCTTGTAAAAGTAAAAAAAATATATTATTGAGTTAAACTAGTTGAAGCAAATGAAAGACTAAGAAAAAGGAAATTAATTAAAACGACCCCACTATTCATGGAAATTTCCCAAAGGATCATCTCAGAGCCGGTCACTGAAAAGATGATCCACAATGAAAAAAATGTGTTTCAAGGATGTAGGAAACTACCCTGGATTATTAAAAAAGAAAAGAAAAAACCCTTAAATGACAATGGCTGTTACTTTTGAAATAGCCATTCCAAGCTGCCATGTGGAAAAGCTAAAGGAAGGCTCCAAGAACCATCTGCTTAAAATTGCTTAAAAGTAGAACCTTTCTAATCACAAAATTAATAATTATCCCCTGGTAAAAAGTAGAGTTTGCACTGCACATACGAACACCCTGTGGAATATTATCTGCTTGTTATCATCACTATCCTCTTGCCAAGCCAAATAAGATTAAATAATTAAGGATATTCTGTGAGTTCATTCAACTAAACAACAAGGAAAGACATCATTTAACATTCCAACTGTTACTGAGAAGTTACAGTTTGTGAGGACTCAGAGTGGTGGCTTGTAACCTACTGTGAATGGCTCCTCCTACTCCCTACTCCAGCTCCTACCCCTTGCGCTGGGGCAGGTAAGGCCTGACCAGCATAATCAATCACAAGATGTGGTCACATATACCATTTGAATGGCAACTGGGATAGGAGGGCTCAAATATTTTATTGGGGGGCGGGGGACACAAAGGGACCTTGGCCTCTAGGAGTTGGCTTCTACATTCTGGGGGCAAGGGACCTTCTCTCAGCCCTATGCCTGCCCTGGGATCTTCCCCAAACTCAGACCCAACAGCCCTCAATGCACTCAAACCACCTCCTTGGAACCTCAATCCAGTTCTCTGCCCTGCTTGCATGTTCAGAAGACAACCTACAGACAAGTGGAAAATCCACAGCTGAACTACGTGGCAGGACCTTTTCAGCAGAACATTCCTAAATCTACAAATGCTGTGGCAGACGAAAATGGTCTCCAGTTCAATTATTAAACATAGCTATTAAATTCAAGTTCTGTTTAGGAAAACAGACCAGCAGCAATAACTCTGCAGGCGTTGTTCGAGCCCACCATAAACTTAAAAGTGGTGGGTACTCAAGATTTTAAAGTTAACTTGGTTATTTATTTCACATGCTGTTTCTTGTGGCAGGTACGCATCTCAGTGTAGTCAGCAAAAGCTGCCCCGAGCCGACGACTGCAAGTAGTAAGAACAATTTTCTCCATTTGCAAGGTTTGCACTTTCCAACCACAGCTAGCATGTCTGATTCCTCTGGCTTAAGCCTGTTAGAGGGAGAGTCCAAGAAACACAACGCACACATCCTAATGTAAACCATCCACACAAACCATCTTTCTATCTGACTTTGTGTTTCTAAGAAGCTGCGGCATGACTGACAAGTTGCTGATTCCCCCCCAAAATATTCCTGAAATGAAGAAAACACAGTGTGGTCCTTGAGGAGAAATGTAATCACACCTTATTAAATTCCTTAGCAAATCTGCTCCAACACACATTTTGCTTAGTGCTGGACTCAATAAACCGTGGTTGCTTCACTATAAACAAAGAATGGCTCTTCATGAGGGGGATGGAAGGTTGCTTCCCAGATTAAGCCACTCTGACAGTAATAATTAAATTACAAAGCAAATCCAGTAAAAGATAAATGCGTTTGCCTGGTGCATAAGTCCTGTGAAAATTGATGGGTTCCACTGTACGCTTTATTTTCTAGTTTTTCTTGTCTTATTTTTTTGATTTGGCTCCTGAGGTCCCAGCAGCAGAACCCCATTCAATGGGATGCGTCCGCTGGTGGGAAGGGAAATTATTTTCATAGATTCCACCTTCTCCCTGCAGTTGCTTGAAGACTTACTCCAGAGCACTTGAGGACCCTCCAGAACAGTGTGTGTGGCTACAGGGAAAAGAGGAATGAGTGAAAATCACCTCCTTTCTCCTTCCATGAGATGGAGCCTTAGCTGGATCAAAGTCTCTTCCACAAAGCCATTGTAACAAGGAGAGTTGGTTAGGCTTAGATCTGTAGTCCTCTCCACTACTGAAAAGGGGCCAGCCCAAGACATTTTGTGGCCTGAGGTGAAGGACAAGATGGCATCTTCTTCTAATCCATGTACAGAAGCTGACAACTGGTAGCTGAATATTACTTTAACCCCGACAACAGGTTAGCTTCCATTCTCTGCACCTGAAGGTAGCGCGCTAGTTTAGAGATGGCCTGGCTATATGGCACAAACAGCTCTCTTTCAACATCTCACCTTACTACTATTACCACTACCACTCTTGGGTAAAGTTGTATTCATTTTCTTGGCCATTCTTTGTTTGCACGTGCTCTACAAAATGAAAAATTACTACCTGGAAATGAGGGAAGAAGTGGTTACATCATTATGTCCATACTGTGACATTTCTAACACTCATGTATTATTGCTTAGAATGTATCTATAAAAAGGGGCATAGTTTTCTTGACTGGTGACTGAAAGGCTTCCACACTGAGCACTGACTGTGATATACCAGGCTTTGTTCACTCATTTTTAACAGGGAATCCGCATGTGTTTCATCTCCATTTTTCCAGACTTCAGAAAATCCAACTTCATTTTTTAACTCTATGATCCCAAGTGTTGATGACCTTTTGCACTGTCATTCTGGCCTGTATTGATTCCTCTAGCCATTTTCTTCTTGGTTACCTGTTTTTCCTCCTGAGGAACCTTTAATCATTCCTTTTCCAAATAGCATGATTTTTGTATCCACTTCATTTTTTTCTGCCCCACTCCCAATGGCAGTGCCGGCATAACCATCACAGAAAGTGCATTGAAAGAAGATTGCAGAACAAAATTATATCATCCCCTCCAAAAAAGCAACAACAGTTGGGGCTGGAGAATGGGGACTGTCCATTTGGCTGCAAAGTGTTAGAAGTCAGGAAACAGACTTACTATTCTACTTCCAGATTAAAGCAGAACCGTGATGACTGGAGGCTGCTAAATGGGTGCACATCTTGAACAAACATCAACAACAATAAAAATCATAACAATTGAATCTGCAGCTATTTTCCAACAGCAGAGAAGACTAAAAAACGCAGCTCACATAAACATCCATTATAGCTAGCCTAAACAAAATGTCTCAACAGCATGCCTCAATGGGCCAAGCGCTTCAAAATCTGGCAAATGACAAATGTTAACCAATTCCATAGACACAGGCTGAATGCAACAGAAAGTCATAATAGCACCTGAGTGGCTGATAGGGTTCATAGGAACGTAAGAATTCTGCAGATATTCTTCTAGAGAATGGAAAGTCACCATCCAGCATGGATGGAGTTAAAGATGATTATCCTTCCGATTTACAAACACTTTTATTGAAAATAACTCAGCAAATACCAGGTCAAAGCAGTATGTACAACATGCCTTTGTCTAAAATGTTGAAATAACTGGCTGTCCAAAAGAATAGCTTTGTCCCACAGAACACTATATGAGATGTAACAATATAATGCTTTCTAAATTGCTTAAACGCTTAAACATTTGTGCCTAGCTATGCACCATTCTGCCATAGGGCTTTTCTAAATGACAGACTGGATTTGACTTTACCTTTGAAACTGTTGCCAAATTATTAATGTTTAAAAAGTTTCTTATCTGCAATTCAGATAATTATATACAGAAATGAAATAATTTACAAAAAACAAAGTCCTTATGTATGTATATGCATAGTTAATAAATACATTTGAAAGGTAATAAATAAATATATAACTTTACACTCAATGTAAACTAACAGATAAACATATCATTATATGCACATTACGATATACCCTCAATAAAGTGTATGGCTTTAATGAATCTTGTGTTATACGGTTTCAATATTGAATAAATAAGCTTCATTTTTCAATAAACTTTTTGGCTTTTTGTCTTCCTTCTCTTATCCAGTTTCACCATATAAAGCATATCTCATACTTTAATCAGCCACAAGTCAATAGATGGTGAAGCAGAGTATTTAAACAGATGCCAAATTAAAAGGGCATTCCACCATCTGTCACCAAGAAAGATTTCTGGAATATAGTTTGCATTTGCAAAGAAACACGCAATTATGTTAGCTTTGTTCTGCAGATTTGCATAACAAATGGAAAATAGTGTCACATAAATATGCAGTCACCACTTATTATTGTTCCGATAATTATTGTTGCTGATAACTTATGAACCATCTAATGACTGGCATTGTATACCACCCAACGGCTGCGTCAACTCAGTTTACACTTTGCTTTTTAATTTTCCCCCAAAAGATTGCTATTCTAATCCTGATTATTACCCTCTCTCATACTCAAACAGACCTGTCTATCCATCAGCCTGTGGAATTTGATCTCAACAAATTTTCCTTCCTTCAATGAAGAGAGTACATTATTCCATTAAAAAAAAAAAAATCAAGAGTAGCTGCAGCTTGAAAATCTATTAAGCAGCAGCTCTAAACAGGGATTGTGTTCCATGCCAGCATTCCCTGCTGGTAAACCACCCCATTCACATTATTCATTATTCTACCATTTCATCATGGTACATATATTGTTTCCACTACTTAACCACAATCAGTAGAATTTCCACTTTGCTACTGTAGCACAGGGTTGAAGGTTACCAATTGTGGCAATGGAGTTGCTCAGAAATGCTATAAAGACAGGCCATGAATGCTCTGACAAGTTTACTTCTCACATCCAAAGCAGCCTTCAAATTGTTGCAGTGGGGAAAAACCTGTTTATTTTTCATACAATTTGCAGGAAACTTTAATAGCTTAGATTTCAGAAGGAAGTCCAATAGTGCTCATTCATGCCTTCAAAATTATTTTTTACCATTGCTGATGAAAAACAGATCTATGTGCTATGAAGAAAAGGAACACACACTTTCCAGGAGACTGCATGGACCATAGGCTTATCAATGAGCTATAACCGCTTTTCACATTTCTCAAGAATGTGTCATTCATTAGATGGACTGATAATATCAAGGTTTTCCCCTCCGGACACTATCAGCTTGATATTGATTGAAGTAGACATGCAAAGACTAGCATATTAAGCAGAAAAACTCTTTTACCCAGTAGTCTAACCATTAAAAAAAGAGAATGTATTGGGAGTTTTTCATATGAAGAGTGCATTCAGACATTTGATTCTCCCACTCTATTATCTTTTTAGATGCCTTTACGTTGTCCGAGTATCATATGTATGCAGTGCATACGGTATAGAAACAATATACTGTAACTTTCTTTCTATGTTTATGTAAGTGGACAAAATTCAGTGTTGTAAGGCTGGAGAGGAAGGGCCCCATGACTCCCAAGAGACAAGAAGTGTTTGGTTCTCTCCATCTTACAAAAATAAAAATAAAAAAAAATCTCCCTTGAACTACATAATTCAAGCTTCCATCTGTGTATAAAATCAGAGCAAAATTCCAAAAAGCCGATCCCTTTCAGTAACGATTTCCTTTCCTGGAACTCATTTCAAGAACATTGTGCTAATGCACAGGTTAACAGAGGCAGTTTATATTATTCAATTAAAACATTTATGAATAGTTTTTCTTCATCTCTCTCAGGAGAAATCCAGATTTCTGAATTGTGAACAGCTCTGCCTGGGGAACAAAATAGCTCCTGTGTTGTGTAATTTCTCTGAGTCCTCCCCACCCCCATCTTTTGAGGATTGAGCAAAACAAGAATGCAGAACTGCCTCCAAATAACAGCATGGGATCTGTTTACTAATTGGAGCATAATTCTGTGTAATGTGTGTGCATGCTGCCCAGAGCAGAAGCCTTGCACTTTTCTGAGAAATTTGCTTATTTCCAGTACTAACACTATTTTATGTAGACTGCGTAGAGGTTTTCGTTGATTAAGTGATATATAAATCCCGTTACATTCATATAATGATGACATCCTAGCCAACTCTCTGTGTATAATAAAGTGCACAATGCAGTCCCTTGGTTAAATACTAGATCAAAAAGATAGGAGGAATGATCAAGTTAGATAAAATATGTGAAGCCCTTTATCACTGATATATAAAATCCTGTTGTTATTAAAAATGGATTCCAGATCGATTGAGAATGGGGTTCCCTTAGTGCATTTACTACAGAAATGGTACGAATCTCTACCTGATAGAAATAATTCTTCCTGCATTTTTGCTCTTGCTTGTTCAGAAAAACATCTCTTCTTCAACCATTCAGCCTCAAATTCACTGGTGTGGTCATCTGGCCATACAATGCATACCTTAGTCCACAAAACAGAAATAGAGACATACATTGAAAGCAGACCGGAATAATCCAACAAGCATTTTATTTGCTTTGCTGTTTTTTCTTCTTTGTTTTGTTGGATTTGGCTTTTTCCACATAATGGAAGCAACTGGCATGTGGTCTTGTTATGTGTGTGCAATCCATCACATTAATGGAAGGCAGTTCCATTAATTTAGCAGTCCTTTCTCCCTAGTGTGCTTAGGATTGCAGCCTAATAACCTCTTTCACTCTGAAGAGTTTGTATAGTGCAATGCTATGCATGCCTATTCAAAACTAAGTCCCACTGTGTTCAGTGTGGCTTATTCCCAGGTAAGCAGCATTATATCACTGCAACAAAATGGTTGTACACGTGGAGATTAATATATTATATGAAAACTTTCTCTCTCTCTCTCTCTCTCTCACACACACACACACACGTACGTTACCTTTTTCTCCCTCTGTGCCAAAGTGACATTCTTGGCCCCAACATTGACATCCAGATTTTCAAGAAGCAGTTTGCGTGCTTTAGCAGAGTGCAGGAAGCACTCGGGGCACTGGCAATTGTCTCGCAGCCACACAGAAGGGTAAAGGCTCTTGCTCCCATCTTCCCAGTGGACACAGATAAACTGATTTGCCTCCAGAGCTTCCACTTTATGGATGGCTGCACTCGTGTTGAAGGCCTGAGCCGTCTGCATTGAATGCTGCCAAGGCCTCCTGCTCAGGGAGAAATGTTTTTGATGGCTGTGCTTGCCGTTTTGTGCTTGCAGCAGAGTTCGAGAACAGTCTTGGTGGACTTTGGTTCTTAACAAGTATTTAGCGATTGAAGTCCACATCTTTCCTTTTCCTTGTTTGATCTTCAGTACAGAAAGGCCTTTTCACCCTGTGAAATCTCTCTCTGGGTCAGTGCTGTAAGAATAAAGCATACTGATGAAAGGCAAGAAGGAAGAAAAGGGATTCTGTTCAAAAGAATGTTACTTCTGGTCCCTGTCATCCTTTCATTTTGGCACATAATGTCTCCATTTCCCCCAATTCCCTTGAAGATCTGATCAAGTGGGTTTTTTTTGGGGGGGGGGGAAAGAAAGAAAAAAGTTTTAGCTTTGTATTGTATGCCTCAAAATTTGGACCCCAATACAAGAAGTCTGACAGAACCATGGTTTTGGAGGGCAGCAGATGTTGCAATACCAAACCATTTTAAATGAAATATTATTGGCTGTTCCACAAGAAATAACTTGCACCCATTAGTTCCTCTCCATGCCTATAATATTGGATCAGCTGACACATCTGACAAGTGTGGGTCCCTCAACGATCTGTTCGACCACTTTTCTCTCACAGATCTACAGATACTGCATTTGAACCTTAGAAAACGAGGCTCTGTTTACAGTGGGTGAGATTCAACTAATGAGTCATGTCAGCTAAAGCCCTATTCTAGGACTTCCGCTTGCACAATGGGCTTTCTCCCCTCTCTTCCTCCTGTGCCCCTGAAATTGTCTTAGGGCATGGGGTGGAGAGAACTCATGAGGAGTAACACAGAGAACAATTCCTCCTATTGCTGCTCAGAGGAATTCTTAACCAGCAACACATTTGTCTATAGGTGCTTTCACTCCTAACACCATTAGGCAAGTTAAATTCACCCACTTGCAAAGCCACAATTAATAGTGCTTCTGTGAGCTTACAGATACACGGATTCATTTTTGAGATGTGAAAGCGATCCAATCTCATGAAGCATCATCCAAGTGCTTGTGGCCAGGGTCACAGTGAACATGCCATTTCAGACATCCCTTATGACAGCCTCTGCTGACCTGCTGACCTCCATCTGCAGAAGGCTACAACTCCCAGCAGCTCCAGCCAGCACAGCTGAAATCTACAACAGCTGGAGGGGAACCAGGTTGGGGCAGACTGCCTTATGAAATGGTTTAAAAGCACGGATTCACTCAAGAAGTGGTCACAATCGACTTTATATATTCATTCATTTCATTTCATTTATGAATCACTTCCCATGAAACATCCCAAAGTGATTAGCAACAAAAACGTCAACAATAAAACACACACATCAAAACAATTCTAATTCCAATTCAGATGCAGACTGGGATAAGAAAGTCCACTTATGTTTTTCCTTGCAACACCACAACATAACCACATACTATATTATTATAGTATATTACAATTATACTACTATAAAGTAGTATAATGAAGCATTATAGTCAATATATTAAGCATCTGGAAAACAATCCCCTTGTACACATGTCCTTCCATATGGATGAACAGGTAGTCAAAACATGCGCACATAGACACTCTTCCTTCCCCCCCTTTCATATGCACATAGACAAGGAGGATGCAGATGCAGACATGCACAAAGGATGCGCTCATCCCCAACGTGGCAACTGCAGTAGCTGCTGCCTACTTCAGGCACCTGTGGCTGACAGTCAGTAGGTTGGAGCAAGGGAAGGAGCTGACCATCTGGGCACCTCCTTGCTTTTTTCAATAGAGTAGCCCAGGCTAGGAGACAACAAAGACACATGGCATGCAGCAGCATGGAGCTACACACATCACTGCTGCTTCAGAGACTCCCCTGACAAAAACAATAGCAATACCTATATTGAGGGGGGAAATGAATGGAAAACAGGGCAAGGAAACCAACTTTCACTCCTCTCAGCCTACAACTGGGGGATTGCAGTGGCAGCAGCAAAAGCCTCAAAACCAGTCAGGCCCATAGTTTTCCAGATGGCTGGCAACTCTCTCCTGCTGCTGGTTTCTCAATTAATAACAGATGGGGGAAGACACATTTATAATGCTAGTCTGTCTAAGGTTCAAAGGAAGAACCATTTTTTCCTGGAAAAATCACAAGGTTGAACTTTCCAGTATCCCCTTACCCCAGTTAGCTGGGGTGACCAGGAGCTGCCAAAACTAAAGGATGGGGCGGGGGAGAGAGAAAAGCTTAAGAATGATGAGATCTGAAAACATAATAAATGTAAATTCCTATTGGCCTCATGGTTATGCAGCCTGTCGGAGCCAATAACTTTAATTTTTCATGCTTATCACTGCAAGCCGCAAAAGAGAACTGCTGACTGCATGTAAGTGGCATGTTGTTTACCCGCATCGTTCCATAACAGGGAAAGTATGCGCTAATATCTGCGCTCTCCCTGGGATGAAGCATTGCACCTGGCTGATTCTTTTTGCTGTTGTTCCCATCTGAAAGCCTAAGCCAGCTCAGTCCAGTCATCTTCAACTTTTTGTGGCCTGAGCAAGATAGAACATGGCAGCTTCCTATGTTCCTAATGGAGAAAATACCTTTTCACAATACCAAAACAACAACCATCTTGTGGTATGTAGGGGCCATTTTGTGTGTGCACAAAGGGTTCACTGGATCAGGGCCATTGTCTAAGATCCTCAGCTACCTTTTCACAGCAGCATAGTGCCTTGCATGTCCTTAGGTCCTGGGCAATACCCCCAAACCCACCTTTTCACTCAGCCTTGCCAAACCAATTCTCTGTTCTATCTCTGCCTCTTTTCTCCAGGCCTTTGCTTTCTCTGCTCCCCTTGTGTTTCCCAATATACTGCTTCCTTCTCCTGCAATGACTACTCAACATAACTGCCTATTTCCCCTTCCTTCTTTTAGCCTCTTGGGATCCCTGTATGCTGCTTCTCCAACCTCCCAGGCCTTCTCTACTTTCACGTTTCGCACCTCTGTGCTTCAGTTTGTAGTGACCGAAGAATCCCAACTTCTACTGCGGGGGTGAGGAAACTTTTTCAGCTTGAATGTCACATTCCCTTCTGGGTGGACACATGCCAAAGCTGGGTGGGGCCAGAGGCTAAAGGAGGTGGAGCAATGGATGTAAATTTTATCTTTGTACAGTAGGCTAGTTTCCATACACCTACATGCCACTTTCTAGCCTCCATCCAGGGAAGCAAGAGGCATTATCAGAATTCTAGGACACACATCAGCCATACAAAAAAAACCACACTCAAGAAGAGTGCAAAGCAAGGACAATGAAGGGTGTGTCATGGGAAGAGGGGCTGTGGCTGAAGAGACGAAGCCGGGGGAAGAGTCCCAAGGGCCTGATAGCGAGGCTTGAAGGGCCGCGTTTCCAAGCAAAAGTCTTTAAAATGCTTTGTTTCCAGACCTTTGCAGTAGACTTGGACCTAGGAGTATACCACGTTTCAGCTTTTTATTTGTGGCAGAAATACCAAGGCAGGAGCATCTTTGTACATGTAACTAGTCCAAAAAATATTGACATTTTTGCAGCTGTGAAAAGGAATAAAATCCAGCTCTCTGGACCACATTTCTATTGTGTCTTCCACTGAAACTGGGCGGAGTGAACATCAAAGGAAAACCATTGATTTATTCCAGCTGAAGAATGGCTCATCACACAGCAAGAAGATAATTTGTGACGGAATTTTATATTACATGTTTACCAGGCTATAAATTCTTAAAATATTCACTGATGCTTAGATAGTTACATTTGAAGCAGACCGCAAGTACATATTTTCATACTTTACCATAATCCTGCTTCAAATCGTTGCACAAAAATTTAAATCCTTTTAAGTGGGGCAAGCAATTAATGCTCCACCCACCTTCCTTGTCTATTTGACGCAAAGCAAATGCTCAGAACAAAATTAATCTACACCAGACACAAGAACTAGCTTCAACTAATGGCAGTTTCAAATAAACCAACACATTTAATTCTCCAGTGTGGTGTAGTGGTTAAGAGCAGTAGATTCGTAATCTGGGGAACCGGGTTCGCCTCCCCGTTCCTCCACATGCAGCTGCTGGGTGACCTTGGGCTAGTCACACTTCTCTGAAGTCTCTCAGCCCCATTCACCTCACAGAGTGCTTGTTGTTGGGGAGGAAGGGAAAGGAGAATGTTAGCTGCTTTGAGACTCCTTCGGGAAGTGATAAAGTGGGATATCAAATCCAAACTCTTCTTCTTCTTCTTCATTTTCAATCCTGGTGCTGTGGCTTACTTCCAAGGAATAAGGACAGCTGCTTGCAGGTATGCAAAGGATGATCTTTGCAGATGAGGGATGGCTGAAGTACTACCACAAAGTTACATTAGCAGCTCTTATTCAGGTATCTTGGGGGGGGGCATGCTAATTTTGGAGGGGTTGCTGTTGTTTTAATCCCTTTATCCACGGTCCAAATCCTGATCAGCTACTCACTAAACAATAACAGTGCATTTAGCCTCGGGGTCCATAAAGAGAGAAGGAGCAGTGATGTGGAGTTGGGAATTTTTCCTGCAGAAAATTTTCCATTTCTTAAATTCATTAGTAGCAATAAATGGGTGTCAATTGCAAATGAATGGGGCTGTCAATATCTTAGTCAAGCTTGGCAGTTCTAAACTGTTTGTTTCAATTACTTAAAATACAGTTGTACCTTGGGTCCCGAACACCTTGGTACTCGGACATTTTGGCTCCCAAACGCCACAAACCCGGAAGTGAGTGTTCTGCTTAGTGAAAATTCTTTGGAACCCAAATGTCCGACAGGGCTTCTGTGGCTTCTGATTGGCTGCAGGAGCTTCCTGCAGCCAATCTTAAGCCGTGGTTTGGTTTCCAAACATTTTGGAAGTCGAACAGACTTCCGGAACGGATTCCATTTGACTTCCAAGGTACAACTGTACTGTTACAGGTTTGCAAGGGGGCAAGGATCCCCTCAAATTCCTGGGTGCCAGGTTCTCCCCATAATTTCTGAAATTAGTAAATTTGGGGTTTGATCAATGGATTTAGCAAGGCCTTAAAAAGTTAGTCAAACCAGCTTCCTCAGGAGCTGGGTTTAGAGAGGTGCCATTCAAGAACAAAGACAGGTAATAACAGAGTTACTACCTGGACAAAAGGTGAGAGATTCAGCACCAGGCTGCCTGGATTACAGGGGGTGAGATGTCACCACAGGAAAAAGTGTCTTTTGAAGGAGACTTTTGAAACAGAGGTTGCCAGGGCAACGGGGAGAGGATGCTTGAAGCTGAAGGGAAGGAATTGTTTTCTGCAAAGGCTGCTGTGAAGAAGGGAGGAAGCAGGCAAAACATGCATGCTGGCTAGGAGAGGCTGCACCAAGAGACCAGGGGCTATGTATGGTTGGCTGATGCTTTGGAACCAAGCTTACTGAAGCTATGAGACGAGCAATGAGAGACACTCTTGGGGTGTGATATTCTGCAACCCCCATACCAACATTCAGGTGTAAATATATATATATAAACCATATTTTTTAAAGACACTACTCTCTGCTGTGCCTTGATTTCCCAATGGATATACAATGCTGGTTAAGAGCCATGACCCCTGGAATCTTGCTACCACTTGGCAAAGATTGGGGTGGCCTATAATGATCCATATAAAACAGACACGCTCACCGAGATTACTCTAGAACAGGAATATCTAACCTGAAGCCTGTGCCAAACATATGGCCCCCAGTGTTTTCAGTTTCCCTTCCAAATCTGTCATTTAAAAAAGAAGTTTAAAAAAGGATTATTATTTTTTGTTTACTGTTCCAATGGGTCACCCACTGTGACACCCCTATGCCAAAAGGATCTTTGGGGGCTCCCAATTCCTTTTTAAAAGTTTTATTGATTGCTCCTATATGTGCCCCACTGTGACAATGTGATGTCAAAAGTTTAGGAATAAACTTGAAAAGTAGTCCCACAACTCTGCATTTCAATACATATTTTAGAAATACCCGTGAGATTGGATTGCACATATAAACACCCAAATCACCACACCATTCAACTTCCAATAGTATTATTTTGATCCCTTATGAATGATCACACAAGGTATTTTTAATACCTCTTTTGAATTATTAAAGGCTGAAAAGATAAACTTTGCAAGCTTACAGAAAAGAATGGTTGTAGCCTGAGCAATGCATCCAAGCAGTAAAGATGTTTTGCATTTTTGTCATGAAACACGCTCATGTAAGCATTCAGTTGATGGTATCAAAAGACAGCAGAACCAACAGGGTCACACTCCCCTTGCCTAGCTCTGGACTCTAGTTCCACCCACCAAAGCAACCAAGGCTATTTCAGTCCTAAAACCAGGCATAGCAAAATGTGCCTTAGACACAAAGAGCAGGCTTCACCTAACTAGTCCTACTAGTGGAAGCCCACACAAGGGCATGCACTAGTGCAACAGGGTTTTCTTCTCCTTTCCTTCCCCTGCACCCCCCACAATTGGCACAGGGTGGGGGTGGGAGAACCCCCAGCACGGCATGGGAGTGGTGTTCTGCCTGGCAGGCTGATGGAACAACTGCCATAGCACTACATTAAATTCATCCCAAAGTAAAATTAGAAGAAAGAGGACCGGGAGGGGGGTATGGGGAGAAAGCAAGGATGCCAAGATCTGACCATTAAAGGAAGTGGGAGTTCAAAATATATGAGGTGAGATTTAAAATGTCTAGCTGAAATATGCTTTAACTATTCCTTCTTTACAAGGCAATATTTGGCACACTTGCGCTATTACAGTATTTCATACTTTTACTAGATTAAAACCATACTGACCTGGAAGACCACCTATGCCTGGGATATGTAGAAGCAACCCTGTCAAATATTCTTTTATATAAGAGATCAGAGAAGGGTCAGTTTTGTTAAAAGGATGGGTAATTTTATTACCAGTAACTCTGTAGTTAAATACAAATAAACCAAATTATTGCATTCTAGGGGATTAGCCAATTGCTGATGAGGTCAGGAAAAAGAAAAATCTCTGTATTACAAAGCCAGTTACAATTCTCTTTCATTAAAAGTTTTTGGAAGAGAAACTTAGTCTATGTACACATTACCATTTAATTCGGATCAAGTGTGCTACCATCCCCGGTGTTTGAAGCTGAGTGAATGTAACATTATAGCCACAATCCATATGTATCCTGTAGTGTCTTGTTGCAAGGATATGGAAACAAATTAGGTAATGTACATTGGGTGAAAATGTGCTAAATACCCTGTGATCCTAGTAATATCCTGTATGGATATAATGCAAGCTCCAGCCCACTTATTCTGGAACACTAACATAGACATTGGCAGGATTCCTGTTGAGTAAAAGGGTTGTGCATCACAACCTCACTTTGTAAAGAACTCACCTTAAACAACCTCTCGTCCTAAGAAGACACCAAACCCAGAGTCTACGAGAAATCCCTTCATATTAAAACATAACCGGCAGTAAACACATTCCATGCATTTTATTCTGATAACCATGTTTACCAAGGAATAGATGAATTCATGGTGGCCGACACAGACAGCTTGTTCCCAGTCCTGCCCTGTCCTGCCATATTTCTACCCAATTCAGTGCTAAGGAACAGCTCTGTAAGATGCTAATGATGTTTCAGGCACAGGAGGAAATTCTGAACTGCCACAAACATCCAGTGTTGAGATGTTGTGGTGGGCTAGCGGTAGTGATGCCCCATCAACCGTCCTCAAAGAAGCATTTCAGAATCCGAAATTTAATTTATAATTTGAGAGGTGCAGAGGGCTTGCTCAAATTTGATTAGATGTCACACCTCATGACCTGGAAGCCTTGATCTCTGATTCTCAGTAACTGAAATGATGAGATTCCTGAGAGGTGAAGAAAAGCTACTTGAAGATGTTCATTTATAGTACAATCTTAAGTACAGGAAGCTGGCGGGACAGACACCAGTTCAAGTTAAGTCAGCATCCCTGCAGTGAAATAATTTTGATCTACACATTTCTCAAAAAACCTTTCACAGATCAGTTACATGACCTGGCAAACCAGGTGAAATGTACACTGCCAAAAGGTTTTGTAAGTCTCTCCTTGTCCTGACCACAACTCTGAAACACTTGTATTGGGGAACTTACACTGGCATGTGCTCTGGTGGCTTAGGTTCCATTGGCTGAGACCCAGCTCAGCCAGACTGAGAGAGATACACAGTTGTATCCCTGGCGGAGTTGGGATGGGTGAGTTATGCTGGCGTAGCTGAGCCAGGACAGCTGAAGATCCACCTTTTCCAAACTTGCTCATCCTGACAGGTCTTGGGTTTGGATTGCACTGTTATTTATAATTGCATTGCATGTTCCAGGTTGGATCCATGACAATGATTCCAAACAAACACACATGAAAACAAGGCCCCACCATTTCCCACAGCTATCATACCATATGGCTCTCTCGCACAAGGGTCATTTGGCTACCTGCATCATTGTGCAAAATGGAGAGGCGTTTACCAGACACCACATACGTGCAGCATAAGCCTGAATACGGGACTCATTGTTTTAGTCTGAAAATGACTCACTTGCTTCCTATCATCTTGCTTACTGAATGCAAATATGTTCACATAGTGTGGCCCCTTATGCACCTGCACACAAGTAGCATCAAGTCTGGGACAGCCCAAAAGTTTGCGTAAGTGCAAAAAAGGGAGGGGCACTGAGGAACCTAAGTGTGGAAGGGGGACACACCCAAAAGCAGAACAGAGAGTACTGAAAAAGTTTTGTATGGGCTGGCTGACTAGGACAGGGGGAATGGAAAAGGGGGGAACGTAATGGTGTGTGATAGAGGGCAAGGTTGGAAGCTGGCCAGGCCCCTGAGCATGCACACTCCATTCGCAACATTTTGCGGCACCCCATGCCTCTTCTACGGCTCCCTCTGTATATGGAGTGGATTTGTACCAGGGAAATGCCCATGGCTGCCTCAGCCCAGGCTCACCCATGGGAGGTTCCTATCTCCTCAGTAGCTTTTCTACAAGGTCTGTTGTACAAGGTTTTCCTCTACATGCAGGTCCCGATGCCCCCGAAAGAACCCAATAGTGGGGGTGGGGGGGTTTCCACTGGTTCCCCCACCCCTTTCGCAGGAGTTAAGACTGCAAGCCCAGCTGCACTTTATTTGGGAATAGGTCCCCGCTGAATTCTGCAGGACTTGCCGCCGAGTTAACTTTCGGAGAGGACCGTGCTAGCAAGCAGTTGAGGAATAGGATCCTCCTCTCTCCCTCCCTCCCTCCCCCCACCGGCGACGAGGCCAAAAAGGAGGAGCCACCCATGAACTCTGCCCTAAAGCGCCTGCCAGAGGCGACGCAGCCACCTTCGGTCTCCCGAGCCACAGGCTGGGCTTTCCAAACAGCGCGCGCGGGCTGCGGCGGGTGGGAGGGCTCCTTACCTGCCTGACGCTACAGCTGGGCAAAGCCGGCCAACTGGGTCCTCCCACCGCCGCCGCCTTCGGCCGAGGCAGGGAAGGAACGGCGCAGGTAGGCAGGCAGGCAAGCAAGCAAGCCGCGGCAGAGGAGGCGAAGGTCAGTTCGCCGGCTCGCCCTCAAAGAGCAGCTGCAAAGGCGGTAGGCGGTGATTCAGTTGCGCGCGCGCGCACCCCTTCTCGTTTGGGAAGGTATGCGCGCCGGAGAGAGAAACTCAAAGCGCAGGGCATGCCGGGATATATTTTTAGTGCTGCCCCCAAACCTGTTGCTTGGAAGGAGGTGCCGTCAGCAACGATAGAGTTAAAGATAGACACCCTTCGAGGCCGCATCCCGCGAGCCAGGAAAGCCCGCGGGCGACCGGCTGGAGGAATAGGAATCTCTCCGTTGCTTGAGAGGGCTTTTCAGCCCCGGGGCCGCATTGCCTTCTAAGCAACCTTCCTCGGGCCATATACCAGTGGTGGGTGGCGCCAGAGGCAAAAAAAGAGAGTGGCAGGGTGGTGTAGTGGTTAGAGCATCGGATTAGAATCAGGGATCCCCACTAGGCCGTGGGGTGACCTTGAGCCAGTCGCTGCCCCTCTGCTTAATCTGCCTGGCAGGGTTTGTTTGCGAAGATAAAATGGGGAAGGGGAAACCATGAGGACCACCTTGAGCTCATTGGAGAAAGAGGTAGGATGTAAATGTAATAAATAAAGTAAAAGGGCCATTTTTATCTCTGTACAATAGACTGGTTTTACACCCACACCTTTCTGTTTCTGGACAAGCAAGAATCCATCCCGTTCAAGCACACAGGGAGAGGGTGTGTGTGGAGAGCCAGATAGAGAGGCTTAGGATTTGGCCTTGGGAAGGTCCCCCCCCCCTTTGTACAGCAAGAGCATCTCATCTCATTCTGGGAGGCACTGAACAGGCCTGTGAATGTGGGGAGCATAAAATGATTGCAGGGAACAGCTGCCCTCTCACTTTTCCTCTGGAGAGGGAGAATTGGGTCTGCTGTAGTGCTCAGAGGCAAAGCGCAGCTCACAACATGGAAGGCTGATTACCCCCCCCCCCGCTATACTTCCCAGTAGCAGAGGCAACCTCTACAACTTTCTCTTGTTATGTCTTTATACCTGTATTCAGATTGCACCATGTGTTTATATAGGATCTAAATTTCCAATGTAATTTCTATGTAGAATTTCAGAGCCTTCTAGGCTACTCACTCTAGCCCCCTGCTAGAGGAAGGTAATCCAGAACTAGAACAACCCCCACAGATGACCATCTACTCAGCTTGAAGATATGTAATGACAATAACCAATAAGATCCCTAGGTTCTATTGTTCAGTTGTTTTCCACGAAGAAGTTTCTCCTAGCATTCAGCCATAATCTAGCCTAAGTTCATATAGTAGAGCTATAGACGTGCAGTGCAAATCTCCAGTAGATGTCACAAAATTGGAAAGTGCAAAAACTTGTCTTCTCTTTTTAACACAATACAGCCAAGATAAAGAAACTGGTAATTGCACGACTTTGCAATTCAATGTTCAGCTCTTGCAAATTCATAATTCATTGCTCCTCAGACGTACACTAGTTGATTTCACAGCCAATAAGACAAACTATTATGGCTTTGCATAAGTGCAGAATTAAGGAACAGCACACTGTGGAGTTGCAAGTAGTGAGATCAAGCTCCAAGTATCAACACCACCAAGTGTAAAGCCTATTCATCAGTGTTACACCAGAAATAACGTATGGAATATCTCCAGTGTTTTAATACTGTCAAGCCAACGTCTTTATCAAAGACTGCAACATTTTACTTGGATTTAAGAATGGGTAGTGTGATTGATGGAAACAGGAGCAGATGTAGTAGAGAACTTAAAAGACTGTTTTGTGAATTAGATTTTAACAGCCATTTTGGCAACAAGACTGGAAAATTAATTCATACTCAGTTTTGTTACGTATAGGAAATTAAATATTTGGGTTGGTAGCTCTATTCTATAAGGCTCAGTGCTGTAATCTGTTCATAATATGTCTTAATTCTGTTCTGTAAGTCACATATAAAAAAGGTAACTTTATAAAGAAAGTTGACTTTGCCTAAGTCATATATAGGTATAAAAGGTAAAAGACCCCTGGATGGTTAGGTCCAGTCAAAGGTGACTGTGGGGTGTGGTGCTCCCCTTGCTTCAGGCTGAGGGAGCCGGCATTTGTCCACAGACAGCTTTCTAGGTAATGTGACCAGCATGACTAAACTGCTTCTGGTGCAACAACACACGGCAGAAGCTAGAACGCATGGAAATGCCGTTTACCTCCCCGCCACAGCGGTACATATTTTTCTATTTCCGTTGGTATGCTTTCAAACTGCTAGGTTGGTAAAAGCTGGAACAGAGCAACAGGTGCTCATCTCACCACGCGGATTTGAACTGCTGACCTTCTGATTGGCAAGCCCAAGAGGCTCAGTGGTTTAGACCACAGCACCACCCACTAATAATAATAATAATAATAATAATAATAATAATAATAATAACAATTTATTATTCATACCCCGCCCATCTGGCTGGGCTTTCCCAGCCACTCTGGGTGGCTTCCAAAAAAAAATAATAATAAATAAACTACTGTAATACATCAAACATTAAAAGCTTCCCTAAACAGGGCTGTCTTCAGATGTCTTCTAAAAGTCTGGTAGTTGTTGTTCTCTTTGACATCTGGTGGGAGGGCATTCCACAGGGAGGGTGCCACTACCGAGAAGGCCCTCTGCCTAGTTCCCTGTAACTTGGCTTCTCGCAGTGAGGGAACCACCAGAAGGCCCTCGGTGCTGGACCTCAGTGTCTGGGTAGAACGATGGGGGTGGAGACGCTCCTTCAGATATACTGGACCGAGGCTGTTTAGGGCTTTAAAGGTCAGCACCAACACTTTGAATTGTGCTCGGAAACGTACTGGGAGCCAATGTAGGTCTTTCAAGACTGGTGTTATATGGTCTCGGCAGCCGCTCCCAGTCACCAGTCTAGCTGCCGCATTCTGGATTAGTTGTAGTCACCTTCAAAGGTAGCCCCACGTAGAGCGCATTGCAGTAGTCCAAGCGGGAGATAACCAGAGGATGCACCACTCTGGCAAGGCAGTCCGCGGGCAGATAGGGTCTCAGCCTACGTACCAGATGGAGCTGGTAAATAGCTGCCCTGGGCACAGATTTGACCTGTGCCTCCATGGACAGCTGTGAGTCCAAAATGACTCCCAGGCTGCGCACCTGGTCCTTCAGGGGCACGGTTACCCCATTCAGGACCAGGGAATCCTCCACACCTGCCTGCCTCCTGCCCCCCAAAAACAGTACTTCTGTCTTGTCAGGATTCAACCTCAATCTGTTAGCTGCAATCCATCCTCCAACCGCCTCCAGATACTCACACAGGACCTTCACCGCCTTCACTGGTTCTGATTTAAAAGAGAGGTAGAGCTGGGTATCATCCACATACTGATGAACACCTACCCCAAACCCCCTGATGATCTCTCCCAGCGGCTGCATATAGATGTTGAAAAGCATGGGGGAGAGGACAGAACCCTGAGGCACCCCACAAGTGAGACCCCAGGGGTCTGAACACTCATCCCCCCCCCCACTTTCTGAACACGGCCCAGGAGGAAGGAGTGGAACCACTGTATGACAGTGCCCCCAGCTCCCAGCCCCTCAAGATGGTCCAGAAGGATGTTATGGTTGATGGTATCAAAGGCCGCTGAGAGATCCAGCAGAACTAGGAAACAGCTCTCACCTTTGTCCCTAGCCCGCCGGAGATCACCAACCAGTGCGACCAAGGCAGTTTCAGTCCCATGATGAGGCCTGAATCCCGACTGGATTCCCTCTAAGTCTAGATGGCATCTAGTATAGATGGCAAAATGCATTGGAAAATGTGGGATAACACTTGCTTTGATGCAACATCATCTAACCTCCCCACAACCAAATCTGAATGAATGCTCATTAAGTAGCCGGTGTCATCCAATCTAGCAAATAAACCGGAATGAATGCTCAGTAATCAGGTCATATGGAAGTGCCCTGCCTTTCTATATACCATGCTTCCTATAGCACACAGACTACACAAATTGTCTACTTATAGGGGTGGAGACAGTGATAATGAAACAGTGAGGAGAGACTTCAACCAATTCCAGTCTAATGAAGTATTGCCAGCATTTCATTTTAAATTCTCATGAAATACACTCTCAAACTGTAGTAATTAATTCTGAAAAAAAAATGAAAGAAAATATTTCAAAACGAATTGAGTGAGGATAGAAATCTTGGAGTTAAACATTTCTGCAGCTGCAGATGTAATTCTGAAACAAATTTAAGTCAGCAGTGTTTGCTTGATTGATGCATCCTATGGAATGTATAATGGGTGTTGCATGAGATCCAAGTAGAAAAGAATCTTATCCAACTGAAATAAAGCACACTCCTTTCTAGATTACATAATAACTCAGCAAAACTATGACTCATTACCATTATCCTTCTATTTTCTGAATGCTTGTAAAATGGAACTTTAAAATAGAAATATCCAAAGTAATGTGTAATGAAAATCTGGAACTTGTTTCCTTTACAGTGCACTACGTGTTTTTGTTACTGTCACAATATCATTTTACAGAAAGGTTAATTTACTTATTCCATCCAGCCCCACGTTGGCCATCATAACAACCCAATTAAGCGGGAGTGCTTCAACATAAGGTTTCGTCCCATGTGCCTGCTACAGTTGCATGTAGCAACTATTTATTATATTTTTATACTGCTGTTTCTTCAGGGGTCTCAGGGCAGCGCACATGGCTTCTCCCCAGACCACCCTGTTGCATGCCATGTAGTAGTAGATTAAGCAGGGACATGGCCCTGCCATGACTGAGCAGGGATCTGAAAACAGTTCCCCCTAGTCCAGCATTCCCCAACCTTGTGTCCCCCAGATGTTTTGGACTGCAACTGCCATTAGCCCCGGCTAGCATATGTTGAGTGGGACTGATGGGAGATGTAGTCCAAGGCATCTGGAGGGCACTAGGCTGGTGAGTACTGCTCTGGTCCCTATCTGACACTCTACATCACACTGGCTCTCATGACAACTTACCTGGCATTACTTGCCTCAGTTTCCCACTCACACATTTTCAAGCTGTGGAAATTATGAAAATTGCCACCTAGAAGCTGCAGCTGTATCTGGAGTTATGTGTCGCAGAGGAGCCTTAGACCATGTGACCTTTCCCATGGGAAAAATAAGTAGGCGATTAATGTTAATCATCTGCTACACAGGGCATTTCTTAAGAATGTGCTCTTGCATGGTCACAACTGGATGGAATTTACTGTGCCGGAAAGTTCTGCTTCTAAAGGAACAAGTGCCACCCTGCTGGGACACATTTAGAAGAAAAATGTTTCATATGAAGACTTGCATGGAAAAACCAACTTATGATAACTTGGCTTTGTAATCACACCTGAGTATTATCCACTAGTGATGCAACAGCTTTGATAAAGCAGCCAGTTGCCATGGATGAGCAAAGGATTTATTTTGGAGCATGATTATTCTTACAGTTGACCTTTTTAGAACTATTCTGTGTATGATGGATCTTGAAACTTTGAAAACAAACAAAAATTGGTTAAGTATTAGGAAAGTACCATAAGATTATGTGATCTCTGAATTATGCAGTGATTTGGCTAATAGAGATAAAGAACTTGCTAAATTATGAGATATATGTAGGTGCTGTTTCTGTATAGCTCTATTCCACTTTCCCTGGCTTATGTAGGACTCATATGGGAGGAATCATGCCAAAGGCATTCCCCTCAGCAATGCTAGGGTGCTGGTGTGGTTCTTGCTCTGTGATCTTCCCCTTTCCAAGCAGTTTCTACATTCATGTGTTGTCACAGTAACATGGAATAGAATAAAAGATTAGTTCTTCAGGCACTTCCATGGCATGAGAATCAGATGAATAAGGCAAGATTTGCAGGGAAGGTTTGCAGTATCCACAATCTAGCAAAGTGAAGCACATATCAATCAGCTCCACTGATTTCTCTCTACCTGAAATCAATGGAACAACGGTGCTTAACTTGCCCAGAATTAATGGTTTCCATATATGAAGCAGTCTTGAAAAACACTGTCTGGTCCACAGTTTTTGGAAACGAGGTATCTCCATGTTTCAAGAAATAAATTCAGCCCCAGTTTTCTTCTTTGGTTGAATAAAGATCAAAGTAGGGAAAGAGACTGAAGAAATAGTTTTCTTTAACTGTCTTCAGGCCCAGGCACATTTTTCCCTTTTGAAAAACACCAGACATTTCTGTCAAACTTTAAGAACAGCACTCTTGCTTCATTGTTCAAGATCATAGCTTCTATTTGTACAGACTAATAATCCTTCAGAGCTGCATGAAAATATATGTATGTATGTTTATATGTATTTAGTATGTTTGTTTTAAAAGAAATTTCAAAATTAGATGTCATGGGAAGAGTTCTAAAAAAAAACCCCACCAGGAGTGACATTTAGGGGATGTTAAAATAAAGATAAGGTTCTCACATAAAACCCAGCATGAAAATACTTTACAGAGTTAATAAGATTCAGAATTTTGGTCCTCTTTTTACTGCCCAGTAAAAGATACATAATCTGTAGCACATGGTTTTGAACAAGTATCTACAATTTTTTCAGACCCATGATGCACTTTTAACCCAGGCATACATTTTGCGATCCATTTCTTAATCTTGTATCATATACTTGCATGGTAGTAGTGCTCCTGTTGTGACCCAACTTGGATTGGGCCATAGCCCACTGATCATAGCTGTCAACTTTTCCCTTTTCTTGGAAGGAATCCTATTCAGAAAAAGGTAATTTCCCTTAAAAATGGGGGAAAGTTGACATCTATGCCACTGATCTACCAGTTGAAGACCAGTGGCTTACAACATATTTTACTATAACTATGTGGGGTGGGAGGGTAGCTAGCTAGCTAGATAAATAGATAGATACACACACATATGTATATGTATAGATAGGTAAAGGTACCCCTGCCCGTACGGGCCAGTCGTGTCTGACTTTAGGGTTGTGCGCCCATCTCACTTAAGAGGCCGGGGGCCAGCGCTGTCCGGAGACACTTCCGGGTCACGTGGCCAGCGTGACGCAGCTGCTCTGGCGAACCGGCACCAGTGCAGCACACGGAAACGCCGTTTACCTTCCCGCTATAAAGCGGTACCTATTTATCTACTTGCACTTAAGAGTGCTTTCGAACTGCTAGGTGGGCAGGAGCTGGGACCGAAAGACGGGAGCTCACCCCGCCGTGGGGATTCGAACTGCCGACCATGCGATCGGCAAGCCCTAGGTGCTGAGGTTTTACCCACAGCGCCACCCGCGTATAGATACACACACATATATTTGCAGTTTAGCTTTCTAAGTAGCCACCTATTCCTTTCCAGACAACCTTTCCAGGAATAGGAGTCCTTTCTAGACATCCAAGCATTTTTTAAAATGACAACAAGATTTCGTTGCATGTTAAATAACTAATCTGAAGCTAGTATCAATTTTGATGGGTCATTAATTCATTAGGACATTGCCTGTATGGTTGAGTCAGCCTTCAATATGATTTCTTGCAGCACCTGATAAAACATTCCTGCTTGCTTTTGAGCATTCTGTTCATAAGCCTTTCTTTTAATATGAAAATGGCTAAGCCACAAAAAAGTTGAAGTTGAACTGTTTACTGGAAAAGAGTCTTTTCAGACCCCAGAATGACTTCAGTGACAATCCAATGCATGTTTTGCTTTTAAATATGCAGATAGAGTAATATGGAAATGCACCCTTATGTGGAGGAAAACTTGAGGAACCCAATGTGTTTTGTGTGATATATGGATTTATGTGACAATAATGGGGAGCACAGAAGTAAGAGCTGGACCATAAAGAAGACTGATTGCCGAAGAATTGATGCTTTTGAATTATGGTGCTGGAGGAGACTTTTGAGAGTCCCATGGACTGCAAGAAGATCAAACCTATCCATTCTTAAGGAAATCAGCCCTGAGTGCACACTAGAAGGACAGATCCTGAAGCTGAGACTCCAATACTCTGGCCACCTCATGAGAAGAGAAGACGCCCTGGAAAAGACCCTGATGTTGGGAAAGATGGAGGGCACAAGGAGAAGGGGACGACAGAGGACGAGATGGTTGGATAGTGTTCTCGAAGGTACCAGCATGAGTTTGACCAAACTGCGGGAGGCAGTGGAAGACAGGAGTGCCTGGCGTGCTCTGGTCCATGGGGTCACGAAGAGTTGGACACGACTAAACGACTAAACAACAACAAGAAAATGGGGAGCACTGAATCATTTGCAACTTCCATAAGGTCACCACCCCTGTCCTGACTTAAAAGTGAAATCCTGTGCCTTGATAGATACGATTGCTAAGGCTCTGAGGACACTCAGCCCCTGCCCCCCAACCTACCAACTGTAGAGCTGTGGCTGACTTGGTCATCCCATTACACAGGGTAGTCAGCAGGGAGAAAAATGAAGCACCTAGATTTCCCAACAAACAAAGCATTTATCATGTCCCAACTGATGGCAAGGGGAAGTCCCTAAGCCTGCCATGGCTGCCACCTTGAGCATAGCAAAATGTAAAAAGTGGTAGATGGATCGGGGCTCACATTTAAATCAAGCAGACTGATGAGGACTCAGATATAATATGAAATGATGAAAACTAGCTTTCACTATATCACAATATTTAAACAGGACGTTTAAACATCAAAATATGTTAAAGGTGATGTTTCTCCACCCCCCCTTTTCTCGACTAGCATTTGAAGCCATCTGCTTTTAAATGTTTGTTTTTTTTAAAATAGCACCAATATTAAAGGTGCTGCCATCCTTGATGCCCAAATATTAAAAGGCAACTTTGTTCTGTTTGCCAATGGACATTTTCATATGTGAAATTTAAAAACGTCCAACCAATTTGTCCTTTAGAGACATATGTCCTGTACGATTCTGCTTGATAGCATGAAGTCAAGTGCTGTAAAGATCCCCAACTCTTTGTTTAGAATGTTCAAAGTGCTTTGTTCCTTTGAAAGGCTGGAAAGTGCCTGTTCACTCCTGAACAGTGAAAATAAACACAGCTGCAGTGCTCACGGCATTTGTTCCAGAGTACGTTCCACTGGAAAGAATGAGATTACCCCAGAGCAAGTGCCTAGGTCTTATGTTGGCACTGATATGGTTTTAAATGGACATCAGTTGTTTTAAAAACTTCTAAAACATGAACTTGGGGTTTTTGCCCACTTCCTTGTTGTGTATGTAACATAAGACGGAGGAGGCATTAGACAGAAATGTTCTTGAGGAAAGGCATTGGGAATTAAAGGTTGGCAACTTTCAACCATCCGTTGTAGCTTGATCTGCAGACATTGGCAGCTGAGGAGGTCTCACTACTTTACTTTCTGTAGATCAAGTTGCTAGGGCCTTCTTTTCTGGTGAGTTCACAACCTTTGTTGAGAAACAAATCCACTTTGAGTTTTATCAAATGTTGATGCTTGTGACTTTTTCATGCTGCTGATTTAAGAGGGCAAAGAGCTAATTTATTTTTCATTTCATGCACCTGTTCTTTTACAGTATGACATTTCTGTTGAACATTCATTCTGATTTGTTTGCACAAAGCTTACATGGAGGATAAATGATGTCTGTTTACTGAGCATGCATTCTGATTTGTTTGTACAGAGGTTATACAACTTCCTGGCGATTGACTATCTTAAGCTTTCAAGTGCATGTTCCCATCAATTTCCTTACTGCAAAATTTCCCATGTTTTTAAAGTGTGTTCCTTGCACAAAAGTACATGAGCACTTTAATCCAGTTTCATTGAGGAAGCCTAAATTTGTCCATATTTGATTGACAACCTCCCACAAAAGTTTGGAAGTGGTCTGAATGACAAGGACAGGAAAATTACCAATATGACATTTTCTTTGGAATGTTACTTCGCAATCTGCCATCATAGTTATATCGAGCTCTTTCCTAACTACATGTCACAGTTAGATATATTTACTGCTTCCCATTGAAGTCATTGGCATTTCCAAGAAGGTATTTGAGAGTGTGAAATTCTCTAACCTATAATGCACCTTACTGTGTCATTTTAATGGTAGCAACTGCCAAGTATGGTATCTCTACATCTCCCTTTTCTATTCTGTGTAAACTTGAAAAGATTATAGACCATGATCCTAATATCAATATGATCTAACAATGGAATGGCACTATGATCAGGTTAGCTTGGAAGCATCTCAGAGTGCCATTTTATATGGGAGATGCTGAATGTGTGCCTTTGGCATAGGAGGAAAGGGTTAAGTAGGCTGCAGAATGTTGGGTTTAACTCCTATCAAGCAGCAATTTGCTAGAGAGGATCCACATAGAGGACCATCTTCTTGCTGTATCAAAGCTAGCCCAGCTTCCAGCATAGTTAAGCCAAAAATGGTGGTCACTATTGGAATGGAAGGGTTAAACATGCACTTAAATTTCTCCCAAACATACATAGGTTTTAAGTGTGCTTGATTTTGGCTGAATCATATCAGGGGTTTCTGTAGGATTTGAATAAACCTTGGTTTTTTAAAGAAACCATTGGATGGATTCAAGCCAAGAGTTCAACATTATTTTCTTTAAATAGAATTTACAAGTTACATTTTGGCCAGAGTCCTGACACTTAAGTAAATTGACACTCATGTTTTACCACTGTTTTTCAGGAAGCTGAAAGAAAAAAGTTCATGCTCTGAGCTCTGAACTTTAAAAAAAAGAAGTCTGATAGTTTTATAACCAAAGGAATGGCAAAATTCATTATCATTGTAACAGAACTGTAAATGTTTGTAATCAATCAATTTTATTACAGTATACTATTATTGCAGAAGGATTAGCCAAAGGAGGCAAAGTGTAAATGGAATGCTGTACTCTAATTATAAGTGTCAGCAGAAAACTTTCAAGTGCACTTTGTCCTGGTACTCATCTTCCAAAACAAAATGTTGACTTTTGAGACAAGGTGCTCATCAGTGAACACAAATGTAGGTGGAACAGTGCTGTTTGGCAATACAGTGGTGCCTCGGGTTACATACACTTCAGGTTACATACGCTTCAGGTTACAGACTCCGCTAACCCAGAAATAGTGCTTCAGGTTAAGAACTTTGCTTCAGGATAAGAACAGAAATCGTGCTCCGGTGGTGCAGCGGCAGCAGGAGGCCCCATTAGCTAAAGTGGTGCTTCAGGTTAAGAACAGTTTCAGATTAAGAACAGACCTCCAGAACGAATTAAGTACTTAACCTGAGGTACCACTGTACCATCATGTCCTACTGAAACAAAGAAAACAGTAGTCACGACAAATCTAAAGTTTGAGAGGTTATATCATAGGGAAAAAAGGAACTCTGGACAGTTAAGTCCAATCAAAGGCGACTATGGGGTGCGGCGCTCATCTCACTTCAGGCCGAGGCAGCTGGCATCCGTCTGCAGACAACTTTCCAGGTCATGTGACCAGCATGACTAAGCCGCTTCTGGTGCAACTGGACATGGTGATGAGTACCAGAGTGCACGGAAATGCCGTTTACCTTCCCATGGCAGTGGTACCTATTTATTTACTTGTGTTGGTATGCTTTCGAACTGCTAGGTTGGCAGAAGCTGGGTTAGAGCAACGGGAGCTAGTGTTACTCCACACTTTTCAATTCATTTTACCATCATTTTCATTACCACAAATGATGGGTTGGGAGCAGTGGGTTTGTTTGCACTAGAGCACCAAATCCACTTTAATTTTGCAATCTGAATTTGCTGGTATGTAGTTGAATCCCAGCACCAAAATACTGAGTCTGGAAGTGGCCTATATTTTTAAAGCACTACTTTATAAAAAAAACTTTATTGGCTTGGAAACTTTTACATTCAAATTCAATTAAATCTTATGTTAAATGAAAGAAACCCCTTGATAGGTTGCTGCTCAGATTTTTGCAGTGCTGTCAAAGGGGCAAAGGAAACTTCTAGAATGACATGATTAAAATGCCCTCCAAAACAGGACTTCAACATGTTTCTTTAAATATTTATTAGAACCATACAAAGACAGTATTCCTTCTTAAATGTAGATCATATTAACTTCGATTCTGAATTAAATAGAACAGTTGAAATTAAAATCAAATCAAAACCAATTCCCCACCATGCTCTTTTGCTATTGTCTAGGGGCACAAATGATTCTTTTTTTTAAAAAAAAAAAAGCTAGCAAAAGTATGGCAACATGAAAGTTACTGGTGTATTAGAACAAAAAAACTTAACCAGGTTTAGGCTGCAATACTAAGCATGCTTACATAACAGTCTCACAAGGAAATACGTTTAAAAGGAGGAGGAGAAATATATTTAGGAGCTGATGTTGTTATAAAAGAAGAAATAAGATTATGGAATAAAAAGAAATGTGTCCTTACACTGTGAACAGAACAATGGGAGAAATAATCCTTATTCAGGTGGTCACACACATAGATAATTGCAGGCTCCAGCTTCTGCATGCGTTTCACATGGCATTTGTGGGTACTGGTGGTTTACAGCAGGGTGGGGAATTTTTTTCAGCCCAAAGGACACACTGCCTTCTGGGCAACCTTCCATGCGCCATGTGCCAGTGGTGGGTGGCGGCAAGATGAAAGTGGGTGGTGCCTGCGCATGCCCTTCTCCACCCAGACAAGCAAGAGGCATTATTGGAGCTCAAGGGCAACCCGCCCCTCCAGCCAAGTGAAAACACTGGGGGTCAGAAAGGGGTAGGGTCTGGGGAGAGTTCCATAGATAGAAAGTCCTTGAGGGCCACATTTGGCCCCCATGGGTGTTTCCTCATTACTGGTTTGCAGGTGACCATAAAAATGTCCTGGTTTTTTATTACAAAAGAAAGAAAAATCACAGCTTTTAGTTTGAGCTACAAACTGCTTGTTCTGGAATAATCTCAGCAAAATGCTGTTTGCATTCCAGGAATACAACTAAAGTTGCAAATTTGCACAATTAAGCTGATTAAGCCCAACAGACCAACTATATGGAAGAACGCAGTCCAATTTAACTGCAGCCTACTTCACGCTATGACAAGATGTATAAATTATAAACACACATACCATGGATCTTATGTCTTATGTAAGTGTGCACAGGACTGCAACCCATGCCAATTTCACATGCTGGTTGAAGTGAGCTATTGGCCATGCCCATATCGGAGTGAATGAGAAAACAAAAGGTAAACCAGGGCAAAATGTGTGACCACATATACACACCTCAGTGTGGATTTAAGACTCCTTGTTTTATCCACATTTGGCTGTTGAATTTGTATTTAGGGGTGTATTTTTTAGGGGGGCAGTTTCTGGTTGAAAACAGCAATAGAAAGTCCAAATAAGAATACATTATTAAAGATACACAATGGAATACAAAATAGTTGTTAAATATTAGAATGCTTAACTTAATATGTCAAGATTTCATGTATATTTGTTGCATACCATTTACAATGCATACTTTCAAGAAATAGTAAATTTAATAAATACCACCCTGAAAAGCAAACTCTTATTAAAGGGTGTCTCATACCTCTCTAGGGTATCAGTGGAAATGAAGCTAAAGTAGGCCTGCTTCTGGATAACCCAGTATTATAGTATTTTTCTCACTATGTGATTTCTTACTGCTTTGTCACATTGTTGAGGACACATAGCCAGTTTCTCACTAATGCAAGCATAGGTAAGAATAGTCAAATGGTTGACTATAAGGGTTGGCCCTTATAGATTGTTATTCAATCAAGCGGGAGCACAATGTGACCAGTGGTGCTGGTTTACACATAATGAACATGGTATGGGGCAAGCCATTGCTGGACCACTCATGCCTGCAAATTCACAAGCAATCCTTCAAGAGTCACTAGTGAAATCACAACATGTTTCAGAACTAGATGACTGAGCACTGCCCAGGTTAATTAGTTGACTTGACAATGACAGAAAGAAAGCCAGCTAACTTCTGATATAAGGGTTATCTTACAGTGCAATCCTATATTTTTCTGTTCATAAGCCAGCCCCATTGAGTTCAATGGGACTTAACTTCCAGGTTAAGTGGGTGGCAGTGCAATCCTAGGGAAATGCCCTTGTACTTCTAAGCTGACATGTAAATAAATATATATAGAATTAATGGCTAACCTGAAAAGGTACTTCCAATACTTGATATTTAATGCAGCGATCTTAAAAGAGCAGAATCAGGAAAGGGCTAGTATTATGCAAGGTACTAGGAAAAGGAATAGGTGAAGGAATGAACCATGCGCTGAGAGCACTGAGATGTGCTTGGTAAAGAATCCTGTGGCCTTTACAGCATCAAGCCTATGCATATTTATTCAGAAGCAAGTCCAACTGAGTCCAATGGGGCTTACTTCCAAGTAAGTATGCACAGAACCCACAGCCTAAGTTTTCTTGTAGAGAGATGCAGGTAATGAAATAGCTGGAAGACTGGAATAATTTTGGAAGGGTAAGAGTGTCTGCAAATTCAGCAATAATTGCCATCAAGCATGTGTTATATTCAGTACTATGAAAGTACAGAAGATGGAGGGTAGTATTTTAGTATCTGAACAGATGTCTTAGGAATGCCTTTTATTCCAGACAAAACAGCCCCCTTGTACACAATACATCCAGTTATTTCCAAATACCTCAGCTCTGCAGAACTGTGTCACAGGCACTGCAATTGCAGAGCACCTCTTATTGTTTAACATGGCAAGTGAAATCCCTACAGTGCGAGCAATTAGGAAACAGAACAGCTAGAGGAAAGAAGTGTGGTGATAGTGATGATGTAGCAGCAAGGGGAAAGGATTTGCAGCAATGGAAAAGACTATTGCTACTTGGAGTCAAATTACTGTTGGGAATTCATATATCCCAGGTGGCTACACATTGAAATAGAAAGAAAGTCTTCTTCTGCCCTGCTGGCTCCAGGAGCCTTAATCTCATCCACTGAAAGCCTGAGGAATTAGATTCTTATTGTTTACCTGTACAGTACCTGAAATTCCTAGTGCAAAAGAAGAGTCAACAGGATTTGTCACCTTCTTTTAGAGTGGAAATCTGACTACCTCCGTTCCATTTTATTCTTAAAGGTTACTTGGAAGCGTTCCACTATCTTTTTTTCAAAGGGTACAGAATTACCTGTTCTGAGCTTGGAGTAATATTGCCAGAAAACCCTATTTTGGTTTTAAGGACTGCCCCTTAGTATGGAGCACTGCCATTCCACATAAGAGAAGAAATGTTTTTTTGAAATGTTACAGCTCCACTAGAAAACCACTCTGCGGACACCATAGCAATTACTTTTTATATTTAGATCTGGCAAGTTCGAACTCTCGATGAAGGGAAGGATGGCTCAGATTCCAATCTCTCACTGTTGCTGGCATTCCAGCTGGGCTGTCTCCCAGTGGGCAGGAAATTTACATCCTGGAGAGAGCCAAGCTAGACTCAACAGTAGCTTCCAACTACGCTAAATCCTTTTACAGAATTTAAAACAATTCTTGCACAAAAGGAAAGAGGAGGAAAAGGATGGGAGTCACTGCTTCAAGTTTGGCAGAGTTTTTCAGGCAGGTCCTAGGGTTTTGCATCTTAAAGACTGTCACTTGTTTTTAAAAGTGCCTAAGACACAAATCCACATTTGATAGAACAAAACCCTTGATATCAGAATGTTCACAGCTCCAGCTCACCTAATTTTGCAAGTTTAGAGGAATGTAATCAGAAGTACACTAAGCACAGTTGTGTATTCTGCACTGAGTAAAGGTAGCACAGGAGAGATGATGGCGGCATGGGAGAGATGAGATGATAAAACTGTTACTGTAGGTATTCTCCATACTCTATGACTGGGATAAGTGTTAAATATGATAACAAGGTGGGAATTTCCCCCTCAACCTGTGAAGATAACCCCATAATTTTTTATTTGAGAGAGAGAAGGCTATATTATTGCAGTCTTGTGTGATATGGATGAACACCACACCCTTGTACTTTGCCAAATAAATAGTTTCCACATTCTGGCTCCATACAACCTCTAATGAGTATTTGAATTCCTGTTTTCCCCAACACACACTGAAAGGATGGGAAACTTATTCTCTTACTTCTCTTGAGGCCTCATACAAAAGTTTGCAGCTACCTCTCTGGAAATGTTTACAAAAGATCACACCCTTCTGCTCCCGATTATGGAACCTAAAATAACTCCTTGATTTCATACTCAGAATCACTAATCAAGATTTTAAAAAACCTCCATGTCAGCTATCAGCTGTGAAAGAGTGGAATGAAACTTCTCTTTAGCTATCCTTAATTAAGTCTGACAGGCTTACAGAAGGGGGTAAGGAGCAACAAATTCCCCAGTTGGCCAGAGAATATGAGGATTGCAACATGATTTAACAACTATAAGTTGACAGACAATTAAGACTTATGACCTGGGGTGACCCTTGCAATAGTCTTGGACAGGTCACTCAGCTTCATCTCTTCCAATATAAAAGGGGCAAACAGTGGTCTACCTCACAGGTTTGTTGTGAAAACACAACCCATGAACAACTGGCTGCAGTTGGGAGGAAGCTGAGAGCAAGGTCCAAAAGCTATTAGCAAGTCATTATCTTTTGGCCTCAGCGACTTATTTCCCTGGGTTACTGACCACAACTGGTTTCAGAGTGCCTAACTCTGCTGAATTGGGACTGATTGCAAAGTTTTCCCGTATGTCCAGGACTATCTAATAATATAAATACTAGTAAGACTCGTGGGATAGCTGTGCAACCCAGTTATCCACAACTGAGCTACTCTTGGTTGTGCAGTAGTGCAGGCTTCAAAAGCTGCTGACAAGTCACACTGTAGCTTCCATATCCACATCTGGAAAATGCATGCATATGTAATCCACCAATGGGTTTTTTTTAGCCAGCAAGGCTGCAGTTCGATATATGCCTTCATGGGAGCATGGCTGGCTGAACTCAACAGATCTTATTTCCAAGCAGGTAGGTATAGACTGCCCTGTTAATTGCTTGCACCTCCCTTTTACACATAACCCTCAAAGCAGAGGATGAACACAACACAACCAGCTTATAAGCCACCTCTCCGCCACCCACATGATCTATGTGCATTCAACAGCTGCATGACAGGCAGAAACCCAACAGGTGCAGTTCTTTTCACACAGAGATGTAACAGTCACCTGTTGAGTTTCTGCAAGTCAGAAAGTTGGGAAGGGCACAGGAGTCTGCAAGCATTATTATTATTATTATTATTATTATTATTATTATTATTATTATTATTAAAAAAGCAAAACAAAACAAGTGTTCCAAGCCATTTGAGTGCCTAAGGCAGAAATGGCACCCTCGGTGGTGCCAAATAAAATAAGACAGCCCAATTAATTGCCAGCTTACTGTCCTTTAATATAGCCCCACAACAACCTGTCCCCTGAGGAGAACCACCGCCTCCAGGGTTCCTTTGCACTTTCAAAGTGCTACGCGGGAAGGATTATATGACAAGGCGCGCAAATTACGCGCGTGGAGGGTTTCCGCGCCTTGGCGAGCTGTTGTGGGGCAGCGAAAGGTCCCAAGTGGAGGCGTCGTCGGCGTCCTCCTCAGCCTTTGAGGTACTCGGTCTTGAGGCGGCTGAGGCGCGTGCCGTGGCTGCGCACGGTGAGCGCGAGCAGCTCGTACTTGTCCCGGAGGCCCGCCGAGACGGCCAGCGTGTCCTTGAGGAGGGCGCGCGCGTGCACGAGCATGCCGGCGAAGTCCTCGCTGAGGCGGCTCCCCTCGCGGCTCTCGTGCTCCTGGCCCTGCCGGAACTTGTTTTCCAGCTCGCCCAGGGACTTGTCCGAGTTGGCGTAGGCGTCGCCGATCTGCGTGGCCTCGCGGCGCAGGTACTTGCCGTAGCTCTCCTCGCCGTCCAGGTCGTACGAGATGCTCTTGCGGATGCCCTCGAGCACCCGCGCCGCGTCCTCCACCTGCCGGCCCAGGACGGTGAGCTCCTCGCGCAGGGTCAGGCCGGGGGCCGCCGCCGCCCGCTGCTCCTCCTCGGCCGCCCAGCAGCGCCGCCGCTCGCTCACCCTGAAGAGCAGCTGGCACTTCTCCGGGTCGTCGTTCTCCTCGTAGTCGCCGTCGGGCACGAAGTAGTGGTGCAGCGTCCCGTTGGACATCTCCGGGTACAGCGGCCCGTCGAAGTAGCCGCGGCACACGCTGCCCAAGCAGCCCAGTAGCCCCACCAGGCGAAGCCCCAGGGGCAGCCCCATCCCGGCTAAGGGGAGAGGCGGAGAAGCGGCTCCCCGACGGCGGGCGAAGGCAGACGGCGGCGGCGGAGCGCGGAAGATCAAGTGCTCTCGCCCTCCGCGCGGGGCTTCATTGGGGCTCGCGGTTGGGCTTCTCCTGAAAAAGATCTCTCTCGAGTCCCCCACGAGATCGTCTCTAGTCCTGTAGGTGGGGAGCTGTGTGCGCGGGGAGAGAGCGAGCGAGCGAGCCCTAGGGAGGAGTTGCTTTTTATTTCTTTCCCTCCAAGTTCCCCATGCACCTCCAGCACGTTTTTCCTCCTCCCTCCACTCTGCCTTCCAAGTGAAGAAACGTGCGAGCAAAAGCAGAGAGAGAGAGAGAGATTCTAAGCTAGACCTGCCTGAAGCCGCTTGGTTTGCTACCCTTTTGCTGCTGCATCTGGATTGGTGGTGGTAACGCGGGATCTTGGCTTTTGGCCGTAGGATCTCTCTTTCTCTCTCTCCCTCCCTCTCAAATTACAACCACCGGTCCCGTCACTTCTGCAAAAGTCCAAACGCCAAGTTTGGAAGGAAGCCTTTAGACCTCGGTGCCATTGTTAAAGCTACAGTGTCATCCCTTGTGGAAAGCTGGACTGGGGGGGGGGAGCGGTGGGAGAAATAAAGGGGTGAGGGGAGATCCCCAATTAGTTACGCTTGAAGAAGGCAAAATGCATGCCAGGCACAGCTAAAGTCTGGGAGAATGGCAGCAAGATTTCCAGCAGAAATCCCAAGCAAGCCCCGTCAACTTATTTTGAAGACAGACATCTGCAGAAACGGCAGTGTTTTGGGATGCTTGCACTAGGGTTGGGTACTGAGCACTTTGTAATGTCTTGCGCCATGCACACGGCACACCACGACTGCAACCCCTTTGAGGGGAGGAGGCATTTGTGATGTCATGAAATTGAATGAAGCAATTGCCACATGGTTCTAGATCAACGTGACAGCTGCTTGTGTGACTAGGTCTCACCTGAGCCCCGCTTTTTCAAGTTTTTAATTAAAAATTAACCCTGGCCCAGGGTTTCCTTTGAAGGCACATATGGCCACCACCTTGCTGAAACTAAGCACACACAGGTCTTTTTATTTTGCCAATATAGCTGGAAGAAAGATGTAAAAACACCACTAACTGACATTAACAATAACCGTACTCCATCAATCCTAACTTCAGCATATGGGATAATATGTGCAGTAGGTATTTCAACAAAGATCAGCAATTAGGAAAGGGCAGTGTGAGATCTTCAGACTACTGAGTAGTAGATGCTGAGTTCTTGTCCTTCTTTGCAGGATCTACATTTATTGTCCATCTGTTAGTTCCCACATCATGGGAAGATAATTTAAGAGTTTGTGAACAACTGCAAAAATATAAATGATTTCTCCAAAACATAGCTCACACAAACAATAATTTCTGACCAGAAAGCTAACACCACAGGACATGCCCACATCATGTGCCTCAAAGAGGTGTTTTTAGCATTACACTGCCAGCATCAATATAACCAGCTCCCTCCTATAAAGGCACTGTGGAGTCCAAAATACCCAGAGCATCATTTTTTGTTGACTCAACCTTGATTTTAAATCTAAAGATGGTAAAGCAACTTCCCATGGACTGAGCTGAATGAAACATTCATTAAGTTCCTGAGCATCCAATTTACAACAATTCAATAAACATTTATAAACAACTAATATGACTTCAGCTTTCTGCAAAGATTTAATTGTTTTCTCAAGCAATGTGGGAAACATTGAGGCACACAAAGCTGACGATCCATAAATAGATGCTAAAAGGTATTGCAGTTGAAGAAGATACAGTGCTGGCACTCAGCACTAGCTGGTAAGTGGTATCTGGACCACAAAATGAAAAATGACAAAAATTCTCCATTTGATCCTCATGAATATATCCTACTATCAACCCACTTTTTCCACAATAAGGACTTTGTCTATTTTCATAGTGTGCTGCTTTGCACTCCATAATGGAAGAAAAGTCAGGTATATGTTTAAGAAAATATGTACAGTGGTACCTCGCAAGACGAATGCCTCGCAAGACGAAAAACGCGCAAGACGAAAGAGTTTTCCGTTTTGGAGGTGCTTCACAAAACGAATTTCCTATGGGCTTGCTTCGCAAGACGAAACGTCTTGCGAGTTCTTGCGAATTTGTTTCCTTTTTCTTAAAGCCACTAAGCCGTTAATAGCCGCTAATAGCCGTGCTTCGCAAGACGAAAAAACCGCAAGACGAAGAGACTCGCGGAATGGAGGCACCACTGTAAATAAAAAAATTATTTGCCCTATATGCAAGAAAGCACACAGTGCCAAAAATGAGAGTAAGGGAAGGAAAGAGCAACAGTGGTGGTGTAGTTTTAAGTGGTGTGTTATGATTGGGGAGACCCAGGTTCAAATCCCCACTTTGCCATGAGACTGTCAGAGTGACCTTGAGCCATTCAGTATAATCTACCTCACAGGGTTGTTGTGAAAATAAAAATCAGTGGTGGAGAACCATTACTTCTTAGGGAGGTCTATACATGAAATAAGTAAAATAAGGCAGTAATTATACATAGCTTGAAAGATTTTAATTTGTAGGTAGACTGTCATGAGAAAGTTTGGCACAAGTTGCTCGATCTAAACAGTTTGTGTTGCAGGGTTGGGAAGCTGCCATCTATATGCAACCAAATGGGTTTTAGGGTTTTAAGCTTGACCCCATTGGCTCTAGAATAACCCTAAATCATACACCCATTGATATGTCCATGGATTTCAGTAGATCTACTCTTTTAGGTAGAATGTCACCCAATTATTTAATGCATTAACTTATGTTATTGTTGTTTAGTCGTGTCCGACTCTTCGTGACCCCATGGACCAGAGCATGCCAGGCACTTCTGTCTTCCACTGCCTCCTGCAGTTTGGTCAAACTCATGCTGGTAGCTTCGAGAACAGTGTCCAACCATCTCATCCTCTGTCGTTCTCTTCTCCTTGTGCCCTCCATCTTTCCCAACATCAGGGTCTTTTCCAGGGAGTCTTCTCTTCTCATGAGGTGGCCAAAGTATTGGAGCCTCAGCTTGACGACCTGTCCTTCCAGTGAGCACTCAGGGCTGATTTCCTTAAGAATGCAGAGGTTTAATCTTCTTGCAGTCCATGGGACTCTCAAGAGTCTCCTCTTGCACCATAATGCAATAGCATCAATTCTTTGGTGATCAGCCTTCTTTATGGTCCAGCTTTCACTTCCATACATCACTACTGGGAAAACCACAGCTTTTGCTATACGGACCTTTGTTGGCAAAGTAAGCACAAAACCAAAATGGGATGGTTTTAGAAAGACTTTAGTGGAAGGTAGTGCTACAACCAAGAAATACAAGGCACACATTGCAGATAGTTACATATCAACTTCTCCATGACCCAGTTCTCGAGGGGTATTAATAGTGCTTTGCCAGTTTACATGGTCCAGAGTTGCACTGCAACTGCTGCCCAGTTGGTGCTGACATGTGACAAGGCCCTTTAATTGGTGGTTCCTGGCTTGTGGAATCCACAGTCAAATGCAGACCACCAGCCTTGTATATTGGTCTCTAAAAGTTCAATGATATTTTTGTTGCTTGCCTGGGACTGCGAAAAGAAGGTTTGCTAAGCACCTCTAAGGTTGATGAATCATAAGTTGTGCAACCTCCATAACCCATTCATTTCTAACTGATTCCTCACCCTTTGCTTGGACTTTCCAAGACTGGTTAGAATATTGAATGTAGGGAAACTCAATTAAGGACAAAGGTCAGATACAAAGGAGCAGACAAAACCACATAGCAGTTACTCATAGAATTATAGAGTCTTAAGTAACCTCAAAGATAGTTCAGCCCAACCTCCTGCTGACACAGAAAATTCACTGTGAAAATGGGTGCACTTAGGAAATTGCATTTCTTCTACCAGGGCAAGAAAAACTGGCAATGCATCAATAGGAGGAGACTGGATGTGTGATGATAGGTAAACAGTGGAAGCGTTTAATTGTCTATCAAATGGATGTTATGTGACATCCAGAAAAAAACTCATGGGTTAGGTGACTAGAGACTTAATTGCCAGACTTTCTCTCTCTCTCTCTCTCTCTCTCTCTCTCTCTCTCTCTCTCTCACACACACACACACGAAGAGATACCAATGACCATCCCCAAAGAATTATAATTGAATTGTTACTATGCATTGCCTACCAAAGCCAGCTAGTTTTTGTGTCGCCTTTTAAACTGAACTTGGACAAAGCAAGACATAGCTCTGTTCTCTTGAAAGCATGTGGAGCAAATCCTAATTCTGTTTTGATAACAGGCACGCTGTGAGGTTCCTTTGGCAGATGTGATGCAGAGTCCTGTTCCATTAATAGCTGGATGGTGTGGAGATGTCTGGTTGTTGAGACATCACCCAGCACCACCGAAGTGATTGCATTCAGCACTACCAGAGTGACTGCAAGCTCAATGTGTGCTGTGATTTGAACATGTTTGGGAGCTGCTAGGGCACTTCTCCTTTGACTAACAGAGCAATAGCAGAGGAGCGTGCACTTAGGAAAAGAACAGCTAAGTAGCTGGCATGCTAAGTCTGCAGTTTATACAGCAGTGTCTCAGTGTTTCTCTGTGCTTCCCATCTGTCATAGCCACCTGTTGTGTCTTGCATTCAGTTTAGATTAGGAACCTTTTCAAGATTCAGAGTGCCAAACATTTTTGCGCCAGTACGGTGGGACCCTGGATAAAGTGTCTAATCCCTATGGCAATAAAATTGCTAACTATTGCTACTACTGACTCCCATGAAGCTCTGCAGCTGCACAAATATAGACCATGGAATAATACAAAGGCCCAGTTCTTTAGCCTATTACATAAATTCATAGAACGGCACAGCAGACTCTAATAAGGAGTGGGTGGCTAAAAGTAGCTGTCATGGCATAACTGAAGGTTGTTTTTCTTTTTAGAATTCTTCATCTCCCTGATGGGGTTTCCTGGAAATAATAAGCACCTCAGAGCAAACACTCTCCTCCCCACATATAATTAATAGGTGTGCATGCAACAATATATATTTTTTTGTAGGAGGGTGTTGCTTTATGGCTCAGATTTACAATGCAATTTCCACAGGGTTTAAAAGTAGCTGGCTTAAGTGTTTTGTGAATCACTTCCACTTCTGAGGCATTCCCGGGAAGACCAAGTTTAAACCAGGCTCTGTTAAACCTTGACTGGCTTTGAAGAGAGCCCAATATAGATTTGCTTGCCAATGGAGACAGATGTTCATGGATGTTATTTGTACCGCTTGAGAACTTATGTGTGTGAAAATACTGCATATATATAAACAGAAATCTGCATATCTGATTTGGACGCTAAACACCAGCATGCAGCTGTTTGGGTATGCACAATTACATCATGCAAATGTACTTTTCTGGCACATACACAATGGAGTAGATAAGAACCAAATTTGCTCGGTTGGGGTTGGTTTGTCCCCTGTGTGACACCAGTGAAGTCGATGCCCAGCTTTTCTCCTAGGACATGATGTTGCTACTGAAGTCAGCGGAAGCTGCGTGTGCTCATCTGCCAGGAAAAGTGACCTCATGCTTCCTTATATTTAAAACAGTTCTTCTTGACTGGAAAGATGAAAAGACTGTGTTGCTCTTCTGTCATTTGTTCATTTAGAGTCATGGTAGTTTGACAAAGACTCTCTTCAGAATAAACACTTCTGTTCCAGTGGCTGTGTTTGAATACTGTATATTTACTCTCCATAAGGTCCTAAAGGACTCACAGGCATTTAGGGCAACATCATCATCATCATCATCATCATCATTATTATTATTTTATTTATCAATTGCTCTTTTTTTAACAGAAAGGTGAACTCAAAGTGGGTTACAGAGAAACATTAAAACAGAGTAAAAACATCCAAAATTGTTAACCAGTAATATGCACGCACGTGCGCGCGCACACACACGAGAACAATTGGACCCAAATATTAATCTGAGACCTATCACCATTGGATTATCACAGCATTATGGGTGCCATTAGACAACATAATTAAATGTCATTTACTAAAGTAATAGAAACCTCAGATACAAGTCTTGTCAAACCATAGCAATGTCTGGTTTGTTCACCTTGTAGCAGTTTTCCTGGGCTGAAGCACCTTAAACTAAGGTGGGAGGGTTACATTTATGAATGTTTTTATATGAAGAACAAACACATCTCCCCCCCCCCCCATTGTGATAGGTATTTGATAAGGAAGAAGTCCAGGTCAAACCTTTCTATCAAGTTTTCAACAGGCAGGGAGATTTGATAGGAGATAGCATTTTAGTCACTCAGTCTCCCACTTGCAGTGATAAATCCAGGGAAAGCTTTACCACTTGATTTTGATCATTGAGTGCCCTTCAGCATCATTTCTCAGCCACCAACTCTTGCGTTCCTATGACTTCAGTGGCCAGCACTGGAGCACATCATTGGTGAGATGATCATGGAGGATATTTGTCGGGCATTCCTAGATCTATGTTTGTGTGTTTTTGATTAGCATATTTTTCTCTGTACATGCCAGCTACTGTAATGAGCTCCACATGTTTGATGTCATGTTGGTGTTGTGGAGGGGGGCGGCGGTGGGATGTATTGAGACTTGGTGTTTAAAAGAAGAAACGGACTCTAGAGTTTAATGTCTCCAGTTTCTAATGCAGGCTAATAGCCTAAATGGTTTCATCCTTCTTGCTTTTTCTTTCTAGCCCCAGTGGCAGATGGTCTTGCTTGCTGCTGTTCAGGAGAATACTCAAGGCTTGGATAATAGAATGGATCAATCAGAAATACTATGATTTTCCTTGTTAAGATTTATTAACTGTGTTTGCTATCAGGGACAGTGTGTCCCTTTTTCACTGCTTGAGCCAAAACAAGAAGTGCCACCAAACATCCCACCTCTGCTGACATCTCTGGCACCTTTGGCAAAATCTTTGCCTAAGACAGTTGCTTTACCCCACTTTGTGGGTGGGGCAGCCTTGTTTGCTATGGATAGACACAGTGAAACTGACACCCTCATAGAAACCACTGAAATTGTGTGGAATCATTAAACACAAGGCAAAACTTAGAGCTTGACTCACTGTCTGGTGGTCCAATTCACTCTGGAAAGATGAGTTAACTTAGGGAGCAATTCAAACGCAAGATCCGCTGGGATGAGTAGAGTTTGGAGTAGGTGGGCTTCTGGCTGAGAGGGGGTTAACCCCCTCATCCAGGCTCAGCCAGAAATATGCCAGGGCTTAGTCCTGAAAAAGGGGTGTTTGAGGGGAATGGTAGGGGTAGGGTTGAGGGTGGGACAGGGCAGGGTAAGAATTACCCCTATTCCTATGTTTGACTTGTTCATGTCACCTAGCAACTTAACAGAATTTACACTGGCAGGAAGGGTGGTGTAAGTCAATCTCTGTTTTAAAGGCTTTTCCCTCTTCTGCTAGGCTTGGGCTGGCTTAGTCAGCAGTAGCCTCTTTCCTGAATGGAATGTAGAATGGGGTAAATTACACTTGCATAATTTACCATAATGCTGGCTTCTTATAGTTTGGATTGCTCTAACCGCCAGCTCCTATTTCCCTGTGATTTCTGAATTTCCTCAACATCGAAATAGGCCTGGGAGTTCCTATGTTAGTCTGATCTATCAAAACTAGTGTTTTTCTGACATGTGAAATTACAGGTTGGCTACATGCCACTAACTGTGTCTGCCCCTGGACTCATCCCTTAGACTTCCATGGGATCTTTGTGGGAGATTAACTGCTCTGGAGTTAAGTGCTTTGTGTGTGAATCATGTCCTAAGATTGAATCAGCCTATATACCATGGATATACAGACTTTTAGTAATGCTTGATTTGTTCCACATGCTTACCCACCCTGCAGCAAAGTATGCTTTCCTAATGCAGCAACATTTGTAAATCTCACGGTGCCAAGACACAATGGTACAATCTGGAATGGAATCGGTTTATAAGTGTAAAACAAAGTGCTCCACAAATCAGCTAAGTAGGGGTTCTTGGGCAAGACCTCTGGTCTCTAGTGAGAAAGTTTGAAAAGTCAGCATGGTCATGAAATCCTTGAGTGCTTCCCTTAAATTTCTAGCTCTGTCTTTAATAGACCGAAAAGTCGGTTTTAGTATATCTGCCCAAATGGGTTCATTCTGCCATTTCATTCTTGTGTGTTTTTACAACAAATTACTTTAAAATGGTATGCATTTTGCAACTGAACAACATAACTACCAAACATATGGTTTCAATGGAAAAATACTAATAGTTCTATAAAGAAAAATGACTCCCCTACTTTAACAAATATGATAATCAAATTCAACATAGTGGAAGGTCAACAAAAGCAGGCAAAGAGATTGTACCTATGGCCAGCGCTATATTTATTTTCTCAACACAGTTGATCATTCCACAGCTTTTTAATGACTATATCCAACAGTGATTTCATTCAGCACCATTAGCACTGTGTTATTCTTCTCTTCTCTAGCTTGAGTGGAATATAACGGAGAATTCAGATTTCCTGGTACAATTGACTATTTTTACAAGCTTGCACTGGGAGTTAATGCATTATATGAATTGCTTCTGTATTTGTAGACTGAAAGTTTCCATGCTGATTAGTAGCCATTTGCACCCTCTGCATCCCACATCAGAAAACAGAACTAGCGGCATTTGATGGAACAGAAAGTTAAGTCTTAAGGCATTACAGCACTTTTAATGGATTTGGCAACTTTTTTGCTATTGCAGACTTAACTGAGCTACTGTTTTGGAACACCAAACAAGAATATATTTTACAGTGAAATATCATGGGCCCTTTTCTTTGCTTAGCAAACCAAATCTGACTTCTAATAATGAAGCATGGGCCAGGTTAACTAATATATGGTTCAGTGGAGGGAAAGATTCCTTTATGATGACAATAGGAAACTAGAGGATTTATATACAGTATCTGTTAATAATTCTGTAACTAACAACATGCTACAAAGAATACATTTAGGTACTTTGAAACAATTTATACAGCTTTTAACCTTCTGAACTAGGTCTTGTAAGGACTTAGGTTTATAGCAGGGATGACTAACCTTCCAGATGTTCCTTTATTACAACTTCCACATACTTGACCAGTGGCTGTGCTGTTTGGGGCTGATGGTAGCAGGAGTCCAACAACATCTGGAGAACCATAGGCAAGGTAAAGGTAAAGGTAAAGGGACCCCTGATCATTAGGTCCAGTCGTGACTGACTCTGGGGTTGTGGCGCTCATCTCACTTTATTAGCTGAGGGAGCCGGCGTACAGCTTCTGGGTCATGTGGCCAGCATGACCAAGCCACTTCTGGCAAACCAGAGCAGCACACAGAAACACTGTTTACCTTCCCACTGGAGCAGTACCTATTTATCTACTTGCACTTTGACGTGCTTTCGAACTGCTAGGTTGGCAGGAGCAGGGACCGAGCAGTGGGAGCTCACCCCGTCATGGGGATTCGAACCGCCAACCTTCTGATTGGCAAGACCTAGGCCCAGTGGTTTAACACACAGCGCTCCCAAGTTATTGGATCCCATTATCAAGAATTTGTCTCAGAGACTCCCATCCAGCAACCAAATCCCAAGACCATCCATCATCACCCAGTACTGCCAACTGGGCATTAGCGTCATAGCCTGTTTAGCATACTCTGATGTGACATTTCATCAATATCTAGTGTGAGTCACTTGGTCTGCTTTTTCTCCTGGAATTGCTTCATTTCATCTCCACCATCCTGCACGGTTAGTAACCTGCCATGTCTGTCATTTCCATCCATTTCCCTCCTCTAGACATGACTGAGTCGCTGACTCAGTCCTCCTTCTGCCTTTCATGTTGCTCTGGTCCTGCTATTGTGTGGAGCAACGAATTGCAGTCTCTTGCTCTCTTTTTCACCTAGCACCTGTCTCCCTGAAGCAGATGCCAAGCTATTCAGAATCCAAAAAAAATGGTACCACATTACCATGTGAACAGCAGGAGTAACGTTTTCCAAAATAATAATTTGATGCACGTAGCATTTCCCCTCCCTCTCTCTCATCTGTGACTCATGTGAGAAACATTTCTTATGAATCATCTGGAGATCAGTCCTGGTTTTGGCACTTGGATATCCTACACTCATTGCTCCACACGTTTCGCAGACTGTCTATGTGCTTATCGTGGACGGGCTATTGTAAGGTGAAGGGATACCTCAACATTTCACATTGCGTTCAGTCAAAAGTGTACATTGGCACAAAGTGCTTTGAACCACCCTGGAATCTATGGATGAAGGGTGGTATACAGATTTAATAGAATAAATAAAAAGTGAGGAAAGAACAGGTTACTTTGTACCCCTGTATCTCTTAAAGGTAAAGGTAAAGGGACCCCTGACCATTAGGTCCAGTCGTGACCGACTCTGGGGTTGCGGCGCTCATCTCGCTTTATTGGCCGAGGGAGCCGGCCTACAGCTTCCGGGTCATGTGGCCAGCATGACTAAGCCGCTTCTGGCGAACCCGAGCAGCACACGAAAATGCCGTTTACCTTCCCGCCGGAGCGGTACCTATTGATCTACTTGCACTTTGACATGCTTTCAAACTGCTAGGTTGGCAGGAGCAAGGACCGAGCAATGGGAGCTCACCCCGTCGCGGGGATTCGAAGCACCAACCTTCTGATCGGCAAGTCCTAGGCTCTGTGGTTTAACCCACAGCGCCACCTGCGTCTCTTGGCCAGTGTTAATTGCTACAGTTATGTATAACACAGGAAGCTGTCTTATGAGGAATCAGACCATTGGTCTATCTAGTTCAGTATTGTCTACACGACTGGCAGCATATCCTCGAGGTTTATGGCAAGTTTTCTCTCAATTCTACTTGGAGGTGCTAGGGATGTCTGCATATCAAACATGTGCTACCACTTATCAACGGCTCTTCCTCATAATACAGTTTCTTATTTAGAGAAGGGATTTTAAGCACATCAATCCAATCAAAGGTCTACTATGTTGGAACATGAACAGGGTGAGAGACACAATCCGAAATGAACGTGATTGCTTCCTCCATGCTGGAGGTTCTGGTGCAGTTAGTAAGGCAAAGCCTGTCTCTGCATGCAGGCTATGCTTGTTAGACTGGGGCAATAGAGAGAAAACCTGGAAAAAGGCAATATTTAAGAGGGTTGAAATTAGCTTGATAAATACTTCTTCTGTTTCACTGTTGCCCCTGGTCAAGCAGGTTTTGCAGGTTTGGGGAACAGAAAAACCTGTGCAGCCTCTTTAACAGAGGCAGAAGTGGAATGAGCAAACATAGCATAAGCAGCAATCTCTTTTTCAAATTGCCTTTAACTCCCATTGAGAAAAATCTGCTACTATCGCCTGTCTTCAGCCAAACTTAAACCCATTTAATTTTTGGTGAAATGAATTCCCAGTCAATTCCATGCATGTTTCTGAGTAACTGAAAATGAATTTGAGAGAACGGTACAAATTAAATAATCAATCAATCAATCAATCAATCAATCAGTCAGGGGGGCCACTGTTAGCATGTTGGACTGAGACCTGGGAAACCAGGCTTGGAATCCTCACTCAGTCACAAAGCTCACTGTGTGACCTTGGGCCTCACCTACCTCACAGAGTTGCTGTGAGTGTAAAATTGGGAAAAATATAACTATGTACACCACCTTAAGTTCCCTGGAAGAAAGGTGGGATATAAATGTAAGAAAATACTAATAACAATAATAATAATAGATGTATGAAATGATGCAAATTATTTCTTATTCTTTTATTACTCATCATAAGCCATTAACATGTTCTTTTAAAAATCACTGAAACCAGCATGATGAACTTACGGAAAGTGTCTTGAAAGACTTTTTGTACTACTTGATCTGGCCTGATAAGAACACTGTTAAATCAAATCTAATTTTAGGACAGAACTATAAACAATATGCTCTACTTCTGGCCTGAGGTTTTCCTACAGACTCAGAATCTCATAGTTATCCATTTTTTAAAATGGAAAACATCTGGGCTATAAGTGATTGCAGGTGAAAAACACACAGATGGCTAACACATACCGAGACAAGGAAGCAACCCCCTTCAGGGATCATAACTTTATCTTAGTTAACTTCATTGCTTAATCAACTGCCAACTCCCTTCTCCCTTCCTCACCTTGGACAAATGTTATAAGTGGACTACAGTGGAAGATAAATGTGAAGGATGAGATATATAGTACCCAAATGCAACGCTGTCTGGGGATTCTCAGTTCTCCCCTTAAAAAACCATTTTAGTAAATAAATGTTTTACTATGTTATCTAGCTTTTTTTAAAAAATGTAATGTGTTTTACAGTCTTTATTTTTATTTCTTTGGTTAATTTATTCACTTCCCTGGGTGATTTAAATAAGATAAGTCAAAACATAAAACTACGAAAATATCTTTTAAAATTTAGGTGGTTTTAAAAATGTATTTCATATTAAATTTTGTAAGGTGCCTTGGGAGGGCAAGACTCTAAGGTGGAATGTACACACATATAAAAAACGCTGTGAAATTATTATAAAAAAAAAAACATTTTGAAAAATACACTGAATTTTGCATAGCTTAGTGTCACCATCTAGTGTCACATTTGTATATTGCACTTTACAACCCATTTGAAACGTTTTTATTTGCAGCTGTATAGCTGAGTTCTAATAGGTCTCACACACACACACACACACACACACACAACAAGTAAATAAATAAATATGCTTGCCTTCACAACAATTCTACGAGGTTGATCAACATGATTCCCATTTTACAGACACGCCAACTTTCTAGTCATGTGAATTTTGACTAGGTTTGTATCAGAGACACACCTGCTGGATCATGTCTCCTTTCAGCTGCGTATTTTACCTGCCTCACACCTGACATCCTTTATATCAGGTTTGGGATAGGTGCGTCATCCTCAGCCAAAATGGGCTCATGGGCCTAATCGGGAGGCCTGGGGCAGGGTCTAATGAGGCTCTCAGGTTGGAGGTTCCCTATCCTGGGGATAGATCATTATGTGACTTTTGGGTTAGCAAAAAAGTGGGAAGAGAGATACTTAACAGCAAAAAGGCCCCGTATGTGATATATATGATACCACTTTAAATAGTTACAGTTCTCCCCACAGAATCCTGGGAAGTGTACTTGTAAAGGGTCCCGAGAGTTGTTAGGAATCCCCTATTCCCACCACAGAGCTATAATTCTCAGGGTGGTTTAACAGGCGATCCTTCTTCCCATGGGACTGTGGGGATTGTAGCCCTGCGATGGGAATAAGGGTCTCCTGACAAAACTCAGTGTGCTTAACAAATGACACTTCCCAAGATTCTTTGGGGGGGGGATGTCATGGCTATTTAAAGTGGTATCGTAGTGCTTAAAATGTACATTGTGGATGGGGCCAAAAGGCAAATCTCCACATGTATGTTTCCTATGAGGTGTGGGAGGTATTAAGGATCTATTGCCAGAATCTATATACTGTACCTCAGATAGCTGATATAGTATACTTTTGAGAAGGCCTTTTGTTTTAATGTAATAATTCATCATATTGGGTGGTCCAGCCAGTGTGGTGTAGTGGTTAAGAGCGGTGGACTCGTAGTCTGGTGAATCGGGATCGCTTCCCTGCTCCTCCACATGCAGCTGCTGGGTGACATTGGGCCAGTCACACTTCTCTGAAGTCTCTCAGCCTCACTCACCTCACAGAGTGTTGTGGGGGAGGAAGGGAAATGAGAATGTTAGCCACTTTGAGACTCCTTGGGGTAGTGATAAAGTGGGATGTCAAATCCAAACTCCTCTTCTTCCTCCCTCTGTGTTATTTGTTTCCTCTTCAGTTCATTCTATGATCCTGATTCCTCAAGTACCAGCAGCATACCAAAGAACTACTCAGCATAAAATGTGCTGCATTGGTACAGTCAAGGCTTGAGCAGAAAACAGACAGCAAACCTGCTCAAAGGTTAGGTGGATATGAGCATTTGTTGCCTTATTTTTTGACTCTTTTAATAAGAGACACCAGCATGCAGTTTTACACCTGGTCACACATACTTAAGTTTGCCAAGTTCAACAGAACTGAATGCATTAACTGGATACAGTGTCACAACTTTTGCATCTCTCAAGAAGGATCTGCAAATTCTTAAGAATAGCCATTTGCCAATTATCTACGGTTCCCAGCAACAGGAAGGGAAGCATTCATAAACTGGGGGGGGGGGGGAGGGGAGAGCTTTTCTTGTTTGCTTCCTGTTGGTTTTCTCACAAATGATGGATGGAATGTATTTCTAGGCAAACTAGTAACAATTTTTGTGGTATAGCAACTTTGGCAAATAATTGCAATATTGTTCAAATAAATAAAAACCAAGTGTGGGCTGTGCAGCAGAGAATCAGATTTTTTAAAACCTTAATAGCTTCTGATATTGCTCATAAATTATGAACACAATCCAGCCAATGCTAAGCATATTTAAATCCTACTGATTTGAAGTTTAAACATGTGCTTCGATCCAGTGAAATCAATGGGACTTTGAAGCTGGGACTTTGAAGCTGACCATGCCCTGTGCTTTTTTAAAAGCTGATTTGTCTATAACATCCCGGCTTGCTTTCCATGCAATGAATCTGTGATGTTCTCATGGAAGCTTTATTGGATCCCAAGGCACATCTGGATGCTGCAGAACTGGAGCTGGAGAGATCTAGCACAGTACCTAACTGATCCGTTAATTTGTTGTCCGCTATTTGAGCCCGCAATAAAAAAAAAATGAAAAGGCTTATTCTGAGGCTTTGTCAGAGGCCCTGGAAAGAATACTGACTTTAAATAGAAATGTTCATCTGATTGCTGCTATCTTGGGACCAGAGGGATATACTCATCCTGTAGGCTATATATTTTGTAGCAAATAAGCTCTATTCAGCACAAATTACAAGGGAAAGAATGAGGGGGGAAGTTTGGCAACACACTTAGAGTGTTATGCAGATAAGGTCGGCAGTTCAAATCTGTGTGATGGGGTGGGCTACCGTTGCTCTGTCCCAGCTTCTGCCAACCTAGCAGTTCGAAAGCACACCAGTGCAAGTAGATAAATAGGTACCGCTGTGGCGGGAAGGTAAATGGAGTTTCCGTGTGCTATGGTTTCTGTCACAGTGTTCCGTTGTGCCAGAAGCGGTTTACTCATGCTGGCCACATGACCCAGAAAGTTGACTGTGGACAAACACTGGCTCCCTTGGCCTGAAAGCGAGATGAGCACCACAACCCCATCCAAGGGACTTAATCATCCAAGGGTCCTTTACCTTTACCTTTTACCCTATGCAGACAAGCACATCTCAGTTCTTAGTGGACTGTTTCCCTGAAGTCCAGAATCATTATAATTATGTTTTTATCTTCAAATTTAACAAAGATAACAAATAAATTTAAAAAATAATAATGAAAAAGAAATAATAAATGAATAGCAATATATGAAAATTGATTCAGAATCTACAGGGAATGTTTCTGCACTTTTGAAAATGAGATTGAACCAGCAAAAAATAATGTTTCAGGTATACTGGACTCTACAACATTTGTAGAGGAAAGCACTCTCCAGTACTTATAGATTTCGAAAGTGTAATGCTGAAAATGCCTCCTTGAGGCATCAAGATATGGGCTTGTCCAATGATACATTGTTTTTGGTTTGAAGTAGTCATCTGTATCAATTTTGTATTGGTGAAATCCTTGATACTTGTAGATGCTCATGTACTTTTCCATTATAGTTCTGTAGCAGGACAACAGAATTGGATTTTGTAAGCCCTTATGGTCACTATGAGATTTGTACTTTGAGTCTCTGTTGCCATCTATTTGTCATTTTAGGTTATCTGTGATTGTGAGTGTTTCATGGTGTGCGGTTTTTAAAATGGTTGTTGCAGCTTGCACAGATGATACACACATGTGTGCATTTCCAGTAGTGTTTCTTTGCTTATATTTATTTATTTGAAATTGATTAATGCAAAAATCTTTATTGAGCCATACAAGCCACATTTAAGATGGGGGCAGTCAAGGTGTTGTTGGACTACAACTCTCATCATCCCTGACCATTGGTCATGCTGGCTGGGTCTGAAGGGCATCACATTGGCAACCCCCTGATATCAGATCTCTCTCAGTCACCCAATGAATACGACACATATTATTAAAACGTTAGACCAAGAATAAACTCAAGGGACATTTAAAGATGCTCCAACACAGCTAAGGCTTAGGCAGTCAGGAAATCCTTCCTAATGTTTCACATCCTGCTCCCCCCGTTGACGCTGTTTCACGCCACTTCAGTACGCTTTATGGAAGTGAGAATTATAAATCAATAAACTTCCATTGGAGCCACAGAAAACAAATTTGCTCCATCATATATGTGACACCCCTTCAATACATAAACAACACTTGGAACAGAATTGTAAATGATATCCATTTAAGGTATTTATTTGTTGCAACCAACCTAGAGAACTTGTTGAGAAGGACGGGATGTAAGTTATAGAATAATTAGAGCAAATGATTGTTGTTACAGAAGTGAGCCGGAATTTCTTAGACTTAAAAAAAAATAAATCAAAATTTTTCTTTTTCTCATTCCTCTCGAAAAAAGAAGACAGTTTTGCAGGATTTCATCCACTGTGTGTGTGTAGATCGCAATCCCCCACTCACAATGCCTTAACTCCAGATAAGAAACATTGTGGAGAATGGGAAATGGTGGCCATGCTGCTAAGGCACTTTTTCTGCTTGGGAGGAAGGGAAGAAGCTGTGGGATGTATCCCGTTAAGCAGTTCCACTAGTGCAAAAACTTCTTCTGTCTCCCCTCTTTCTAATGCCTTTTGCATGCCCTTGAAATACGTCCTGCAGCAGCTTTAGGGGCAGGGGTGCCAACTTGAATAAAATATTGGAGGGCAGGTAAGCCCCGCCCTGCATAATTGATCACATGATGTGGTGCATGCACACCATTTGAATGGCAATTTGTTTGCCCACAGATAGAATGGAAAATTTCAAAAGGCCATTTATGCACAGTTCTAGTTATGATACTGTACATCTTCAGGGAAGTGGATAGCAGCTTTGAAGAGGAAACTCTTTGACTGAAGACATTTTCTTGGGCTACTTTGAAACTCAAATGAGATTAAAGAAGAGAGACACTCTCAGCAGTGACATCATCGTTAAATATGCAACCAGCACATATTGCTTTGGCTCCGAGCCTCGCTATCTCCTTATGCTTTAAAAGCACAATGCATTCTCTCTTTCCAAAACATCTGTGGCTAAGCCAATGGCCAGGCTGCTTTTGATGCACCGTCATTGCCTTAATAACTTCTAAGCAAATGTGAAGCATTAAGCTCAGGATGAAGGAATGTAGTCTTCTGGTGCACGAGACAACACACTGAGCACAGCAAAGTTATTAACAGCATCCCTTGAGACAATAATGAAGTGTACAAAAAGCAATTATCTGTTTGAAATAGCAGTAGTGGGGATTAGGACCTTTGCTTGCGTTTACTAGAGCTCAGCTTCTGCATTTGTTTTCCGGCCAGGACTCAACCCTGGGACAAATAATGTAAGAAAACATTCAAAGCGCGCTTAGTAACTGTGGCGTACATTCATCTAGTAACTGAGTAACTAGAGATTGTCCTCATAGGCTGGAGGCATTTCAGACAAACCAAAGAGTTTCCAGGCTGGGAAGCTCCTCTTTCTATTTCAGTAGTGGGAAATGTACAATTTCCTCTGATTTGTCTAAACCTCTTTTAAAGCCATCTAGATTGTGGCTGTCAACTAACATGCAGTAGCAGGTCTGCCACTCATTGTGTGACAGACTTCATTTTGTCTGTCCCGAATCTCTCATCTTTATTGTATGACCCTGAGAAAACTCTTTTCTATCTGCAATCTAGACATTTTTTTATAAGCCCAATGTTAGGAGTCCATCTTGTGGCCATTACTCCTGTGAATCCTATGAGACTGAAGGAACAGATCATCTGCACTAATTGCTTCTCAGCATTTCTACCCTCCAGCACGTTTTCTTTTGCAGTCCAGCCTTTACTCAGGAAAGAGGGGTAGAACTGCATCACAAAGTTTAGCTGTTTTATTGGTAGTATGCTGAGTCTGCTTTTTAAAAATGATGCCATGTTTTTCCAAATGGTCCGAGGAAAGGAAAAAGAATCCCACTTTGTGCAAAATACAGTGCTGTAAAATTGAACATATGGGGCACATGTGTTGTGCTTGAGTAAAGCCTACCTGCTTTTCAAGTGCTTATTTTATATTTCTCACAAACAACAGCAGGCCAGTTTATCTGATACCATCAAAGGGGGGGGGGGGAGAGAAGATTCCTGGCTTTATTGTGTTTGGTATTATTTACAGCATCTGTCAAAATATGCATGGAGGTTGTGCATCTGTTCATGCACCAAATCTGCTCTTTGAAACATTGGGCCTGATTGCGCTGACTCAGTTGATTTATGGTTTTTTGTTTTGGTGGTTACTAATGATGGAGGGAGAATACCGTGACTGTTTATGTGATCTCGCATCCAATAATAATCCATGAGTGGATGAAACAACAAGGACCGTAATCTTTTTTGAGAAAATGAAAATTGCATACTTCAGCAGAAATTGGAAATGTTTAAAAGTTTGGCTCCTAAACTATATTAAGGATACCATCAAATGGAGATCTGTTTTTGCTCAAGATGCCCGTATTTGCATCATAATCAATTACCTGGAGAGTTATCACCCTCTAGCATTAATCCATTCTGGTAGAGGTTTGTGCTGTTGTCAGGGGTTTAGGAGCAGAGGCACGGGCAAGGGAGGAAACAGAGAGCGAAGGGGAGGAGGCAGAAGAAAAGATGAGTGATGACGACGACCCGAGATCTCCTAGTCTTTCCAGTGAATCAGAGGATTCACAGAAAGGAGCACCAGTGGCCAGGGCAAGGGGGGAGTCTAGGGGGGCACCCCAGGAAGATAGAGCCAGAGGGGACTCAGGGGAGAGCAGCTGGAAATCGGGACCAGCGTCACCGCCAGGAAGCAGGGAAGAGGAAGGGAGCCAGGGGGGAAGCGCTGGCAGCTCACCACAGGAGGGAGGGCATGAGTCAGGAGTGGCCACACCTCCATCGGGGAGCGAATAAACGGTTAAGAGGAAAGTGGAAGGTTGGGCGCGCGCGCCAAGTTCAAATGCAGAGGAAGGCGGCGCAGTAAGCAGCCCCGAAAGAGAGCCAGGTCCTAAAGCCCGGCGCAAGGAGACAGGAGGGTCCGGGTCAGCGTCAGAAGAATCCCGGAAGGAAGAAACCCCGGGGGGTAGAGGGACCCAGAGGAGGACAGTCAGGCGGAAAAGGTGGAGCAAGGCTAGGATATTAAGTTGGTGCACACGGGGCGGAGACTCAGACGGAGCTTCGCCGATCTAGCTACTAGACGTAGAGTTGCGCGCAGCAGCGTGAGAATGGAAACTGTAATTCAATAAAGACTTTTACTTAATGATCGCTGGCTAGCGTGATCCTGTGTGAGCTAGGATCTTCAAGCAGCTCTGACAGTAAGCTCCGTCTCCCTCTTGTGGGCATCTACAGCCTCAAGGAGGGGAGAGAAACAGGTGCCTACTAGCGAGCTCACGAACGGCAGACGACATGACGGCTGAGCAGCAGATAGAGGAACTCAGAAACGCAGTGGCACAACTGAACGCCGAGGCTCTCGCATCCAGGAAGAGAGAGGAGGAGGCAGCTGCCGCCTGCAGGGATCTCCAGGTCAGGTTAGACGTGCTGACAAAGCAGACACCCCGGCAGGAGGGAATTGGGTTGGCGAGACGGACAGGCGGGCTGGTCTCTCACTTCGATGGGAACCTGCAACAGTATCCCAACTTTAGAGCCGACGTACTGTGCGCACTGCAACTGCTGCATAAAGACTTTAGAGATGAACAAGAGAGAGTGGGGTTCATCATGTCCCATTTGCATGGGGATGCGAAAGCATGGCTACGCAATTTATGGAGAGATAAGGATCCGGCGCTCCAGAATGCAGATGCCTTTATTAAAGCGATGGATGGGTGTTTTTTATCAAGTATTGACGTGGATCTTGCACGGAAGGAGGTGCATGGGCTGAGACAAGGGAGGGCCAGCGTCAGGCAGTATCATGCCCGCTTTTTCGCCTTGGTCAGTGCCCTGGAATGGGACAGAGATTCGGCTCCTGTAAGAGACCTCTTTTGGGAGGGGCTGCACAACTCGATTAAAGATGAGATCGCGAGGGGGGAGAGACCCCGAACCACCCAGGAGGTCGTTCAGAGGGCACTGGCAGTGGGGGTGAGGCTGGAAGGACGTCCGTGGAGCAGGGACGAAGGGCGTGAAGGGCGCGAACCAGCCAGGGGCCCCTCCTTCCTTCCCAGAGAAGCAGCGCGGGCGCAATCCACGCCTCCGCCAGGAGGAGGAGCCGAACCTATGGAGGTTGGAGGTGCAAGGGCTCAGTCAGCAACCAGAGCCCTAGCACCGGCAGCAGTGAAAGCGAAGCCTCCTAGAGGGAACAGGAAGTGTTACGTCTGTGAGGAGCCAGGGCATATGGCAAAAGAGTGTCCCCAGAGGCTCCACAAGCTTACTGCAGCCTCGGCAATGGTGACTGCAGCACAGCAGCAAGGGGGACCACAGCAGGGAAACGACGCAGTCTGGCTGGAGGAAGAGGCCCTGGGGCCCAGCCAGACGTGTTAGTGACGCAGTCCCCAGAGGTTTTACAGCCCGTGAACCCCCTCCCGCCCAAACCAGTGGTGAGGCTCACCGCATCTCTCCAGCTGCCCAATGGAATCACCACTGACGTGCCAATCACCATTGACTCAGGCAGCAATGCGGACTTTATAGGGCAGGACTTTGTCGACAAACACGCTATACAGTTGCTGCCGGCCACACTGCCCCTGCAGGTTGTCACGGTGGATGGCAGGGAGTTGCTAGGGGGGCAAGTGGTGAAGCAGACGCCGCCCATGGCGATGCGACTTGGAAATCACAAAGAAATCATCAGCTTCAATGTCACTCAACTATCGGATACGCCCATTGTATTGGGAATGAGTTGGCTGGACAAGCACAGCCCAACGCTGGCTTGGTACCAGAGGCAGCTGATCTTCGGCTCTTCCTTTTGTGCTGAACACTGCATCGTGCCCCGGCAGGAAGGAGAGGAAGAGGAGTCACAGCTGCTGCTAGGCATGCTGCAAGCGATTCCCCACAAGTACGCAGAATTTTTGGAAGTTTTCTGCGAGAAGGAGGCGGACAGGCTGCCCCCTCACAGACCATATGACTGCAAGATTGACCTGCTGCCGGGGGTGGCGCTGCCTAAGGGGAAACTGTATTCCATGTCAGAGGACGAGCTGCAGGAACTCAAACAGTTCATAGATCATAATTTGGAGCGCGGTTTCATCCGAGAGTCCAAGGCAGCGGGGGGCAGCCCAGTATTCTTTGTTAAGAAGCGAGACACGCCCCAAAAAAGACTGGTCGTGGACTATCGCATTTTAAACAATGGGACCAAGCCGTCGGACTTCCCCATGCCCCGAATCGACGACCTCCTGGCGAAGGTGCGGAAGGGAAAAGTGTTCACCAAGTTAGACCTGCGAGGGGCATGCAACCTCATTCGTATGCGGGAGGGAGATGAGTGGAAGACGGCCATGTTCACGCCACTGGGTACCTACGAATACAGAGTTATGCCCTTTGGATTGCAAAATGGCTCCCACGTTTTTCAAGCTTTCATGCATCACGTGTTGGCGGGACTTCTCTACAAGACGTGCGTCTGTTTCTTAGATGACATCCTGATCTTTTCGGAATCGCAGCAGGAGCATGACAGACACGTCAAGGAAGTGCTGACCAGACTAAAGCAACATAGGCTCTACGCCAAGCTGGAGAAGTGCCAATTTGACGTGACGGAGGTGGATTTTCTGGGCTACAAGTTGTCTGACAAGGGGCTCGCCATGGACAGCGCCAAGGTTCGCGCGGTATTGGATTGGAAGAGTCCACGCAACCGGAAGGAGGTCCAGAGGTTTGTCGGCTTTGCGAACTTCTATCGCAAGTTTATCAAGGGCTTCGCGATGCAGACAGCGGCCATCACAGACACGCTTAGCTCCAAGAAAAAGAAGTTCGTTTGGACAGAGGAGGCGGAGCAGTCCTTTCAGGCACTCAAGCGTCTCTTCGCGTCGGAAGAGCAGCTGCTTCACGTCAACCCCAGCAGGCCGATGAGGGTGGAGACAGACGCCTCGGACAGAGCCGTGGGGGCGGTCCTGCTGCAAAAGGACCAGCAGGGGGTGTGGCGACCGGCAGCGTTTTACTCCAGGAAGCTCAGCAAGTCCGAGCAGAACTACACCATCTGGGACAGGGAGTTGCTGGCCATTCATGCAGCGTTCAAAGCGTGGAGGCACTTCCTGATCGGCGCCAAGCACACGGTGCAGGTTTGCACGGACCACAAGAATCTGGAGCACTGGCGCACGGCACAGTTCCTAAACCAGAGGCAGATACGTTGGGCAGAGTTTTTTGCGAACTTCGACTTCCGCATAGAGTATGTCCCGGGGGACACTAACATCATGGCGGACGCCCTCTCCCGTAAGCCACAGTATCTGGAGGACGCAACGCCAGCGGCCGCCATGCACATCTTCGCACCAACAGTATGGGCGTGCGCCGCGGCCACTGTGGACCTGGAGGCGGTGCGACGAGCGTTGCAGGATGACTCCTTCGCGCAAGCAAAGATGGCAGAGGTGCAAAGGGGCACGGCTGCGGCCGACGGTTTCCAGCTACGAGATGGTTTGCTCATCCGTAAGGGGGCCATCTACGTGCCGGGAGACGACCTTCGCGCCAAGGTGCTGCAGCAGCTGCACGACGCGCCCACGGCCGGGCACTTTGGCAAGGAGAAGACGGTGGAATTAGTAGCCAGGGATTTCTGGTGGCCTGGAATGAGAGGGGAGGTCGCAGACTACGTGGCGAGGTGTGACACCTGCCAGAGGGCCAAACCAGTGCACAAACCGCTGGCCGGACTGTTGGAACCGCTGCAAACTCCGGTCGAACCTTGGGAGAGGGTGGCCCTGGACTTTGTCACGGATCTGCCCAGCTCGAGGGGCAAGACGGCAGTGCTGGTGGTGGTGGACCTGTTTTCCAAGATGGCGCATTTCATTCCGTGTGCTAAGGTGGCCACGGCGGAGCAAACCGCCAAACTGTTCATAGACCACGTGTTCAAGGTTCACGGTCTGCCACGGTCTATTCTGTCCGACCGGGGGCGGCAGTTCATCTCGAATTTCTGGCAGAAGCTGATGGGCTTCCTGAACGTCAAGATCAACCTGGCGTCGGCGAGACACCCGCAGACCAACGGGCAAGCAGAGCGGGTCAATGCCATCATGCAGCAGTACCTGAGATGTTATGCAAATCAACAGCCTGCGACGTGGGTGGATTACCTGCCGCTTGCCGAGTTCGCCTACAACAACACGAAGCACGTGTCCACGGGGGTCACGCCGTTCTTCGCCAACAACGGGAGGCACCCCAGAACCTTCCCGGGACTGGAAAGAAGGGGGGAGGGGGAGCCGCAGACAGCAGATGCGTTCGCGTCGGAGCTGCAGGAAGTCCACGATCAGCTGAGGCGCCACCTGGAGCTGGCCAAACACGCATACAAGGTACAAGCGGACAAGCACAGAAGGGTTGGCGAAGAGCTCCACGTGGGAGACTGGGTTTGGTTAGCAGCCCACGCAGTGCCGGCCAGGTCGTTGGCCAAGAAGAAACTAGGGAATAAACAACTGGGGCCCTACCAAGTTGAAGAGCAGGTCAACCCGGTAGCTTTCAGACTGGCACTTCCGGAGGGTTCCAGAATGCATCCGGTATTCCACAGATCGGTGCTCACTCCCTACAAGGCACCGCACAGGTTCCAGGAACCCGGAACAGCGCCGAGTCCGGTCAGAGACAGAACAGGGCACGCGGGAGTGGCACAGAAGGAGCGCATCAACGAAGTCACGGAGATTTTGGACTCCAGATGGGGGGAAGAGGGGGTAGAATACTTTCTCGCCAAGGAGGGCACCCCGGCCAGTGCGAACAGCTGGGTGCCGGGCTACGCCTTGGACGAACCTCTCCTCAAAGACGAGTTTCATGCCCTCTTTCCCCATAGACCTATGCCAGCAGAGTTTTTCGACGACTGGCTTTTCACGCCCACGCTTTCGGCCAGCACTTTCCGGGGGTTCGACTCGGACGAGGACCCGACACAAGATGTCCGTTCCCCGGAGGGGTCACCCTCGGGATCTGCATCAGAACCCTCGTATTGGTGGGACGATAGACCAGAGGAGCAGTTCCGCAGACGGTGGCTGGAAGGCCCAGGACGAGCAACACCGCCAGGAGGAAGTGAGGGAGAGACGGACATGGACGTTTTCGGGGACGACCCTGGTTTCGAGCACGGCGGCACAGAGATGGAAGCGGAGGTGACCGTTGTCGACGAGAGCAGGGAGGAAGACCCGCGAGACTTCAGATGGAGGCCCGCCATGGGAAGCGACCGATATCCGACGTTCGTCCCTTTGCAACAGCAGCCCCCAGCTCCAGCACCGGAAGGAGGGGAGGGGGGAATGGGGGGCTTCGAGGGGGGGATGGATGTCAGGGGTTTAGGAGCAGAGGCACGGGCAAGGGAGGAAACAGAGAGCGAAGGGGAGGAGGCAGAAGAAAAGATGAGTGATGACGACGACCCGAGATCTCCTAGTCTTTCCAGTGAATCAGAGGATTCACAGAAAGGAGCACCAGTGGCCAGGGCAAGGGGGAAGTCTAGGGGGGCACCCCAGGAAGATAGAGCCAGAGGGGACTCAGGGGAGAGCAGCTGGAAATCGGGACCAGCGTCACCGCCAGGAAGCAGGGAAGAGGAAGGGAGCCAGGGGGGAAGCGCTGGCAGCTCACCACAGGAGGGAGGGCATGAGTCAGGAGTGGCCACACCTCCATCGGGGAGCGAAGAAACGGTTAAGAGGAAAGTGGAAGGTTGGGCGCGCGCGCCAAGTTCAAATGCAGAGGAAGGCGGCGCAGTAAGCAGCCCCGAAAGAGAGCCAGGTCCTAAAGCCCGGCGCAAGGAGACAGGAGGGTCCGGGTCAGCGTCAGAAGAATCCCGGAAGGAAGAAACCCCGGGGGGTAGAGGGACCCAGAGGAGGACAGTCAGGCGGAAAAGGTGGAGCAAGGCTAGGATATTAAGTTGGTGCACACGGGGCGGAGACTCAGACGGAGCTTCGCCGATCTAGCTACTAGACGTAGAGTTGCGCGCAGCAGCGTGAGAATGGAAACTGTAATTCAATAAAGACTTTTACTTAATGATCGCTGGCTAGCGTGATCCTGTGTGAGCTAGGATCTTCAAGCAGCTCTGACAGCTGTATTCTCTATAAGGCTGGAGAGACCCATATAATGGACTTAAAAGCTGCTTCTAGCATTGTCTCTGACCATGCTTTAATATGGTCCTGTATTTCAGGAATCTATGGGCTGAATTCAGCCCAAATGTCAACATTTTTATGTCCTGTTGAGAGCTAGGCATCTGTTTAAAACTCCCACACTAAAGTCAGTAGGACCTTAGAATGTTTGCATGGCAGTGAACACCTGAATACAACTTGAGCCTTTAAACCTTTGGATAATGGCAAATTATGTATTGTGAGGGATTTTAATGAATCACATCGATTTCTGCTTCCTTTCTGGGTGACTAGTATATCTAAAGGCAAAGTAGGACAGATAGGCACAGCTGGCTTCATTTATTCCATAGCAACACACAGTCAATGTTTTGGAAAGTACTATATTTACTATTTAGATGGTTTGGACATACTGATGATAGCAACCAGCACCTCACAATCTGTGTAGCCCACCAGTTAATACAGTTGTCTTCTGTACAGAGTACCCTCCACTGAGGTAAAAAAAGCTTCCAACAAAATAATTATGCACATGTCTTCACAGAAGCCATCTCAAATGTATTATTAATTCATTGTGATTCACCTAAACTCATAGCATATTAATATCACTGGGACCTTATGGTGATGGGCAGGCAAGAAATTAAATAAATGAATGAATGATAAGATTAACACTGAATTCAAACACTGAATAACTTTTGCCCATGTGGCAAGTGATTAGCACTCTCCACAATGCTATCTCGAATCCATGGAAAGGAAAGACCTGTAATACATGGAGAATATCAGGCATGGAGAGTGGGTGTGGAGAAGACCCTTAAGCAGCTTTGGTGACAAAAAAAAAAAATGTTGTACATGCAGCTCCCAAAGAACCATTCAAACCAGGCCTTAGTGATCAGAAAAGCTGCTGGAAGAAATATACTGTGATTCATTCATTTGGAATTTGCTGCCAAGGAGTGTGGTGGAGTCTCCTTCTTTGGAGGTCTTTAAGCAGAAGCTTGACAACCATATGTCAGGAGTGCTCTGATGGTGTTTCCTGCTTGGCAGGGGGTTGGACTCGATGGCCCTTGTGGTCTCTTCCAACTCTATGATTCTATGATTCTATGAACTGATGATGGATTTGGAGGCAATCCTTAGTTAAGCCATTGGAGGGCGGCAGGGATAGACCATAGCTATGCATGGAGGTGGGCACCCACTAGGAAAATAATCATTTTGGCTGCTTACCAGGCCATGTGCATGTGTGTGTTCTGCTTTGGTAAATTTTACAAACTTTCTACAGTTTATATATGGAAATTTTGGTTTTTCCTAACACCCTGCCTATAAATTTGGAAAAAAGGAAGTCTTTACACCGACCTCTATGGAAAGTATTTTATAGATGTGGTCACTGTTATATTGGCTATGAATGTGGATATCTCATGCCTCAATCATGAAATGTTAGCCTTGGCAAAATTCCCATTTACTTTAAACAACGTTACTGCTATTACAATGGAAGCTTCAAGAAGAGATTGTCTGAAGAGGCCGTTGTAAACTTTACTGCATGCAAATTACTCTCTCTGGGTGGTTTCTACCTACACTTAAATAAGGCATTGGAGTTTCTGTCAGTTTTAAATGGCACATCAACTAGCCCCACAGATAAAAATAGGGCAGACCTGGAATGAAGTTCCCTATTATTGAATTAGACCATGGGCATATCTAGCTCAGTTCTGTTGACACTGCCTGGCACTGACTCTCCGGGGTTTCAGGCAGAAAGAAAATAAATTTCCCTACATGGAAATACCCAGGATTGAATCTCAGACCTTATGCATGCAAAACATGTAATCTACCATGTAATCTACACACCTTTTCCCTATGTGTGACCTGGGTTCAAGTTCCAGTTTAGGATAGTGCAGACAGGATTATTATGTTGCCTCATACATTTCAGGCTCATTATCCCATCTGTAAAATGGGAACAATCACAGAATTATTGTTAAGGAGGAATATTCCTGGATCCTGACCTGTCAATCTAGATTGCCCCCCCCCTTCTGTTTACTATTAATAGACCAGTCATGTACTCACTAATAGCATCTCACCTAGTTCAAGCCCTTAGTTTCTGGTTCAAGTGCTGGGATCCCTAAACAATAAAAAGACGGTAACACACTCTGTTTTATAAACATTATGTAGACGTAGAGTAACTGCAGGCTCCTAATGTAGGACTTCTGTTTGGTGACCCTGCCCCTCCTCTTACTCTTTCTGAATAAAACATACTAAGGCTGTGTTTACAGTCTTGAGAACTGTAGTTTGTTAAGGGTACTGAGAATCGTAGCTTGGGAGGGGGATAAACTAGGGGTGGGAAGGAAATGTGTTTTAAGAGAATGATATGTATGCAGCCCGTGTCAGTATGATGGTAAAATGAATAATTGGGCGTGAGGAGTAGTTCCATGAAGTCTGCTCAGAACTCCTAGGAAGGATGGGATAGGATGCTAATATGACAAATAAAATAAGCCAACACATTGCTTATTCTTCTTTTTCATTATCAAGGCACCCTATTATAGCTAAAGACTTTACAAAATCGTCCCCATATTATATTTTACTTTCTGAGCAAAACTCTCTCAGCCTTTCCCCCTCCTATTATCTGCCCCCTAGGCTCATTATCCAATTTTAAAACCTGTTTTCATGCTCATTTTTAATTTATTAGCACCTCTATTTAATTATGGTTTCTAGAACTGAGGGTCATGCCCCAAATGAGGTCTTGCCAGTGCTTAGCTTTACAAGCTCACAGTGACAATTAGGCCAGCCTAGCTAGTATTTCGTCACAAAATTAGAACTCAGCGAAGCTAAACTTTTATGCAAAGATTGTTAATTAAGCCTGCCTCTGGTGAAACCCAGCCCCTGATTTTTTTGTTTTGTTTTGTTGTTCTAAAATGCATGCTCACATCTGATTATGGAGAGAAAACAAGGAACAAGAAAGGGTAGGGGAGAGACCAGAGTGGCAGGCAGAAAAATATTTTCCTGTCAGTTCTACAGTATTAATAGAGTTTGTTGCCTTTCTTAGTAATAAATAACAAACCATTCTTTCAGGAGCCAATGAAGCAAGCTTATACCTTAGCCAGAAACATCCCAAGGAATGACGGCAAGTTTCCACAAACGTAAGATAGCATTAATTTTTTACGACGGCTGAAAAATCCACAGGGTTTGTAAAAACAGGTTTTAATTACAAAAAGCAAAAGGACTTCTGTGTGCCTTGGTACATTTCAGAGCTGATAAGAAAAACATGCTGTTGTTGCTATAAAGCGAAGAAAAAAGTTACCGGAGAAGGTGAGACCTTCAATTTTGTCCCTGTTTCTTTGAAACTGGCAACTTGGCAATTTTAGCATCCCTCCACTGAGTTTATTCATAGTTTTGTGAATTATGCATGTCACGGTTTAGTGAAATATGTATTTAATTAAAGCAAAAACTAATGTACCGGTCTCATCTGATTATTTTTTAATCCTGATACAGCTGTAGAACTTATAGGAATGGATTCTTGTCAACTTGCTTATACAATGACTTCACTTTCCCAATTGCCTTCGGAAGATCTGGCATGCAAAACAGCTATACATAGCTTTAAATAAACATTTACTGCCAAATACTCGTTGTGAAATAACTTTTCATGTCTGCATTGCATCAGACATGCATTGTTTAGTGAAAACCTTTTAAAAGCTTCAACTGGCCATGAGAATGGTCGTTCAAGCAAATTATCTCCCTGGTGTCAAATATGAAGTGAACTGTATCTTTTATGTGGCTTATTTGGTCGAGGAATCTTAATGAAATGCTTCAGTGCTAAATTTTGAAAAGACACACAATGGTAGCGGTTGTCTCCATCCGCTCCTAGTAACGGGGTAGTTTCCCTTCTGCAGTTTCTAGGATGTCAGAGATGATCTACGGAAAGGAGCAATTGTGCCAGGACGCAAACAGAACCTTCCAGTTTGCATGCAGCTGGCTGTCCTTTGTGGTGAGCCACTGAACTGTGTGTTACAATACCTGCCTAGGCAGCGTAGTGTTGTTCTCAGGCTGCTGAGTGATCCCACCTTCTCAAGTGGGCCATTAGATCCTCTGTACAGGATGAACGATAAGAGGGAGGGGGGAAGCTGCAGCCCTTTAACTGAACCGCCTTCATAATTTTCTATCTAAATCACAGATAAACACAACAGAAGGAATGAACATGGCCAAAGGATGTCACGTCGAGGCATTTAATTCAGAACATGGTACCATACGAGGCACCTTGAAAAGTTTTGCTGGTGTTCATGAAGGCAGAAAAGTTTTGGGGAATGCTTGGGAAATGGTTTCATTTATTTCCTTCCATTCATATCCTACTATTCTTCCATTGTGGAACCCAAAGCAATGCACCTGTTGATCCTAGGCAGTCACCTGTACAAGCACTGATCAGGCAGAGATTGCTTAGCTTCAGCAATATGGCAGCTTTGTGTGCCTACTACACGTACCTTTGGGTCCTGTGCATGGGGGTTCTGGTGGGAGACAGGACTGATGCCATCTTTTTTATAGCTCCTATAACCTTCCCTATCCAGCTCACAAATGTACCCATTTGTGTTGTCCGAGTCAGTAATTTGACATCAGTTTGAATCAGCTCACCTCCTGCAGAATAAATATGCTTGTTATTTTCAGATTATGTGCCGATAGGAACACAGTGAAAGAAGGTCACTGCAATTGCCTCTTGCCAGCGAGTGATCCATAAGTTATTTTGCACTTAATTTGGTTTGTTTCCATGGGAGTTGGAACTTAAGAGGTTAAGTTGTTCCCATGATGCCTCAGCATTCTGACGTCAGGAATGGAAGCTGGGAGGAGCTTTTCCTGTCTGTTCCTCTCTAGTCGTTGAGAGAGAGAGGGTGTTTGCCATGTCTGCGAGAAGTCCTGGAAATATCTGAGAAAATGATGCAATAAAAGAGCTGTAAATGGACATTACTATGCTCTGTGTGTTTGTGGGAAACTAAGTGACAAGTTGCTGCTGTGTTTTACTCTGCTGGGCGTGACGGAGAAGAAGGAGCAGATTCGCGCAGAGGAAGTGTGCCGGACCTGCCGAAGCTGCCATAAAGAGCTAATTGCCGATAGTAAATCAATTAGCACGTCACGGACTAATCAAAATACCTACAGGTTATGGACCCATAAATTACCGCTTGTAAACCTGTCACCAGAGGCTGCTGGAATGCTTTGAAGTTGCGTTCGGATGGCAGTGGAGTTGGCGAAAGCGGAGGTCTGTGTCTAAGGCAAGCAAGCAGGCTGAAAGACGCTGTGCTGAATGCAGAAGTGCTGAGAACAGCGGAAATCGTTTCTCCACGCAGCAGGAGCCGGAAGAGCTGGAGTTTCTGTGAGTACAGCTTGGGGCCCCTGGGGGAAACAGGAAACCATGGCAGAAGGCCACGATTCCTATTCCGTACCTTTCGAAAAATTGGACGGAAAGAATTGGCAAGAATATAGCAGACGCCCGAAATTCCCAGAGGAGGAACCAGAGGGCCCTGGGAGCAATCGTGCTTAGCCTGGATGGTTCGCAGCTACCTTTGGTTGAGGGCCTGGAAAATGCTTGTGAGGCTTATCAGGCGTTGGAACGGGTGCACCACAGAACCACGGCTGGGGCAAAGATCCACACCACCAGACGCTTGTTTGAGATGAAGTTACGTCCTGGGGATAGCATCAGGAAGCATGTAACTGATATGCTAGCCGTGTTTAACCAGCTGAGACTGTTGGGTGTCGATTTTCCAGAGGAGCAGAAAGTGTACATTTTGCTCAGTTCTCTGGACAAGAGTTATGACAATCTGTGTCTAACTCTGGAGTCTCAGGATCCGCAACAGCTGACGCTGCATTACGTGGCGGGACGCTTGCAGGACGAAGAAGAGAAACGCAAGAAAGAGGGCAGAGCTGGCACAGGGAGCTCGGGGTGCAGAGGCGGAGCCAAGCCCGCGGAATGCACGGTACAGGCGTTTTCCGTTCGTCGGTGTTACATTTGTAATTCTACAGACCATCTGCGTCGAAATTGCCCCCACCGGAGCAGAGAGACAAGGCAGGATGTTTTCAAGGACAACTCTCATGGGAATCAGTCGGGTTTCCATGGCAACAAGTCTGGGAAAACAGCCAGGCGTGGGACTGAGGCTAGTCAACGTGCCAGGTGCCAGGAAGAGACGTATGAGGTCACGGCTAGTCTGGCGTTGTTTGAAAACAACTGTGAGAAAGGCTCAAAGTTTCGTTTCGTTATAGACTCTGCAGCTAATCGCAACTTGATTCCAGAGACCCCTGCTGTCGAGATGTGGAATTGCAAGGCAATTCCGGCCGGGAAAACTGTGCTGTTCGCAAATGGACAGAAAAAATGTATGACTAACGTTGTAAATCTGCATTTTCGTATTTTACAGGAAACGCTGGAGTGTTGTACCGTTCCTGGGATGAACCACTGTCTTTTATCTGTGCCTTATCTACTGAAATTGGGATTTACGGTTTGTTTTCAGGGTGATGTGTGCACAATCTCCAAAGGAGGGAGGATGCTTGCCAAGGTTAAAAAGGGGCAGAATGATCTTTTCATTCTTGAAACGTCTCTGGAGGGTGAGGGGAAGGTTGAGAAAGCACAAGCACTGCGTGCTACAATTCCCAATCATGATGCATGTGTACACGCTTGGCATGCTAGGACAGCTCATGGCTCTGTAGAAGAACTACAGACGCTACCCGAGGTCGCAAACGGTTGCCACATTGTAGAATGTGGATGTGCGATGGATTGTGAAGCATGCAGACATGCAAAGGTAAAAGGGTGCAGTTACCCAAAGGTGGATAGGGTAACCGAAAAACCTTTTGAGCTAGTTCACATAGATCTGTTTGGTCCTGTAAAGGAACCAAGTCTGGGAGGGTCAAGGTTTCTGCTCTCGATGCAGGATAATTTTACGCAGAATTCCTGGACCCATGGTCTCAAATCCAGGGATGATGCAGCACAGCTGATCAAAAGGTGGATTGATGAGGTGGAACAAAGGTTTGCCACCAAAGTGCAAGCTGTCACAAGTGACAGAGGTGCTCAATTTACAGGTTCTGCTTTGCAGAGGTTCTTTCACAAGAAAGGGATACGTCACACAGTGACTTCACCCAATCAGAGGGGGGAGGCAGAGCTCCGATGTGAGGCTCTGGTCCAGACTGCAAAGGTGTTGCTGAAAGATTCTGGGTTGCCACCAAAGTTTTGGCTGGAGGCAATCAGGTATGTGAGCTTCACCTGGAATCGGACCTACAATTCAGTGGTAGGTGACACACCGTTTGGGCTGTTGCATGGCAGGAAACCCCAGATTCATTTTTTGCGCAAGTTTGGGTCGGAAGCATCTGTGCCAGTGGCTAAAGTTTTGCAGGGGCCAGATGGATCCAAGTTCCGAAAAATGATCTTCTGTGGGTATGAGCCAACAGCGAATGCATGGAGGTTCGCATTCCCATCAGGTGATCAGAGTAAACTGCTGATCAGCAAACACGCTGAGTTCTATGAGCAGGATGAAAGGTCAAAGGCTGCTGTCAAGCGTGATGTTCTCTCAGAGTGTCTCTCTGATTCAGAACAGGAAGGTTCTGAGGGGGAGGAAGAAGAGGCTGAGTCTGCTGATGACGATCAGGTCACTGACCAAGGTCTGGAGCAGGGTGGGGCATCTCCACAAGTTGTTAAAAGGGAGGCCAAGAGTGAGCCCAGTTCTCCTGTGAGTATAATGGAGAGGATTCGAAAACGCTTTAAGTCAGAGGGGGAGTCCCGTGATGCTGAGGACACAGTTCCTGGTGGCAGTGAGTCAGAGGTAACATCTGAGTTTGTGCCCAGGCGATCCAGTCGCACAACGAAGGGTGTTCCACCGGAAAGATACCAAGCCACGGGTGCGTTGGTAAGTTTCGCACAGTGTGAACCTGAGAGTTACGTGGATGTTCCACAGGTATTGTCAGAATGTGTGGCAGAGGGGGTATGGGAGTTGGAACTTAAGAGGTTAAGTTGTTCCCATGATGCCTCAGCATTCTGACGTCAGGAATGGAAGCTGGGAGGAGCTTTTCCTGTCTGTTCCTCTCTAGTCGTTGAGAGAGAGAGGGTGTTTGCCATGTCTGCGAGAAGTCCTGGAAATATCTGAGAAAATGATGCAATAAAAGAGCTGTAAATGGACATTACTATGCTCTGTGTGTTTGTGGGAAACTAAGTGACAAGTTGCTGCTGTGTTTTACTCTGCTGGGCGTGACGGAGAAGAAGGAGCAGATTCGCGCAGAGGAAGTGTGCCGGACCTGCCGAAGCTGCCATAAAGAGCTAATTGCCGATAGTAAATCAATTAGCACGTCACGGACTAATCAAAATACCTACAATGTCAATGGGGCTAAACATATGCACAGATGCCCTTTTTTGGCTCACCGACGCAACTTTGTGTTTAACAAGGCTTAACAGCTCTAAGACATTGTACTTCTCAAAACACCTAATTGCTATGAAGTGGGAAATCATCACAAGTCTAGTTTGCCAATTCAGGGCTTGTTTAATGTCCCAAGGCACAGTGAAATGGTGCCAAGACAGTAAATTTAATTTTATTGGAGATCTCATTCCTACACTTGCTTTGGTTGTTGGGATACAAGTAGAGGATTGTGCCACGGCAGCCATGGCACCACACAGTGCAAGGCAAATGGACCTGGTCAGCTGGACATGCTCTCTAGGGATGTTGGAGAATTTCGACAGCAACAGAAATGGAAGCAGACATTGCCAGTGGCTGGTTATTCATCCCATTTCTAGAATGGAAAGCAGTCCAGCAAATATAATCAGCATTATGGTAATTGTTGGCTCCCCACCCCCGCCACACACATTTGCATTCACAAGAGCACAACACCAAAAGACAGGTGTCTTTGGGTGCCGTGCAAGCCAGCTAACTCGCAGGGCAGCGCAGCGCAGCACCAAAGTACATGCATCCTGATTTTCATCAGAAGAATGTTGGAGGGTATGCAAACAGTTGTCCACCCAATTGTGAAATTCAGAAAAGTGTGAATTAAAAGAGTAGCCCTAAAGTGTGCACTAGATAGGTTCACCTTTAAATATGAACTAAATTCAATTTCTCCTGTTCCCCCACCTATCTTTTCCTAGTATCTTCCCTTTGTCAGCTAGCTCAAAGACAGCACTCAAATGTCCATAGCACTCTAAGCTTTGTGGAGAAATGTCCCAAATCATTGCCCTAAATTGCACCCTCAGACTTTTAGCCTGCCTCATGATTAAGCTGGCTGTGTATAAAAGTGCCATGTACTGTGTTTCTAATACAAAGGGTTCACACTGGCACCACTCTAACAGGATGCTATTATAATAATCCAAGAATCCATGTAAGATAAATAAGGAAAAGCATATTTTGAAGTTTGTGGTTTGCAAAAGCCAACAGACCCACAGTCCGGAATGAGTTGCAGTTCTGGTTTCCAAATGTCATCAGAGCAATATACAATCCATCAAAGCACACCATCTTAATACATATTTCTAGAGTGAGACATCTACGAATTCAACAAAATAAGTTTTCTCTGCTTATTTGCCATCTAGTTTCACATGGAAACTGAAAACAGATTTAATCAAATACTGACTGTAGTTTTCAGTGCATAGGATCATTTTAAGGGTGCCTGCTTCTGTATGAATCTCACTGAGATGGATCTGCAAAGCATCGCAGCAGTACTTGATATTGTTATGAGGTTTTTTGGGCAAAGGAATTAGGCTGAATTCCTAGGCCCCTTTTAATTCTTGGAATCGCCAGGTGAGCTTCCTGGTGAGGTGATCGCCTGGGTCATAAGCCATTAAGGGGAACAAAATTAGCAGAAATGTATAGGATAAGTGACAATCTAATGTAGAGGCAGCAAGACGCGTACATGTACAGTCAATTAAAAGTTGATTTTACTCCAGAAAAAACATGCCACTTGTCCCGAGCTCTCTGCCCCCGTGACTTATGGCTACCCTGATGATGACTCAACAAATCCTCAGTGTTGTTCCTCTTCCTCCAGAAACAGCAAGTGAAAACGAATCTCTTCCGTCGCTTCTGTGATGTCAATTTTCCCTTTTCTTGCACGTTCTCTTCTGCGTTCTTGCATGCTGAGAGGTTTGCAAACTGGATTGGACAAGCTATCGTCTGCTAAGTCCTGTGTTTCCCTGGGCTGCGAATTCCCCCCTGTCCTTTCCTCTGACCTCACTTCGTCTCCTGGGCTGCCATCCAAGTCTGGCAGCTGCTGCTGTTCGCTTGCTGGCTCCAGCCTGACATCTATGTTGGAAATGTAAAGAAAAAGAAGGGAATTTCTACCATATGTGGTGGACTTGTCCTAAGGTAAAAATTTATTGGGATATGATATATAATGAGATGAAGAAAATATTTAAGAATACTTTTCAAAAGAAACCAGAAGCTTTTTTGCTGGGCATATTAGGTGATGAAATCTCTAAGAAGGATTATAATATATTTCTTTATGCCACAACGGTGGCAAGAATTATTTTAGCCCAGAAATGGAAGCAGCAAGAAATTCCAACAGTAGAAGAATGGCAAACTAAGATGGACTGAAGACGCAGAACTGGCAAAACCGTCCAGGAAAATCCATGACCAGCGAGATCAACTGTTTGAAAAAGACTGGAGCAAATTTATTTTATATTTGAAAGAACATTGTAAATCTCTGACAACACTAACAGGACTGATTTAAAGGTTTTTGCAGATTAGAAATATAAATTTATCTACAATGAGAAGGAATTTTAAGGAATGAAAATAGGTAGATAGGGGGAATTGGAAATGCAAGGAAATGATGAAAAGAAGATAGAAAGTTGGTTTTGGGGGGATGGAGGGAAGTTTGAGGCTTGAAAGTCTCAAATTATAGGTGATGAAAAGATATGTTATAAATGTTTGGTTGAAAAATGAAAACTTAATAAATATTATCATGAAAAGGGGAACAAAGAAAGTGGATTTGTGTGAGGTGACAAATAAGTGGTGCCCAACTCACGGGCAGTTAGAAAGAGAAAGCCAGACTTGAGAGCAGAGAGTTGGATTGATGTGAGCTAGGAGTAAAGCAGCAAGGGAGAAAGCAGAGGGAGAGAGAACAATGCTTGATTTCTGTTTCAATCCAAGGCAGAGGCTATGGGAAAAACAAGACACCTTTGGGGGGTTAATGCCGTGAATCCCTCCATTGTAGTCTCAGGTTCTTTATGTGTGTATATAAACCACATACCATAAAGACACCACCGTTCTGTGCTGCATGTGTATGAAGGAACTGCATAGATGGAGTTTCATATACATATACACTATGTATGTGTATATATGTGTATGCACACACACACACACACACACGGAATGCTGAGGAAAGGAAGGAAAACCAGAGCGAGGGTAATAGGAATGGAACAGAATAATACAGTGGTGCCTCGGGTTAAGTACTTAATTTGTTTCGGAGGTCCGTTCTTAACCTGAAACTGTTCTTAACCTGAAGCACCACTTTAGCTAATGGGGCCTCCCACTGCTGCTGTGCCACTGGAGCACAATTTCTGTTCTCATCCTGAAGCACAGTTCTTAACCTGAGGTAATATTTCTGGGTTAGCGGAGTCTGTAACCTGAAGCGTATGTAACCTGAAGCATATGTAACCCGAGGTACCACTGTATGGATGTGGGTATGGTTGGCTTACTGGCACCTTGGACAGGACAACTCCATGCTGCAGCATTTTGTTGCAGATTCAATTTCTTTTGCATTTAGGGCACATTGCTTCAAATGGTATGTGTGTGGTATGCACACATGTGTGTTTCAAGCTGCAACTGTCTTGTGCACCACCTGACAAGAGACCTTTTTAATGCTGGACCGCTGGATCCTGTCCTTGTTCAGACTCTGGTATTTTAAAAATTCTGTGCCAGGTGAAAGCCGTACCTAGCAGCCAGAGGGTCTGGGTTTGAGCAGTTTCAGGATGTGCGAATATAAACAAAATGAAGCTGATCTCCAGCCAACAAGCTAGGCGTTGTGCTGCAGAAACTTCTTTAATAAGACAGCGTTCCCCCTCGTCTCTCTTCCCTAATACAGCCATATGAATTGAATCCATGCTCCTTCCATTCAGGGAATAAATTCATGCGCTTCTGATTCCTTTACCTGGATATATCTAAAAATATTATAGTTGAATATGTGGTGCAGGTTGCTTTGCTACAAACCAAGTACTTCAAATCAATTCCCCAAAAAACATCAATCAGAGAAACCCATGAATTGGCCTTCTTTGTATGGAATGAAAATAAAGCTAAGACATGAAGATGAAGGGAGGGTTAAGCAAGCTGACATCACTGATCCCTGGTCCCTGCAAAGTTGTCAGGGCTATCAGAGAAAATCTATTTAAAATGGGCATGCTAACATAAAATATACTTCTATCTCTTTTTTAGAAATCTGACATGTGGGACAAAGCTTACCTCTTTTGTGCCCTCTGTCCCAATACAGTCATACCTCTTGTTATGTTCGGTTCAGGTTACGTCTTTTCAGGTTGTATCCCACGGCAACCCAGAAGTACTGGAAAGGGTTACTTTCGGGTTTCGCGGAAAAAATTGCAACCCGCACACGCGCAGACGCGAGTTGCATTCTGCTCATGTTGCAAACGGGGCTCCGGAACGGATCCCATTCGCAACCGGAGGTACCACTGTATTTTTATGGTGCCATCACAGCATTCAGCAGGCTGCAATCCTTTCTCACCAATGATCAAATGCAAAAGAGAACAAGGTCCCTGGATCCTTAATAATTGTGCAAAGGGAAGGGAATGCCATTGAGAGCACCCCTGCCATTCAAGCTGTGCCCATGGAAATGTGCTCTTCCACAACTATCAGAGCAGGAGCAGCTAGGCTTTTTCAGCCTGAAGGGCTGTGCTTGCTGTTGGCCAACTGTCTTGAGGGCCACACACCAACAGGGGGCCTGTTCTAAGTGAAAGCAGGAATCACTGAAGGGGGAACAGCTACCCTGCACCTGCTTTCTCTCTTACACATCTACATAAACTGGCGGAAATGCTCGTCTGTCTATTAGCAGAGGCACAGTGAGGGGGAATTGCTCTATATCGTTAGAGGTCAGTCTCTGAAGAGCCGAGATAGGGATTTTGTCTCCATCACAGCCCAGCACTGCAATGGGAGCAATCCTTCCTGTATTTGGAGCACTCTGACCTGGTTTCAATGGTGGGCAAGAGGAAGAAGAGGCAACTCCGCTAAGATAAGTTGAGGTCAGGTCGGCCACCGACAATGGGTTGGCAGGCCTAAGCTAGTCCATGAGTTGCAACAAGTTCACCACCCGTTGGTGTGGGAAGTCTGTTTTCTTTTGCAAATGGTTAGTTACCCTCTGATGAGAGGATTCATAGCTCCACGGTAGAGCATTTGCTTTGCATGCCAAAAGTTCTGGGTTTAATCCCTGGCTGATAAAGATCCTATGGGATGTATCATCACTGAAGCAGTCAAATACAACATTTCCTGTTGCCTAGAGTGGACACACAGGGGAATGTTGCTCCAGACAGGGAGGACTTCCTGTCATACCTGCTCTGGAGCCTCCTCCTCCTGTGTGTGACCAGGTAGATGGACGTGACCCTAGCAGACCCTGAAAAAGGGCTAGTCATGCAGCCATCTTCCTCTTTTGCTCTTTGCCTCTCTTTGGCTCTTTGCCAGCAGTACACAGCTCATCCTTACAGAGGATGTAAGCCACAAGGTCGGAGGCGTAGTTCAGACTTCTTTTCTCTACAAATGTAACTGTAACCACAAATTGAAATCTGCCTTCAGAATATTACTGTGAACTGAAAGTAAGTCAACTTTACCCTTACTTTTAAACAAGACTGTCGTGCTATTATTATTTTAAGAGGGAAATAAAAGGGGAAACTTACCAGGAACAATCCAGACTAACAAATCCATCAACTTGCTTCCAGCAATCTGCAAGGGAATGTGCTCTGCTGCTTGCTCACTAGCGGGAGTGAGGAGGGATAATATTTAATCAATATATCTACTCCTACTTTCCTCAACATTCCCACAGATTCCATGCCTGAAACCTCTGCCAGTAAGTGTAGACAATACTGAGGTAGATGGACCAATGACCCAACTCACTATAAGGCATCTCCCTATGGCTCTGTGTTGATCTGCCACCAAGGATCTTCATTTAAGAAAACAGAAACCAAACAGAAAACCAACTGTTGACATTCAGAATTGGATGAGGCCAAGGCTGTTGAAATATAACACTCTTCTGCAGAATTACACAAAGACTGATGTTGTTTCCCTTTCACAACAACATTTTCATGTGTGCCTTGGTTGCAAAATGTCTGGCTGGATGTCTGGCCTGGAAGACAAAAGGTTCACTGGCAAGTTGGTAAAGCATTTCTGGACTGTCTAAGAGCAATGAAGATGGATGATCCATTGATTGATGACCTTAATGGAATGCAGGTTGCAGTGTGGGAGTCAGCCTCACAGTACTGGTTGCCGGGAAGAAGGAGGAGGGCTATTGCCTTCATGCCCAGTTTGTTGGTTGCCCTGTTGGCTGCTGTGAGGAAACAGGACATCGGACTAGATGGACTTTTCATCTGGTCCAACAGAGATCACCATATGTTCTTTCATTAGGGGTTACACAGATTTATTACTTAAATGAAACTGCACTGTACAGAAATGCAGAAAAACAATAGATTAACTCAGTAAGGCTTACGTCTGAGTAGACATACAAAGGATCATTATTTTATTTTAGTACATTTCTACCCCACCCTTCTTCCCATAGGCACATTGGGTGGTTAACACCAAAGTGGCAAAACTAAAACAAAGCCACATGTGAAAACAACTGAACATTTAAAAGCATTAAGCATGGGCTGTGAGTCCTAAAAAAAAAAAGGGTTTTCTTCTCCATGTGTCCCAGTATCAACTGGTTAATTATAATGATAATAAACATATGGACATCAGGATATTTCCTACAAGTCTCTCCCTCACCACCACCTGCAGACTGACTATGGTGCTCACATAGGGACATTTGGTGACATAGTGTTACATCTGTGCACTTTGCTGGTTTCGTTTCGTTACGCAGCGTCTAGATTGCACAAGTGTAAAAGAAATAAGTTAATCTAGGATGTCTAGACTCTCTTTCCCACATGACTCCAGCATGGAAGATTTTGACCAGCACTGTCCCAGCTTTCATAATTTATACATCTGCAGTGTATTTTCACTGTATGGAAGCCAAGTTCCTATAGAGATCCTGCCAAGGAGCTTTCCCACTCGTTCTTGTTTGATCAGCCAAGCTACGTTTCGAATGCTAACTTCCTTTATGACCAAAACCCACGAAAGAAGAACCGAGTTGTTAGATAGCCCATTTTCCATTAAGAAAACATAAAACAGAGCAGGCAGGTAACCCTCCTATCAGCTCTAGAGCTATTAATTCAAACTAGCAATGAATACTAGATTTCCTTCCCATGCAGAGTGTTAATTGTGTTAAGAAAACAAATCTGCTTCCATTGTGGGGTGATGTGTGCTGCCCCCACCGCATATGCAATAATTTAATTTGCCTTCCCTCTGCATATGCATCTTTCAAGCCAAGCACCTGGATGTGGCAGCCAGAACACACTGGGAACACACAAAGACCATGGTGACCTCCCGGTAGATGCAGTCCTGAGAGGGTGTCTCTAACTCTCTCTCTCTCTTTTTTGCACAACTTCTGAATGGTGGCATGATTTTGCAGCAATTGGCAAGAATATCAGCAAGAAATGGGTTTGATCATTTCTGGGTGTGGGCTAAAGGAGCTTGCCTTGATCTGAGCATGCTCAGAATCTAAGTTAGCATTTCAAGCCAGGGAAGGATGGACAAATGGACAAAACTGATCCCCGTAATGATGACTTTCAGCAAGATCACCAGTAGCTTCTGTCAAGCCATACCGCTTTGCTAAAAATGGGAGATCTGACTGCTTCCCACCTCCATAGTAGTCCACTGAATACATAGTATTTATTTTGCAGAGCAGCCGTAGAATCATAAAATTCTAGAGTTGGAAGGGACCCCAAGGGATGACCCAGGAGAGCCAGTGTGATGTAGTGGTTAAGAGCGGTAGTCTCGTAATCTGGGGAACCGGGTTCGCGTCTCCGCTCCTCCACATGCAGCTGCTGGGTGACCTTGGGCCAGTCACACTTCTGTGTAGTCTCTCAGCCCCACTCACCTCACAGAGTGTTTGTTGTGGGGGAGGAAGGGAAAGGAGAATGTTAGCCACTTTGAGACTCCTGAAGGGGAGTGAAAGGCGGGATATCAAATCCAAACTACTACTACTACTACTACTACTACTATTCTTCTTCTTCTTCTTCTTCTTCTTCTTCTTCTTCTTCTTCTTCTTCTTCTTCTTCTTCATCATCATCACAAATCTTTTTCAATGTGCATCAACCAATCATTTTATTTGTATGCCACATTTCTACAATTAAAATCATGCTCAAGGCTGCTTACAACATACAAAAAACAACATAACTACAGGCATAACGAAAGTATCATTAGCAAGAAACAAAGCATCAAAAAGTGCACAACCAAATTGAAAAAAAATCTATCTAAATAATAAGATACAAAATAAAGATATGAAAAAATAACATCAATAACAGCAACAACCCTAACCCCCTAAACAATACTCAGACCAAGATTCTGTTCCCCAACCTCAGTCAGTCAGGGTCCTGCCCTCCCAAGGCCAGGAAGAAAAAGGTCTGCAAGGCAGGGAGCATGTCTTCTAGGACTCATAGCCAAGATGTGCATAATGCACATTATATAAAGTTCTTCAACACCTGTTCATTGCTTTCATGCTTTACATTTGTAGGCACACCTCATTTTTCAACCTTGTTCCCATAGAATCTAGAATAGACTGCTCTAGTGTGTTAGATCTAGGGCAGCCTTTGAAGACTGACTGGGAGTTTCAACTGATCAGATTACAACAGTTCATCCATAAAATGGGATGGGTAGATGGGAGTATATTTCACCAGTGTTTAAAGGTTTGCAGTGATTGCCAGCTCATTTCCAGAAACAGTTCAAAGTCCTGGTTTAGACCTAAAAAGGAATAAATGATCTGAGGGGCCAGGCTACCTGGAAGATTGCCCACGCTTATAAACTTGTCCATTTGTTAAGATCTTTAGGGAAGGACCTGGTCTTTGTGATTCCACTTTAGAACTGAGGTGGGCTGCCTGCAGGTTATAAACTCCTTCCCCAGACTGATTCATCAGGTGCCCTGTAAAAGCTCTTTAGTCTTTTGCCAGGCATTCAGGCATAGTTAATGACTGCTGTCCTCATACCCATCTTTGCCCAATAGATCTTTAAATTGTGGTTTAATTTGAAATTTTGCATGTTAGAAATTCTTTGATTTGCATGCTACCTCAGAGATATTGTGGTTGAAAGGTGGGATAAACAACAATTTTTTAAAAGCTTTATATATATATGTTTCAGAAGTCTTATAATGGAGAACATGATCAATGCTGTGCTTGTTTACTCAGAAATAAATCCCATTGTGTTCAGTGCAACTTACTCCTAGTTTAGGACTGCGGACTTAGTTCTTGATGCTACATTATTTAATGAGGATTCTACTTGTTCTCATTTCAGACCTGCAAATGTTGTGGCATGTTGTATCAAGAGAGAGAATTTTCATCTTAATCCTCCGGATAACAAGGCTGACATCTGGAACACTCAGGCACACGCTCTTCCAAGAAAACGGTGTCAGCTACATGCACAGTCTCTCTCTCGAGGCTCATTTTGAGTTCCAAGAGGCATTTTGGAAAACTTGCGCAATTGTGATACTATCTACCTCCGAGAAAGGCATCAGCAACGTTCAGGTCTAAGTTAAACTGGGCAGGAGGAACTTGTGGCCCTCCAGAGGTTGCCGGACTTAAGTTCACATCAGTTCCAACCAGCATGGCTAATTCTTAGCGATGAGAGGAGTTTGAGTCCAACAACATCTGGAGGGGAGGGCCACATGCTTCCCAGAGCCTCATTCCCCATCCTCTGTCATAACTGCCATGGATTAACTAACTGCATTTTTGGAGCATTTTTCTGAGTTTGTGGTTTTCCTACTAATATAATATAATTCCCTGTGTAACAGCCAGCGTAAGTATTTCCAAAGGCTGGATTGCCCATTGGCTGCAAATCAGTCCTTTAGTACTCGGAAAAGATCACCCATCTTCTTATCTTCCAAAGTGCCCAACTCCTACTAAGGTCAATAGAAAATATGTGAAAATGCTGACTGGAGGTTCTGACTCAGGGTGTAAATTCTAAATATTAATTACAGTACTTAAAATGTCTGCAGAGCACACAGCCTGCAGAAGATAAGAAAAGAGTGTATGTAACGACTCTGGAAAATCAACAAGGCTTTACTAGCTGAGAATCCTTGCTTCAGTTTGAACGTAAAACCAATAAATCTACTCTAATGATTAGATTTGTTCCAGTATGATTTCTAAAGGAATGTTGCAGGCCATTGGTCTGAACTATCAGGCTCTTAGATTATGATGTTCATATGTCAGCCCCCCCACTGTCTCATACAATCAACCAAAGGACAATGTCTTTGACCAAAGTACAACTTCACATCAAATGACTATTAGTCAATTATATACTCTCTCTGCAGCTATAATTTAATATCTGAATGCATATAATATTGAAAGATGTGAGTTGAAAGTAACAAATATTCATATATTCCTGACCCCACAGAAACTGGTTATGTACACCATCAACCCGTAACACAGCAAAGGTATCAATTTGTAATTCAAGCCACATACCCTGCAGTGATACTCAAAAAGAAATAATTTTGCTTAATATTTACAAGGTGTTGCACCTTGACTTTTTGGACACTGCTAAGCCTGACTAATCCAAGTAGCTTGGAATTTAGTAAAAGGATACAGCTGCAAGAAGTTTGAGTTTAATTGAATTTGACTAACATTATTTAAGATTGGCTTGCCGTTGATTGGTCTATATTTTCAGTTGCAAATGGGTGGTCACATGGGAGTTGCAGACCAAACTCATACCAGTAGTCCTATACCTACTCTTGTGTATATGAGGAGTTCCACTCTTGCTCATGAGTATCTATTGTAGACCTCTGCCTCAAAGTCAAAGCATACTCATAATTTGTTCACAGATGAGATTATGAAATGTGCAAAGACATTTTAAATAACCCTATTTGACTGACTGAACCCAAAGAGTACTCGCTAATGGTTCCTCATCATCCTGGAGAAAAGTGCCAAGAGGGCTGCTGTAGGGTTCTTTCCTGGGTCTGGTTTTGTTTAATATCTTTATAAATGACTTGGATGAAAGAATTGAGGGCATGCTCATCAAATTTGCAGATGACACCAAACTAGGAAGGATAGCGAATACCTCAGAAGATAGAATCAGGATTCAGGATGATCTCAACAGAGTATAGAACTAGGTCCAAATTAACAAAATTAATTTCAATAGGGACAAATGTAAGGTTATACACTTAGGAAAGATCAGATGCACAAATATAGGATGGGGACACCTGAACTGACAGCAGTGCAGATGAAAAGGATCTAGGGGGTCTTAGTAGACCACAAGCTTAACATAAATCAACAGTGTGATACAGCAGCAAAAAAATGCTAATGCAGTTCTAGGCTGTATCAGGTATCCAGGTCAAGGGAAGTAATAGTACCACTCTATTATTTAAAGTCCTATAAGGCCTAGGAGCCTCGTACTTATGGGTTTGCCTTTCCTGGTATGCTCTGTGGAGGACCTTACAGTCCACAAACAATAACATCTTGGAGATCCCAGTCCTCAAGGAGGTTAGACTGGGTTCGACCAGAGCCAGGGGCTTTTTGGCCCTGGCCCCGGCCTGGTGGAACATTCTGTCACAAGAGACCAGGTTCCTGTGGGATTTGACATCTTTCTTCAGGGCCTGCAAGATGGAGCTGTTCCGACAGGCCTTTGGCCGGGCTCCAGTCTGACCCCCCCTTTTTTGTTATAAGACCCAGTGTGTAAGTGGCCTCCCTAACCCTTTCATATATGACCAGCACAAACAGTTGGGCCTAGTAAGCATTTGGTGTTCCCCATCCCCTATAGTTATAATCTGCTCCAAATTTGATTTTAAGATGTATTTTAATTGTTTGTTTGATTTATGTTTTTAATGTATCATACTTTGGTCAGGGGTCCCTTTACCTTTTTACTTTGATTTTAGCCGTCCTGAGCCCGGTCCTGGCTGAGGAGGGCGGGTGTCTAAATAATAATAATAATAATAATAATAATAATAATAATAATAATAATAATAATTCTGCCTCGGTCAGGCAACACCTTGAGTACTGTGTCCAGTTCTGGGCACCACATTTCAAGAAGGATATTGATGTGTGCAGAAGAGAGTGAACAATATGATCAAGGGTCTGGAAGCCAAGCCTTACGAGGAACAGTTGAGGGAGCTGGGTATGTTGAGCTTGGATAAGATGAGCTATGATAGTTATCGAAAGAGCTGACACATGGAAGATGGAGCAGGCTTGATTTTTCTTGCTCCGGAGGGTAGAGCCCGAACTAAAGGATTCAAGTTACAAGAAAGAAGATTCTGACTAGACATCAGGAAGAACTATCTGGTGGTAAGAGCTGTTTGACAGTGTAAGAATAGATCTTGGAAGGTGGTGGGCTCTCCTTCATTGGAAGTTTTTAAACAGAGGTTGGATAGTTAGCTACCAGAGATTCTTTAGTTGCACTTCCTGCATTACAGTCGGCTGGACTGGATGACCCTTGGAGATCCTTCCAATTCCACAATTCTATGACTCTATGATTATGTTGCCTTTCTCCTGTAAATAATTCCCAGATCCAAATATACCCTCGTCCTCTTTCTTCTCATCCATACTGCAAGTTCAGGGAACAACCTTGCATAAAGTGTAACTCGTTTTATGAGCCAGGAAACCTAACCCTTGCTCGGTTGTTCTTCATGCAAAATGTGATTCTTTGAATGCTTGACAACCATTCAAATTTCACAGCATATGCTAAAGTCTTGAACCCAGTTACGTGCTCACCACGATATGCCAACACATCCTTTTTCAGGAAAACAGGAACATTCAGCAAGCTTATAAATGGAGTTCAGAAGGGCTCATTGACCAGAGCTTGGAAAAACAGTTACTTCAGCAGCAAGCAGTAACTTTCTCTCTCTTCCACTTGGATCACAAGCTCAGGGGCCTGATGCCAAAGAGCATTCCCAGAAGTAAAAGAAACAGCAAACATTGCCTAATTAGAAGACTGCACAGAGGCTGATGTGTTCCTTCCCTCTCATGATATTTCCTCTTTAGCTCAGGACATGTGCTCCCTGAGATGCCTTGTTCTCCTAAATACAGCGGTACCTCGGGTTACAAACACCTCAGGTTACAAACACTTTGGGTTGCAGACTCCACTAACCCGGAAGTAGTACCTCGGGTTAAGAACTTTACCTTAGGATGAGAACAGAAATCGCACACTGGTGGCGCGGCAGCAGTGGGAGACCCCAATAGCTAAAGTGGTACCTCAGGTTAAGAACAGTTTCAGGTTAAGAACGGGCCTCCGGAATGAGCTAAGTTCGTAACCAGAGGTACCACTGTAACTCTTTAGCAGACAAAATGTGAGTCTCTTTCTAAAGTGAGGTCTATTCAAGCATAATCAACTTGTGTGTGGCTCATTGCCCTGTGGTAGGGCACATACTCTTCACACATAAGACTTGAGGTTCAATCCCTGGCATGTCAAAGGCTAAAGAAATGCCTCTTCCAGAGACCTCTGAGAGAGCTGTTGCCAGTCAGAGTATACAGAGCTGGGTTAGGTGGAACAATGGCTTGACTCACTAACAGACAGCTCCATATGCTCATTCAGGCTCTTTTTCTTTCCTAGAATCATAGGGTTAGAATGGACCCCAAGGATCGTATTTTCCCCTTCCTATTTTGTTTGCCCAGTTGTTTACTATGTTCTTCATTTTTTGGGTGGCCTGTTTTTGATGTTGATTTTTTAAGCACAAGATGTGCTTCTTACATTCAGAGTCATTCTTTCTATCAGGATGCAAGAATGAATACTATGTTTGCCATCAGTTTAATAATAATAATAATAATAATAATAATAATAATAATAATAATAATACATATTGTAGCAAACCCTTTGCTGTACTATTAACTAGGGTGATGAAATGCAAAGAGGGACGGGTTTCTTATAGTTGTATAACGTTTTGGCAGGTGTAGTTTGTCAAGTGATAAAACCTGCAATTTTCTTTGATATACAACCAGGTAGAGGAGTTCAGTTCTTTGAATCTGGCCACTATATTGATTTATATCTTCTCAATCCACCTTTTCTCAGCTTTCCTGAAGGAATGGACTCCCTTGTCCATATATCACTGTGACAGATATACAAAAATCTCCAGTTGCTACTTCACCAGTGCAACTCATGCCATACTGAGCATGCTAGTCCAGTATGAAATGATTACTGAAACAAAATCAATTTGGGGCTATGTATTGCAGTGGTAGCCATGGCTCAAAACAATGTATACACCTATGTATAGGCCTCAGTTTACCCCCGTGACAACTTCCAATGTCATGATTAAGCTGGCGTCGAACCCTGGGGTGAAAAAATAGTTTTCTGAATCCAACTCTCATCTTATTGACTGCTTTGTGGATAGAATGGGAAGCTGTCCTTGTTAAAATCTGGCCTCCATTGCTCTTTGTGTTGTCAATCAAAAGGCCTTCACAAATATGTCCCTCACAGCTGGTAGAGTAAGTGTATTGGTTAAAGTTAACAGAAGACCATTAGATGAACTACTGTGAAGTTCACAACAGGAAAAAAAACAATCAGGCTTCCTGTGATTCCATGCCAACAACACATTAGTAAACTGCTATTAACAGGCAGACTATAGACCATCAGGGAAACAAATCATCACAGCAACCAAGTGAAATTGGACTCATATGTAAAAATATGTATCTGAAAATGATGTCATTTCTGGCACAAATTCCTCAGTTTAAAAACTACAAGTGCATTCAGTTGAAAATAGTTTGACATAGCAGCAGAGGGAATTTGATTTCAATCCAAGGCCCTATAGACAAAGTCATTATTATACCAGTTAGGTAACAAATGCATGGCTATAGTCTCCAAAAGCATTTTTCTTCAGTGCCACACAGATGATAAAAGCACAATTTATGTGGTGTATAAATACAAAGCAGTCAATAAGACTAAAGTTGGGTTTTTATATTCTAGGAATTAAAGAAGCACAGTAAAAAATGAGCCTTATAATATCCAGAACAGTTAGAAATCAAGCAAAGCGACTCACTGTCTTTGTGAACATTTTCAGCAGTGCCAAAAACCACTTTCGTTTTCTGGTAAATATTTAGTACACCTTGGAAAAGAAAAGGCTAAAGAGTGGAGTCCATAAGACACTTGGATGGCGTCTTCCATGCCTCCTTCTGGCAACTGCTGCAGCCAAGCTGGTGCCAAATGTATTGCTCTGCTTATCTTTTGACCACATCAGCAAGGTTAAGAGCGGGGTCTTGTCGCCTGGGCAGTCCCATATACACTGCCCAGATTTGAGCCCAGGAGAAGACCCTTCAGTGCTCCTAATGCAGTGAAAACAATACAGAATGCAGAAGTTCTGAGTTACCAGTCTTTGCAGCCACAGCTGGCACTGTGATTCTCCAGCGGTTTGGTTTCATGCTCTCAAGGCAGGCAGGTGCCAACAAAAGCAACAATACATACAGGTGCAATGAAAGATAAGATACTTTAAAAAAATCAAAATAATCATAAAATTGACAAGATCATCTTGTGGAAATGGAAACAACTGGACAGGATGGTTGGCATAAAAACGGTTTTTAAAAAACACATGAAAGCTAGCAGCAAGGATGCCTGCTGAATCTCTGTTGGAAAAGTATTCTACAGTATGGAAATAGTGACACTAGGTGTCCAACCTAGTTGAAGCCGATCAGGCTTCTGAGATATGGGAGGCAACTAACAGCAGTTGCAGTGATATAAGGGCTCAGCTGGTTTTTAAGGTATTCATGTTGTTCAAGGTTTCATGTATTAAGCCTAGACCTTGAACTTGGCCTGGTAGCATAAAGGCAGCCAGTACAGAGGTGTCAAATGTTGTTGTCTGTCTGTCCCCATCAATATACTAGCTGCTTTCCCAAGTTCATCAAGCAATCCAACCCAAAACCATTTTGACTCCATATTCACATACCTAAGAAGTAAAGGCATGAATTCCTGACTAAGTTGCGCTTCTCGTTTCTTCTTTTTGGCACAAGTAAGGTGTTACAACCAATGCTGATCATATGAACTAGGGATAAATGTATTAAGTTAATTATATTGAAAGGCATTTGATTGACGGGTTTCTTTGGCAATGGTACTTCTGAAAATCTCCTGTATTTTGTTAAAGCAAGCAAAGTAAACATTATTTTTGAACACTGTTACACTGTAACTCATGAATGCCAAGTGAAAGTGCTCCAAATTAATGTCAGGAAGGGCCAATAGCTGTATTCCAAGGGGATACGCAGAACAATTCAAGGATCAATGATTATATATTAGCCACACACATTGACATTTTCGTACATAGGTTTGATAATAAAACTGATGAACTATAAGGGACGCGGGTGGTGCTGTGGGTTAAACCACAGAGCCTAGGGCTTGCCGATCGGCGGTTCGAATCCCCACGACGGGGTGAGCTCCCGTTGCTTGGTCCCTGCTCCTGCCAACCTAGCAGTTCGAAAGCATGTCAAAGTGCAAGTAGATAAATAGGTACCGCTCCCGCGGGAAGGTAAACAGTGTTTCCGTGTGCTGCTCTGGTTTGCCAGAAGCAGCTTAGTCATGCTGGCCACATGACCCGGAAGCTGCACACTGGCTCCCTCGGCCAGTAAAGCAAGATGAGTGCCGCAAACCCAGAGTCGGCCACGACTGGACCTAATGGTCAGGGGTCCCTTACTATAACAGCAAGAGCTTCATAGTTAACAGGAATATGAATACGTAGGCATTGCTGGACGTGACATCCAAATTCAAAGAGAGATGCAACATTAAACCTTGCAAAATACCTGCGCCTTTTAGCACTTCTCTCAAGTGATCAACTTATGGACTGCTAGTTGTTCTATGCAAATCCTATTCATTTGTACAGGCCATGTGCAGTGGAGTCAAAAGTATGAGGCTGTGACACTCACACAAAGGTCAAAGGATTTCATTGCTTTTGCATATTTTATCCTCATAGCTTTGACAGATAAAGCCGTATCTGTGGCAGGTTCATAAAGAGGACTTGTGTCTTCTCTATTGTACACACTAACCTCTGCTTGATCCTTTCTCTGTCTAGTCTATCAGGCAGGAACAATGGTTCACAATGTCTGCTTTCCAAAAAAAGAAGAAGATTGCTATTTGGCACTTGAAGGAAATAACTAAGAAATCAAGGACTTTTTGCTGAACAAGCAAATTTGCAGCTAATTCAGTTATTGGCATAGAAGTGTACTGAGGGAACAAACTGGCACAAAACTTGTCTGGGGGAGTGCAAAGACATAATGTCATTCTTTTTGAATCTTAGTGGATGAAATACTTTGGGAAAACACCTGTGATACAATCTTCAGAGAACCTTTTGGCTTTGCCAAAGTAAATCTCTGATCCAATTTTAAGTTGTTTATCTCCACCATGGCCTGTCTGATTTCTCCATTGTAGTAGTAAAAACCAGAAAGACAGCAGAAAAGTGCAAATCCCAAGAGTAAGGCTGCAATTGAACCCTCACTAATTTTAGAGTAAGCCCCATTGAATTCATTGGGACTTATTTCTGGGTAGACATGGTTAGAATTGTGACCTAAGTCCACTTGAACTCAGTAGGGCTTTCTTCTGAGTTGACATGTGGAGGATTGTTTGTGTGGAATAGGTGGTGGATTGGGGAGAGAAATGTTTTTCTCCCTGACCTGAATCTATTGAACACTGTGAAGTTTGGCTTACTCTCTGGATTTAAAAACACTGTGACAACATCATTCAAGAACACTGACAAGGCAAGCTTTTCAATTAGCATTTCCATAGAACATGATTGGGTCTAGATTCCACCAGATCTCTATAAGTGACTTTTCCTTTGTGTGAAAATTCACATAAACTGTAGAAATTATCAGGGGAGGAAATGTAATGAAAATGGAAGAAAGTGCTGCCTGAATGCAGCTACAGAACTTACCCTTCTTGCCTTGACCGACATTTCTATAAATTAAATTCATGCTTCATTCTTTGTGCTTGTTAATTCATAAGTAAACCCCACTAGCATCTTTAGAGACTCTGAAAATGTAGGGTGCTTCGAGGATAAATTATATGGTTGGCATTCATAGTTGTGCTCTGAATGTTAGCAGTAACATGTTTATTCTTTGTGGTCAACATCATTCCTCATGTACCAACAATTTTGTGTGGCATATCACCTGACTATGATCTCAAAAGGCTCATATTCACCACAGTTTTGGCAGTCAATCTAATTCTACCACCACTGGGCAAGACTTTAGATTTTACCACCTTTCAAGATGGCCAAGTTTGACTCCAGTTTGACAGAGCGCGAATTTGATATAGAGCCATTGTTACATTTATTTACCAGCTGCTTAGCAACCCAATCCAAATAGTCATCTGGTGGCAAAGAGAAAGGGGAGATTTATTGGATAGATCCATGGATTGACGGGTTTAATGAATATTTGGGTTTAATGCTGCAAATATTAAATTTTATATTTTCTTCTCATTTTAATCTGCCAAGCATGGCTGCTGCATCATCTCTGTTTGTCCATTCAGTCCATGATTGTGGGCATCAGAACTACTTGTGGTCCCTGTCAATGTGCTAAATCGGGGTGGTGGGGTGTCGAGTTATATGGTGAAGCTGATCTTCTCTTTGCATAGTCTCACCACCCCCACATTTCTAGGTGATAGCCAGGATGTGGTAATGTGAACTCCCCTGCTTGCTCCCCAGCTCAATGGAATCGCTGTGCAAGAGAGTATGAATGTCACACAGTATGCTGCTCAGTGGTCTGAAACGCTAGTGATGTCTTGTCAGTTCAAGGAAGGTGGATGGTTGTGGTACTTGGTGCATGAGAAGTTACTACAGGATAGTTCATATTTCTATTAACCTGCACATCCAGAATAAGGGTCAATAGACTTGCATTAGGTAATGGCAGTGCTTTCCCCCCTAAAAAAATGTTTAGGGGTACTCTCATTTTGACTCAAGAAAATCACCATTTTATAGTTCCAATTTGTCCAGTAAATGGACAAAATGTTTAGGGGTATGCCTACCCCTGTGTACCCCTAGGAAAAAAGCACTGGGTAATGGTAATGGGCCACACTTATGGCACTACTTTTAACTCTAGGGACTCCTGTAAAAGTTCTAAGATCTTTTGTCTTAGAGGCAGCTCTGGCCTAATTAATATGTTCCTTCGTTCTCACCAGTGTTTTACAAATTCAGAACAGAAAGCAATAAAAAAGTTCTTTTGCTCTCAGCTCTTCATCTTTACAACACTGTTTCGATTTGTTGCAACGGAGCCCAAATGGTTTAGCAAAAGCCCAGTGAACAGCATGAGTTTTACTTTGGAATCTGAATCCGAATGGCCCGTTATATGCAGTTTTGGTTTGGACGAATGCAAATAATGCTGGCCAAACCCCAAGCTTCATGTGCAGATGTACACATTGGAAGCTAAGCAGCCAGCCTCTTCTTCAGTGAGAATGAAATTAAAGGCAATTAATGTAAAGGAGTCCAGCAACAAAGTGATCATGAAGGAAGGCACGCCAATCTGGAAATAAATAATGGTAGTATACACAACTCTCTCTCAGAAGCTGGCTACTTTTCATACATGTAATAGGAGAATTATATTGTTCTCAAGAGAGCCCTAATAAAAATGATGGCTGATTTAGTTCCTCAAACTTTTTTTTAAAACAAAAACAAGCATTCATACATATATAATTGTAAATATATATAGCTAGTTTGTGCTATTTGTAGAACAAAACTGTTGCAGTTATTTTGTTCCTCAACCTTTTAATGTCATCCCCTCATCCACCCCAGTCACAAGGTCACACCCCATCCTTGCAGGTGGTTGCTTACCAAGAGGGAGAGGGGGGCATCTGGAGAGGTTGGTGTGGTGGCAATCCAACAGCAGGAATGTTGTAGTGGCTTTGCCAGTGCATTTGCACCACACCATCCTCTGAACTGCCTTGCCCCTTCTGCTGGGAAGTGACTCAGGCCTGCCTGGTGAGCCACTTTTGCATACCTGATGTACCGTATTTTTCGCTCTATTGGGCGCACCGGACCACAGGACGCACCTAGTTTTTAGAGGGGGAAATCAAGGAAAAAAATATTATCCCTCCCCCCAGCCCCAAAGAGCAACGGACAGGCTGCGCGCAGCCTGTCTGCTTCTCCCAGAGCTTCTCGGGGCTGCGGGGGAAGCCCGGGTTCCCCCACCAGCCCCAAAGAGCAAAGAAGCCAAGACAGTGCATGGGATCCATAGCCGCTCAACCTCTCCAGCCAGGAGCTAAACCTCTCCAGCGCGGCTAAAGAAGAAGACAAGGCAGTCCAGGGCAGGCACTCACTGCCCTGGCTTCCTCTTTAGCCTTGCACAGCAACTTTAGTCTTGCGCAACAGGATGGATTGCGCCCGCTGTCCACCGGGGCTGGACTAGATGACTCCTGGGGTTCCCTTCCAACCCTGCAATTCTATGACCTCGGAAGGTGTTTGGGGTCTCCACCACTGGAGGCTTTTAAGCAGCGGTTGGGGGACCATCTGCCTGGCGTTCTTTAGCTGTGATTCCTACATTGTGAGGGGGCTGGGCTAGATGACCCTCGGGTGGCCCTCCCAACTCTATACAGTCCTACAGTTCTGCAGCAGGAGATCCACAGCCACTTAGAATCATAGAATCATAGAATCATAGAGTTGGAATAGACCACATCGAATCCAACCCCCTGCCAAGCAGGAAACACCATCAGAGCACTTCACACAATGCCCACACCATCAGAGCACTTCACACAATGCCCACTCCCAATTTTCATCTGAGAGACATGTGGCTTCAGTGTCTAGGTAGGTACCCCCCTACCTGCCACACTTCCCCCACCCCACTTAAGCTGAGGGAATTCCTGCCCAGAGAAGCTCCCAGGTGAGGCAAGGGTTAAGATCTCCCTCTGGTAGATCTCTTGCGGCTGGAGAGGCACGCAAGGCTAAAGAGGAAGCCAGGGCAGTGAACGGGATGGATCGCACTCGCTGCCCTGGCATCCTCTTTAGCCTTGCGAAGCCTTCCCCCGGCTGGAGAGGTTGTGCAAGGCTTTTCTAGAGGAGGGAGAAGGGACTGACTGGCGGTGTCAGTCCCTTCTCCCTCTTGGGGAAAAGCCCTCAAGAGCCGCGCGAAGCTTGTGTGGGGCTCTTGAGGGCTTTTCCTGCCTGCCTCCCCCCTGCATTCGCTCCATAGGACGCACAGACTTTTCCCCTTAGTTTTTAAGACGGGTAAAGTGCGTCCTATGGTGCGAAAAGTACGGTATATTATTTGTTAAAAAAATTATATCCCACTTTTCACCATGTAGGTCTCAAAGTAGCTTAAACAGTAAAATATGAAATACAGTTGTACCTTGGAAGTCGAACGGAATCAGTTCTGGAAGTCTGTTTGACTTCCAAAATGTTCAAAAACCAAATTGCAGCTTCTGATTGGCTGCAGGAAGCTCCTGCAGCCAATCAGAAGCCACGGAAGCCCTGTCGGGCTTATCTTTCAGGGTGCAAAGGCTTCCTGAAATAAAACAGTTTTGACGAGGCACCTGAAACTCAGTAGGGCTGGTGTCTGCCTCACTTCTTGTGGGAGTTCCACGGAGTTGGACCCACAAAACTAAAGGCATGACTCCTCATTGACGTGAGTCGTGCGTCTGGCTCATAGGAAACCACTAATAGTGCTTTCCCCAATATGGTATACAGGGTAAGGCTTTGTATACTAGTACAAGAACCTTGAACATAGCCCAATAAATTTAGGTTTTCTTTAGGGGGACTACACACACACACACACACACACACACACACACACACACACACAGCAACAGTATTACATCACAAAATCTGAAAAACTAGTACCTATTTTCAGTGCTCGAATTACAAAATGTGGCAGTTGTGGAATTCAGCCTCTTACCTTTTGCATTGGTCCTCTTTGCAGACCATGCAAAGTCGCATGAACTGGAATTGCTCTCGAATGTTGGCGCTTACAAGTTTGAAGCCTCCTACATGTAATGGGGTAAATGGATTGCGTGAGAACAGTAAGCCTTTGTATGAACAGAGCAGGACGGTGGAGTCAATCCAAACTCCTAATGAAACAAAAAGAGAAGATTTGAGCAGGCCGTCGTGGAAGGGATGTGATGAACACACCCACAGTTTGCAGTCCACAGAGCAGATGCTTGTGCCAATATAGCTGTAGCCATGGCTTTCGTTTTTAGATCAGTAAGATCCATTATTTTGCAGGACCAGAAGTTGCTGGATGAAACGACCTGCTATAAATCAAATTACGAAATGAGTCTGGAGACAGGAGAGAAGAGGAAAATCCTTCTGGACACAAGAACCTGTCACATGTTCCAGTTTTCCAGGGTTCGCAGCACCTGATTGTTTCATTTTGAGCCAGCCTCTGGCAAGGCAACAGCTGAATAACTTTGCCGTCTCCCACCAAATCATCTGTGAACAATTGTATAGGGGGAAAAAAATCTATTGGCCAGTCTTACATCAAGCAGATGCTGATTCCACTGTCATTTGCCAAAGCTCTGCTATGATTTAGAGCTCCCGATCTACATTTCTTCCCAACAATGATGCTGAAACACTAGTGGGATCCTTATCATGGCATGGCCAATAAAATGCACAAAGGCATCCTCCTTATTACATACATACCTGTTCTGATAGTCTCGGAGGAAGGTTTGGCAAAAGCGGAACAAGACATGTGCAAATTTTATGGGCTAGCAAAATGTCTGTCCTCATGACAGGTGGAGGAAGGAGAGGGGGAAAGCACCCACATAATGCAGAGACCACCAAGGCACAATGCGTTCACTTTTCATTCTGTGCGCAGAGATCTCTGCCTTCCCCACTAGGTCCCTGACTGTGAAAGCTGAGACATTCAGGGACTGGATAGTTCTTCACCCACTGAGAGAGTTCCAGTGCACCACTTTTTCTTTAGGGACATAGGGAAGCTGCCTCATACTGAGTCAGATCAACAGCAGCAGATGTTGACAAGAGAGATTTTTATGCACTAAGCTTTATTTCTGTACCTGCTAGTGGTCATTCATTGTGGAAAAGTAGCATATAAGTAATCTCTCTCTCCCTCCCTCCCTCCCTCCCTCCCCCCCTTCCCCCTCTCTCAATGTGCCAAGCCATGCCCCGCAGCCAACCGGATTGGCGGGCTGGGAGCTGTGATGCAGCAGGGGCTCTCCAATGACACAGGGGCTAAGCCCAGCCCCTGCTGTGTGCGAGAGGCCATGTGGCCTGCCCGCAACACCGTCCCACCAGGAAGTGGAGCAGTTTTCTCTAATCTTTTAAAAGTGCTAACTAAACTAATGACCCTTGCCATGCCTTCCATCATTTCTCCAATGAAAATAGGGATGTCCTATTCCATGTTTATGATGATGATTATACTCTGCCCATTTTGGGTGGCTTTCAACATGTATAAAACATAATAAAACATTAAAAATTAAAAAATAATAATACAGGGCTGCCTTCAGACATCTTCTGAAAGTGATATAGTTACTTATCTCCTTGGCTCAGGGGTCACATAACTCCATACCCTCCAACATTTATCCAATGAAAATAGAGATGTCCTAAGGAAAAGTGGGATATTCTGGGATCAGATCAGAAACCGGGATGGCTTCTGTAAATCTGGGACTATCCCTGGAAAATAGGGACACTTGGAGGGTCTGGGATGCTTGGGCATCTGTTGAGAGTCTACATCCCATCAAGGGGTTCATGGACAAGTGCTCCTTGGTCCTGCAGCAGCAAGGAGACAGACTCACTGAGAAGGGGAAACCGAAGGATCAAAGGGAGCTGCCTTATTAGAAGTCAGACCACTGGTCCATCTAGTTCAGTACTGTCTACCATGAGAGGTAGCAGCATTCCAGGGTTTTAGACAGGAGTGGAATGAATGGCATGTATTATGACCTTGAGATTGGGTTTGGTGGAACACTGCCCCATTTATCCTACTGGGCCAATCTCCACTACGCACACCCTCACAATGTGCCTGCAGAAAATCTGGGCCATTTTCACGGTTTTCCATGGAGGTACAGAGATCATGCTTTAATTTTTAGAGACAGGACCAGCTAAGTGAATGTATTGTATCCATATGGTATGGTTGTTTTATTATATACTTTAGTCGTTAGATTCATGGATATATAATAGGAAAACTTCAGCTGCTGGAACAATTGGGCCATGAAAACAATTGCTCTAGGAATTTGTGGAATTCCCTTTTGTCTCCTGGTTCTAAAGTGAAGCTGTCTTGTTTTGTCTCTAGAAGTCTGAAGAAGTGTTCTCTCTGGAGGCCACACCCAGTCATTTAGGGGTATGCTTCATGTTTCCTAATTGCATGCAGTTTGCAACAATGGGAGAGAGAGTAACAAAGGGCTGCAAAAATAGCAACCATAATTCATTCTTGGATTTTATGGAGATTTCTCTCATTTCGGGAAAATCACTTATAAAACAGGCCATGAACTTCCATCTGTGTGAAATTCAGCAATAGAAATGGATAGGCATATTTGCACATGCTGGCGAGCCCTAAAATTGGGTTAATTTACATGTCAAGTGATGGTTTCATATGAAAAGTAATGAGACAAAATGATATTAAATTGGCTCCCTGTTCTGACACGTTGTTCTAATGCATTGGCTGAGCTGAGGGTAGAGAATTGAAGGTCTTTCAAATTGGTTAGCTAGTATATATTGGCAGCTGAGCAAGTCAAACATGAGCATTAAGTAGTGGATGATGTTCAGTTCTTGGAAAATTCTTTTAGAAATTGGTTTTAAACCCCCAAAACATGAAGCAATAAATCTTGCAAACCCAGACAAATTTGCCGTTGATGTAAATGAATGCAACCATCTATTTTTTAAAGATAATTATAAACAGATACAGCTCACTGTAAGCAACATCCAGCAAAAGTCAAGCATTTTAAAGCTCCATTGATTTCAATGAGCTTAGCACTTTTATTAAAATTAATGGGATGTAAAAGTGCTTCACTTTGGCAGGATTAAGCACAGGTAGTCTGTACATAAGAAAGATTCCAGCATGATCATGTTCAAAACAACTTTATTTCCCAGAACTGCAAGGTATTAATTATATGCTCCTCAAAGGCACGGTGTCAATACAGTCTTGATCAGATTCAATCCACAATAGACAGAAGCTTGGATGGCATGCAAAAGAGAATAAAAAATAAAAAACTTAAACCACTTTTTCCAGGATTGAAAGTTCCATAAGGCTGATGATTTAAACATCGTATCTGGTTACTTCTAAATGGAGTCTGAATTATTTTTACTTCAAACGGAAGTGCGGAGCACGTGATTTTCTGTGGTTGCAAAGAATTACAAATGTCCCTGGATCTGCATTGTTTATCAAGCTATGACGTATGATGGTTTGGGGAATTTTTTTTTTACACCAGGAATTTTAATATCTGGATTACATCAAGTGATATCAGTTCCAGCTTTCAGACAGCAGTTTCCTTGCCAGGTTTTGCATTATTAATCCCTTGGTAAGCATCAGGGGGGGAAAATCTGCTTCTCAACTGTGCATAAAAGGGATTGGGAAGCCTGAGTTTTGGGATCAAAATCCACACGTTGGAATGTTAACAATGTTATTTAAGAGCAGTATATTTTCAACCATGTGAACCTCAAGATGTCAGGGCAACCTGATTAGATCTTGCAAAGCTGGGTGGCAAGATTGCAATAGTTTGCAAACAAGCCATAGTAATGCAGTAGGAAAGGAGGGGTGTGGGAGTCTTTGGTCTCTCTTGGAGATGCACAGTGATGTTCCTTTCTGCGTGATGTAGATAGAGTTATTCCATTTAAGTCAAGTTCACATTTATTGTTTTTTAATCATTACTGCAAAGTTTTATGTTAGAGTAGCCTCAAGAACATTTGGTTCAGTGAATCTCAGTGTAGGTATCACCTTTCACAGAGTTGGACCTTTAGCACAGTGCAAACTTTACTAGCTGATTGCAAAAACACATGTGCATTCATACCCATACAATACATCAGTTCTTCCACCAGTGGAGGGTTCATCGGGCTGAGAAACTGTAGCTCGCGGCGGGAGGGGGAGAGACAGAATTCTGAAAGCTTTGCACATTCCCTATTCACATGAAAATTAAAGTTGCACTAAAAATCCTCCATTTTCAGCAATTTCAGAGTTGGAATCCCCCCCCCCAAAAAAAACACCACTTTGAGTGAATACGCTCTCCTTTTTCAACTTTCAGGCACTTGTTGTTGTTTGTTGTTTAGTCATTTAGTCGTGTCCGACTCTTCGTGACCCCATGTACCAGAGCACGCCAGGCACTCCTGTCTTCTACTGCCTCCCGCAGTTTGGTCAGACTCATGTTTGTAGCTTTGAGAACACCGTCCAACCATCTCGTCCTCTGTCGTCCCCTTCTCCTTGTGCCCTCAATCTTTCCCAATATCACGGTCTTTTCCAGGGAGTCTTCTCTTCTCATGAGGTGGCCAAAGTATTGGAGCCTCAGCTTCAGGGTCTGTCCTTCCAGTGAGCACTCAGGGCTGATTTCCTTAAGAATGAATACGTTTGATCTTCTTGCAGTCCATGGGACTCTCAAGAGTCTCCTCCAGCACCATAATTCAAAAGCATCATTTTTTTGGCGATCAGCGTTCTTTATGGTCCAGCTCTCACTTCCATACATCACTACTGGGAAAACCATGGCTTTAACTATACGGACCTTTGTTGGCAAGGTGATGTCTCTGCTTTTTAAGATACTGTCTAGGTTTGCCATCGCCTTTCTCCCAAGGAGCAGGCGTCTTTTAATTTCGTGACTGCTGTCACCATCCGCAGTGATCATGGAGCCCAAGAAAGTAAAATCTCTCACTGCCTCCATTTCTGCTAACTGCTGCACCAGTGCTAGTTTTTAAAATCCCAATCTGCTACATTTCCCTCTGCAATTAGCTGCATTGATATTCCATGCCATGAGGAATCACATAACGAATGGAATGGCATCACAACATGAAGTAGCCAATCAGATTTGGCCAAGTGATGATTCCACTAAGGGCAATCGGGCAATTGAGAGTGGAGGAATGAAAGCTCAGTGTAAATGTATAACCGACTCCTTTTGCTAGGGAGTGCTGGAAAATCATCAGAAAGAGGAGGAACTTTCAGCACTGCTAACAATGTTTATAAATGGCTGAATAAGGGAATGAGCAAGAGCTCAATGGTAGAGCACACATTTTATATGCAAAAGGTAGAGAGCTAGTGTGGTGTAGTGGTTAAGAGTGGTGGACTCGTAATCTGGTGAACCGGGTTCACTTCCCTGCTCCTCCACATGCAGTTGCTGGGTGACCTTGGGCTAGTCACACTACTCTGAAGTCTCTCAGCCCCACTCACCTCACAGAGTGTTTGTTGTGGGAGAGGAAGGGAAAGCCGCTTTGAGTCTCCTTCGAGTAGTGATAAAACAGGATATCAAATCCAAACTCTTCTTCTCCTGGCATCTCCAGGTAGGGCAAGGAAAGAGCCAGGTATGAAATTTTGGAGAGATGCTGCTAGTCAGTATGAAAAGTACTGGGTTTGATGGGCCAGTACTCTTTCTATCATGGCATAAGGCAATTCTGTAGGTTCCTGTCAGCTGACGCCTACTGAAAATGCAAGAGTAGGCACCCAAAAAATCAGCCCTCCAGCTGTTTTGGGACTACAGTTCCCATCATCCCTGACCACTGGACATGTTAGCTAGGGATGATGGGAGTTGTAGTCCCAAAACAGCTAGAGGGCCGAGTTTGGGGATGCCTGTGCAAGAGAAACAGGCACATGCCACATTTAGCTACCCTAACTTAAATGGGAGTAGTGGAGAAATGGAGAGCTAATCGCATTTGAGGAAGTTATGTCTCTAAGGAAAAAACTCAACATTTCTGAAGAAAATGGAAAAATGAAGATTCATAAAAGTCATCTGCTAAGTATAGTAGAAAGAGGAATGAATACATACATCCGGCAACTTTGTATCTGTTAACAATGGGATGGGAATTGCAGAGAGTTTGCACGTTTCAGAGAAAGTAATAGGAAGCGGTCCTGGGCACACATACAAAACTAACCATTGGCTTGCATTTTAAATGAAAGAAGAAATATGTAGGGGCTTCAGGTCCCCTGTTGTATGAGGATTCTTTAACACAGAATACTCAAGTGTCTCACCAAACCCCACCTCCCAGTTACGGTATATGGGCACAAGAAGTTTATGATGTAGCTATATCTAGGTACCTATTCTCCATCAAGGCCAGCCTAAGACATTTGACTGCCTGAGGTGAAGGATACGTTGGTGCCCCCTCTACATTTCCAATTTAGGGGGTGAGTGGACTGGCTTTTGAATCTTATTTCAACCCTTATGACAAGGCAACATCCTCCTCCCTTACCTGAAGCAGTAGGCTAGCTTAAGGCCATGTAGGGTGTGGCAATGGCACATGTTCACTTTGCTGCCATCTCTCAGCATCTGCCGACAATGGAAGGGCTGGCACTGTTCTCCATCACAATAAATCACAGCACAAATTAAATACATTTTCTTTTAAATGTAGTCTGCAAAATGTTATTGACATTATCTCAATATAATCAAAGCTTGTTTTTGATGGAAAACGTTCGTATGCTGGATTACATGTGCCAACTGAAATATTGTTTCCAGCAAGACTAAACTATTCTAATTTTGTTTTTGTTACAGAAATCATCGTATGTGAACCAAAAGTAATCCCAGTCTTTTCTTTCCCTTCTTCTTGTTCCATCCCTACCCCATTTTAAACCAACCTAGTTTCCTAGCACTATGTAACAGTGGAATACTATGTGAGGCAGAAGGGGGGGGGTGGTGGGGAGGAATGGAATGCTTTTAGGTGTAAATGGACCTTGGCTCTGTTAAATGCAAAAAGTGTTAAACTTGGACTAGGCATGAAGCCAAGCTGGTTGTGCATTCAAGCATCAAACAAGCCAGAACGGAATCAGGTATTCAGTTCACTGGTTAGTTAACTTTAGCTGTAGGGTACTAAGTGAAAAGGCAGATCTGATCTCCAATGCAACAGTGTATAAAGTTTCAGGAAGAGTCTCTTTTTCCTGGCATAATCCATAATGACATGAAGTCTCCTAAGGTCCCATCAGTGGAAGCTCAAGCTCTGAAAGTAGCTGCTGTGCATGAAGCAATATCACAATGGGACCTCTGCTGTAGGCAATATGGAAACGTGTCTTCATTTGTTCTTTTGGCCTTTGTTATATGATATTCTTCTGTGGTTTTGCAGTAATAATAATAATAATAATTAGAGTCACAACATTGACTAAGTGCCCAGACACATTTCCCCCCATCTGTATTCTCTACTGCTAAATTTCCATCATTATCCTTCCATGCAGACCATGTTGTCTGCATTCTTTCTGAATTAAATACACAATTGCATGATAACCGGTTATCGCAACACCCTGTATTCCTGTTGTTGAACTGAATCTGTTGGAAGCCAACTGCTCTGTAGCCAAAAATGAAAAAAACAAAAACAAGCTCCTGTAGATTTGGTGGGGAGCCAATGGAAAGCCTACAAAAGGACGAGCCAAGACTGCAGACCTACACCCTGATTTTCGTTCACACACTGCAAAGGTTTCCTGTAAACATCTTCATGAAATCTTTTCTCACATTTCTTTTTATGACTCTACACCTGTTAATTAGGCTGAGGCTGCTAAAGTGGCCTGAGACCATTTTGGATGTGAGTCCTGGAGGCCTTTTTCTTCCTGGCTTGGGAGGGCAGACTCCAGATTCAAAAGCTAAGGCTGCCGAAGAGGCTTTCGGGCTGGGGTATTGTTTAGCAGGGTTTGTTGGTGGGGGTTGTTGCTGTTATTGATTTTTTAAAATCTTTATTTTAGACCTCATGATTTGTGTGGCAATCATTTTTTTATGTACTTTGATATGTTATTGCTTATGACCACTTCTGTTATGTTTGTAATTACAGTGGTACCTCGGGTTAAGTACTTAATTTGTTCCGGAGGTCTGTTCTTAACCTGAAACTGTTCTTAACCTGAAGCACCACTTTAGGTAATGGGGGCCTCCTGCTGCCACCGCGCCGCTGAAGCACGATTTCTGTTCTCATCCTGAAGCAAAGTTCTTAACCTGAGGTACTATTTCTGGGTTAGCGGAGTCTGTAAACTGAAGCGTATGTAACCTGAAGCATATGTAACCCGAGGTAGCACTGTATTATTATTTTTCATGCTGTAAGCCACCTTGAGCATGGTTTGGACTATGGAAAGGTGGCATACAATAAAATTATGTATGTATGTACCAGAATGGAAATGTTACTGTCTTACTTTGAAAACATTAAACAAGGAAATGTGTTCCAGTGGCTTAAGCATTTGCCTTGGCCTGAGTTCAACTTGTGCTCATCTGCACTCTGGGGATGAGTGAGTCACTTTCACTTAGACCTGGTTGCCCATCTGTAGAATAAAAATAAGAATGACCTACCTCAAAGAGTTGTGGGGTGGATGGTAGAATTTGCTGCATGTTTATACTACTTACAATCATCTACAAATTGACTCAGAAGTAAATCTCATTGAGTTCAGTCGAGCTTTCCAGGTAAGTGGGTCTATGACTGCATCCTAAAACTGTTGTATAGATAATACCTCTTTGTATAAGATAGCATTCTTGATCTCCTAACCATAGTTAGGAAATTCGGAGCATGGGCTCATGTCTTCCTTTCCCATTCCTCCACCTCCCTCCTTATGGGAACTGGAGGGTACGAGCAGTCAGAATGAAGTGACCAGCTGGGGTCATATTTCATGTGTTCCTAAAGAACTGTGATAGCTGCCAAAATGGTTCCTGTCTGGACAAGGTTTTGTTGCTGATGTATAAAGCCCTAAACAACTTGGAATCCACATGTTTAAAGGAGAATCTCTTCTTACAGAGACTCGCCTGGACATTTAGCTCTACCAGCATCGTAGAACTAGGAATTATACATTGTATGAGAAGTACACTTCTCCCAAATCAGGCACAATGATGCTGCAGGCCAGTGTTGCCCAGCTAATGCGAGCCAACAATGGGATGCCTTTTAATGGCAGCCATCAGCCTTTGGGGAGGCTTACAGGCCCTGGCTGTGGATCCTAGCCCGCTCACAAATTGGCCAATTGGGGGCAGGCTTTGGGGCTGACCACTGGCTTTGTTCAGGTCTGCTCCCAGGGTACTTAAGATCATCCTCCCCTGACCTCTTCATCCATTCCATCAACAGATCTCAGACCCTCCCTCTCTTGTATTTTGCTCTGACTTTGCTGATCCCTGTATTCAGAACTGGGCAAGAATTTCCTAGCCAAAAAGTATTGTGCTTGTCTGTTATTCTCTGGCCAGGGTGGAGGATAGAGCAGTATCTGGACTGAGAAAGGGCCTTTACTGTGGTAGCATCCCAATGGTTAAACTCTCTTTTAAAACCTGACAGCTATTAATGTTCAGTTAGAATTATAATCTTCTTTCCCAAATTTGAAAATCAATTATTATTTTATTTTGTTATTCATTGATTGTTTAATATTGTTTTATTGTTACCCACTCTGAAATATTTGCCTGTAGGGATGCATTTATTATAACAAACAACATTTTCAGAGAGAAAGTAAGGTTAGCTCAAACAATGGTTTGAAATCCTGACTTTAATTCTGTTTGAACCTATGATGTACTACCATGTACTTAACCATGGTTAGGAGATTGAGGCTACAATCCCAATTCCAAATTCCAACTTTTCCTCAGGAAAAGTTCCCTTGAATTCAATAGGACTTACTTCTTAGTAGAAACTCCAAAACTTTTTCATGACAAATTCATTTTACCCCATCAAAACAAAAAAATACCCTGCCTTTAAAAAAAACTCAACCAAAAGTATGTCATGACTTATTTTCTGTTTTGTAATTTGCTCCAGGCAGCCATTATTTGCATATGTTGACACAACACTTTCCATTTCTTGCTTTAAGGTATATTTGTGTTCATTTTCTGCTGCCCGCAATGCAGATCACATCCTTGCCCTAGAATCGTGAATTTATATTGATTATTTTTGTAAGGAAATATGCTTCCACTTCATTTTCCCCTGTCAAATCCAGCTGCCAAAATCACTTTTTTTGCTGGCAGAATCTATGGTTTACACTCAGTTTTTAAAAGATATATTTGGATTTGCAAGAATATTATACCAACTGAAGCTAAGCCATGTTCTTTAAAAGCCTGCCACCTGACATCCATCAATCCCTAAGCCCCTGATGCTTCCAATCCTGCCTGGATCCATATTTACTTTAGAATACCATTTTTAGGTTGCATCTGCATAGGCTTTGAGAAAAAGGGTTGACCATGTGGTCACTCATCTCTGCGCTGATGCTGTGGGCACAGTGGGCATCCTATGAAAGGGGCAAAGACTACATCTGGAGTGGGGCTTGCCAATATAAATTTGCGGATGCAGCTAAGAGAAAGACAAACTGTGAAGGAATGAGCAAACCAGCAAGGTGTAGTGGCACATTGGAGCAGGCCTCAGTTGCTGGGGTTGTACAGGACAGAGAAGTGGCATGATTGGGTGATGTGGGCTCACCAGAGGAGCCAATCTGCTGCACCCATGCCAGACTGCCTTTGCCACTTTGCTGCCTCTGTACCATCCCAGGAAGCAACAGCACTTGTCGGCTCCCAAGACAACATAGTATTGAATTCTGTCACATATGTGTGTGTGTGTGTGTGTGTGTGTGTGTGTGTGTGTGTGTGTGTGATATTGGTTTTAAAAACAGCCACTCAGTGTCCCTCTACCCCTGCTTTACTCAAATCTCTGTTGTTGTTTAAAACTTTGATTTTTCTTTCAACATCCAGCCACCCCCGCTTTGCATAAGCTTTTGCTATTGTTTCATACAGCCACTTTTTTCCTTTCAGCATTCATCCCTTCTTACTGAAGACATTTCAGATATATGGGGTGACCTCTCCAGTTGGCATAGGAGTGTGGAACTGGATCTGGCCAGTTATTCGAATCCTCTTCTCTGCCATCTCCCCCTGGACCAAGTGAAAAAAATGGTTTATAAACATGAATGGCAAGGAAGAGTAGTTGGCCCACCTCATCTCCACACAAAGCCCAAATATATCCAAGCTAACAGCAGAGGCAACTGCTCTGTTTATTTGAATTCATTTGCTATGTTGTTGGCAATGCTGTCTCACGACAACATATAAATCACTTGAAACTTCTAGGAGTTGAAAAGACAATGTTAAAGCTCAGAATCTTCTTTGTAGGCTAATAAAGTGAAGCAAAATGGCAATCATCCCAAATGCAGGGAGAAATGGTTTACAACAGCTCATCCTGCTGGCATCACTTCTTGATCCTGTGTGTGGTGCAATTGCATTATAGTCCTGGCCTGTTGGATGGGATGCATCTTTTGAAATGTGCTTTTTCTATTTTAATGCTTTATGGAAACTGTCACAGAAGACCCTGTGCTTGCGACCCACAAGCCTGTTAACTAGAGCACTTGGATGTAGGCCAGATTAGATGCTTACATTTCAATGGGACATAAATCCAAATACGTTGACTTAAACAATTTGTATTTTGTGGTTACTGTGGTACTCTTAGGACAGCAAATTATCTGCCCAGACCTTCCTCTTTGTTGCTTCAATTCACAATACAAGTGTCATTTTGACTGAAAGTTCTTTTACAGGAAGGGCATTGTCTTACAAAATGTCCCCTTCAGGAGAAATAAAAAAGAAAATGTGCCCCAAATTTAATTTTCACAGTGTCTTTGTGATTGAGTGACACATACATGAATTACTCGTCAAAGCCACAACCACAATGACATTGAAGTGATTGGCTTAAACACAAAGCATGCCATTTATTTCAGCACAATAGCATGCAATTGACATGAAGTGCTTTCATTTAACTGGACTGAGAGAGTCCAAAAAATAAATCAGTGGCCATACAGGTAATAAAATGTCAGACAGAATGTGAACAGGTAAAACTTCCCCCTGGTCTGTATTTTCATTCCAGAAATGACAACCTTTTGAATTTCTGTCTGCTACACAGTTGTTAAAGGCACAAAAAATGCTGCTTTCTCCCACTGCTAGCCATAAACCAACACCTAGGCTGCAATCCTACTTACCTGGGAATAAGCCCTTTAAACACAAATACACTTACTTCTTAGTAGACAGGTATACTATTATACTGTAAGTTGAACTACTATACTATTATACACATAGTGAACTACACTCCTAAGGTGTGTCTGATCTTTTGCCCCTGCACAGTAGGAGACTTATCTAAACCTCTTTGCAGTTTTCACATCTTGCATTTGCAGTTAGGAGGCAGGTTCTTTAACAGCAGTCATCTGACCTGGTGAAAGTAAGTGCTCCATGAGTCAGATTCAAATACCTGGTGATGCTAGCAGAAGCCAGCACAAGGACTCCCACTAATGCAACTGGTTTCCCCTCTGCTCCTCCTTTGTGCCCCCATACCTCCCCCATATCCACTCCAGAGAATCAGGAGAACCCCAACAATGTGGGAGGAGGAGAAGGGGAAACTGTTCTATTGGGCAACCAGAAATGCTTGTGCTGATGGAGCGATCTCCTTGGTGCTACTTTGAATTCCATCCTCTGATATTATAGTCCATTGTCCTCACTCTGTGTGTCTTGATTTTAGTGCAGCCACACCTCCAAAAAGAGCCCAGTGGTGTCCAAAGCATGTTCATGAAAAGTGGTTCCTTCTTTCAAGTAAGAATTAAACGAACACTCCCATATTCCTCAAAGCGATTCTTTGAAAATATAATGCACCGGTTGTTTTGGAGAACTGGGCTTTCTAGTGGTAAAACCTATAAAAAGAAATCAAGTGTTTTCTTACTTTAAAGCCCCCTTTAAAGTACACTCCTTTACTTCTGCCATATACAAGTGAATGGCTGTCATTCACTCCTATGGGAGGAAAGTTAAACAGTACAGTTGGGGACACTCTCAAAGCTGCCCAATCATGTTAGTTTTTCAGCCTTTACAGACAGGGATCCAGTTGGCGCTGAGGAACATTGTACATCAGTGTTCCATTGTAGGATGCGGGTCTTTTCCTACTCCTGCCTCCTCCACCTGTCATGATGATGGGCATTTTGCTTCTTAGAAATACTTGAAAACATGCTGTTGTGCATTTGCAGCACTTTCCCAAGAAACTACTGGCGTAAAAGCGATCTGGTTTAGAGATCCCCATAGAGTTTCAAATACAGCCCCACTATTGTGAAGAAGCTTAGGTCAGGAACACTAAATCATAGCAGAGGTTTGGCAAATGACAGTGGAATCAACATCTGTTTGCTATCAGATTGGCTTGGCAATAGTAATTTTGGGGTGCAATTGCTTTAGAAGATTTGATAGGAGAGAGGTATGAGAGTGTCATTTTGCTATTGCTGTGCCAAAGGCTGGCTGAAAGTTAAATAATCAGGTGCTACAAACACTGAAAAACTAGAAAGCATGGCTGGTTGACATGTCCAGGATTTCCCCCTTCTCTTCTGTCTCCAATGTAGTTTTCCAACATGGCATAAATCATGTCCACCCAGTGCATTTCATGCTTTTTTGTACGGCAAAAAGCTCAGTGGAAATTCAGCATCTTTCTTGCATTGTTAAATGACTGAGCTCCAAATGAAAGCCATGACTGTGTCTGATTTTGGCCCAAACAAGTGCCTTTTAGAATATTGACTTTGAATGTGCTGAAGACTTTCCTTTCCATTTTGCTTTTGTTTCATTTGATTGTTCAGATTTACTCAGCATTGTCCTGCAATGAACCTGTGCTTGATGTTCACATGTTGTCATTTGGAGGGCCTTTACCAGACTGTTCATGGGCATGTATTAGCCCAACTCCACATGCAATCCCTGTATAAACTGTTTTACATTCTGCCATTTAAGAAATGGTGCACCATTTGTGCAAATACACAACTTCAGGGTATAAATACATTTTAGTTCAACGGTTCAGTTCTACCCCAAGTCACGATGGGAGAAAACAACAGCTGGGAAGTGAAAGAGACAACACCATATACGAACAGAAGAAATCTCCATGGACATAACAGTTTTCACACACAGGGCAGAATAAATATGATAGTTTAAGTTCCTCACTTGAAGCTTTATAAATTTATATATTGTAGCATCATGAATAGAAATCATTAATTATGTAGCTGTTGACTAAGGGATTATTATTATAACTGAACCGTAACTGACATTAATTAAGATTATGGAATGCAGTGATATAAGATCGGAAATGCACCCAAACCACCATGTGGGGAGCCACTTTAACTAAAATGTATTAATTGGAAATTTGATAATTGCATAATTTGAGAATTAATTGTTATTGTTATAATTTGGCTATTATTGATGGTATATTGGAAAACAAATATAAAAAATAAAAACTAAAAACGTAGTACAACCGATATCTGTTTTGCACAGTTGAAGTGGCTATGTATGAATAGGACCTTTCTCTTTAAGCAAAGTATTCCCAAACTATAAATTAAATTTGTATCATCCTGATATAAAATAGTCCACAGTCCATTTCTGTGAGGTCAATACACTGTGGATCAAGAAAATCTAGCCTGAGATTTCATTCCTAGCACGTGATAATTCAGAAACAATCTAATCTGCAAGAAGAAATAAAAAAAATCTGTCTCTAGCAATGCAAAGCTATTTTATTCCTCTTATTGTGTTATTTTCATTATGCCTTATTTCTGCTGAATTGAAAGCATCATATACAATTTTGTTTGATGAAGTACTTTCCTTCTTAGTTTTTCGTTTACGGAACTTAAGAAATGAATTTACATTCATCTAATCTCTTTCTGTCACCAGAAAGAGATATGGCAATGGTCATATATCTTGGACAGAATTATAGTTCTAATTTGTAGCTGTCCTATATTTGTTGACAACTGTGATCCAGACTTCATCTATGGCAGCTGGTTCAATTCAGCAATATATATTTTTCTTTCATTTATGTCAGAAACTGCCATTGCTTCCTGCCATTAATTTGAGTAAGGGGTGGAGAGCTTACTTGTATGTGTAAATCATATGAATTAGGAAAGTAAAAATGTAAATGTACAAAACATAATCTTAGCATGGTATCATTAAACTTTGCTCTAAGTATTCATTTTTTTAAAAAAATCAGGCTGGATTAAGAACATCTGACAAATAGATGCTGGAGAAACCTGTCCTTTAAAATGATGGGCTCCATGCAGAGCAAGGCTCAAGTCCAAATTAATGCATGGCAAAACTGAGTTGTGTACATGATTGCTTCCTACAGTGTTCTTTTCCAGATAGCATCTGGGTCCAAGATGATGCCAGTCTAGGCTGTGTGCTGTCCTATCCATTCTTACAGGGGATGGGAGAGGAAAGGCAAACTTTTTTGAAATTCCCCTCCTCTTGCTAAATCCCAGTACTGATTTCTGCATTGGTGGATGCATGGAGCTATTTAGTAGTAGCCCTACCAAATGGGGAGAAGAATTTTATTGGTGCCCTGTTGTTGTTGTTTAGTCATTTAGTCATGCCCAACTCTTCATGACCCCATGGACCAGAGCATGCCAGGCACTCCTGTCTTCCACTGCCTCCTGCAGTTTGGTCAGACTCATGTTGGTAGCTTCGAGAACACTGTCCAACGATCTCGTCCTCTGTCGTCCCCTTCTCCTTGTGCCCTCAATCTTTCCCAGCATCAGGGTCTTTTCCAGGGAGTCTTTTCTTCTCATGAGGTGGCCAAAGTATTGGAGCCTCAGCGTCAAGATCTGTCCTTCCAGTGAGCACTCAGGGCTGATTTTCTTCAGAATTGGTGCCCTACTTCCCTGAATTTCTGATTAGGTGCATAAGTGGGTAAGGCTTGTTTTGCCACATGGCAAGACATTGCATATGAGCTGCTGAGATGTTAGTTACAAGTAGACCCACACAGCAAAGGGACACAGGCTCTGACCCTTTCTCAATGTCACTCACCCCACTTTTTGCAGTAGAGGATCTTTTAAGAAGCATCCATCAAAATCAAGCTTCTGAATGTGACCTTCATTTAATACGGATTTACTGGATCAAGGAGGAGGGAGATAGACAGTCTTCCCCTCTCCCTCTCATCTGTTTTTGAACACACAATGCATGTGACTGTTTGCTTGGCTGCAGCCTGGGAGATGATTGCAAGGAAGGGTCAACAACTGCTGAAAGCTTTGCACCCCTCAAAGGTATTTGATCAATAGAGTCAGGGCATTTCATTGGATGTGGCTTAAACAGCGCATCTCAAATCACATGAAAAGTTGCTGGTATGAAATGCCCTTACACTATATTTTCTGCTCTCGGGATATGTGTGCAAAAGTAACTTGAAGTTACAAATGTTCTTTCTCTGTTGCCAGGGCCATGCTTCCAAGGCACTTCAAACTGTGATGGAGTTTGAAAACCAGGTGATACACCCTTGAGCAGGAGGGTAAAGAAAGTGGTGGTGATGTCAGTTTCATTTCCCATTCATTAGCAAATTAACCTGGTTATGAAAAACATTTTGTTTCTTTTCGTGTTGGTACAAGCAGGGATTTTTAGAAGTAAATGAAAGACTTCTATTAGACGTGTCCATTTTATTCAGAAATTCTATATGAAATCTCTATTATTATTTTTAAAATGAATGACTTATTTCCCATCTTTAGTGTTAATGAACTAACTACTGAGAACTGGAAAAAGTGAGTCTGCCTTCTAATGCCAAGGTAAACACAAGAAAATAACTCAGCTCCTAATAGCCAGCCGTTACTTAAACTTTTTGGAACAACATACAAACTGCGCTTTTGTTGTGGAGAATGTATATGTCTGGGAAAACGGAGAGGTTATTGTAAAGAATAGCAGAACCCCATTAGGTGTTTCAGTAATGGGCAAATTGGGTCCAAGTAATTAAAAACAAAGCAAAAACCTCAGTCTCTTGAAGCAACAAAGGGAAACAGCTGTATAATTTCCTTTATTTAAAAAAAAAGATGGAAAGAAAATGAAATAAAACTGATACAAGCATACAAGCACAATGCAGGTATTATTTCAAAAATCTGCTAAATATAGATCTTTTGGATTAAGAATAAATACAAGAAGCACAGATTGGATGGCTGGAAGAAGTACTGGCAGAATCTCTTAAAAGTGATGCATAAGGCAGGGCACGCGACCCATTTTAACCAATCAGAGTTGCAACTAATATCAGTAGGATATGGATCGCAACTTTAGGTCATTGTAGATGCAGAAGAAGAGGAGCTGCTGGAATCAGGGTGGTATCAGAAAGCATAAGCCTAGAAAATTACACCAAATCAGTGTTTTAAGAAGGAAAAGAGGTTTCTCTTAAGGCTAAAAAGAAGGTGATTATTGAGGTGAAGGTATACAATCAGACAGCAGATGGCTTTATTAAGGTCTCGTTTATAGTCACTTTGAGCTTATGCTGTCAGCTGAACAGCTGGGCTGAGATGTCAGAGACACAGGCCAATGTTTTTATTTGCACAGGAGTGCGGGATGCCCGGACCAAAGAGGTAAACCTGGAAGTAATCAGCATAGAGGGCCCATTGAAGTCACGGAGAATGACATCTTCCAGAGAAACAGCAAAGTAGAAGATGAGAAGAGGGCCATTTGCAGAGCCAGTTTTAGAAATAATAAAAAGCTAGCAGTTACATAATATTTCCCAATGGAGGCCTAGGGAGAAATTTCTTTTCCAGTTGAAATAGCACGGTCCATGGCTACTCTTTGTTTCCTTTCCCTTAGCCAATTTTCAATCCAGTGAGACAATTTTCCTTCATATTCTTACACTTAAGGTAACCAAAGCTCTGGCCAGCAGAAATGCCCCAAATGCCAGATATTCAGGACAGACATTTGAGAAACGTTCACATAGTTCTTCTTCCACTCCTTTTCTCCATGTCCAAACTCCAACCAAGCTTCAGAATAAGACTTGCAGACATGAGAAGGAGAGAAACAGCAATTCTTTGTTTCCACAGTAAGGTAAAGGTAAAGGGACCCCTGACCATTAGGTCCAGTCATGACCAACTCTGGGGTTATGGCGCTCATCTCGCTTTATTGGCCGAGGGAGCCGGCGTACAGCTTCTGGGTCATGTGGCCAGCATGACTAAGCTGCTTTTGGCGAACCAGAGCAGTGCACAGAAACACTGTTTACCTTCCCGCCGGAGCGGTACCTATTTATCTACTTGCACTTTGACATGCTTTCGAACTGCTAGGTTGGCAGGAGCAGGGACCGAGCAACGGGAACTCACCCCGTCATGGGGATTCGAACTGTGGGCCTTCTGATCGGCAAGTCCTAGGCTCTGTGGTTTAACCCACAGCACCACCCACAGTATTTCTTTATAAAATCCGTGACTGAATTTACCCAAAGCTGCATATAAAAGGTTCTAGCATGGCAAGTATGATCCCAAAGCCAAACAGGTGGAACAGCTGAATGCAGCCATGGAAGGAAACATAGAACTAAGGAGTCATAATGAACCCCAGTGGTCATCTAGTTTAACCTATTGCAATGCAGCAATCACATCTCAAGAATCGCTGACAGATGGCCATCCAACCTCTCCTTAAAAACCTTCAATGAAGGAGAGTTCACCACCTTCCAAAGTAGTTTGCTCCACCATCAAACAGCTCTTACTGCCAGAATATTCTTCCTGTTTAGTAAGAATCTCCTTTCTTGTCAATTGAGTCCATTGGTTTGTGTCTGCTGCTCTGCAGCAGCACAAAACAAGCTTGCTCCATCTTCCATGCGATGGCCCTTCAGATATTTTAAGATGCCTCTTATACCACCTCTCAGTCAGGGTGGTGCGCAACATAAAAAATACTGGTTGTGGGATTCATAAGGGGAGAGAGTCCTGTTGTGTTCATCTCCTGATTGTGGGCTTCCTCCAGCCGTCTGGTTGGTCATTGTAAGAACAGGGTGCTGGGCTGCATGGGCCTTTAGTCTGATCCAGCACAGGTCTTCTTATATACATAGTCACAGAAAGGCTCAAAGGCTCAATCCTCCATTAACAACACACCCACCCCATTATGTAGTCTGAACACAGATTCCTTCCTTTAAGAAGGGGATTTGCATCCTTAGTGGTAGACTACTATATAATGATAGTCACTTAGTGCATAGTCCCAGTCAATTGGGTACATACGCTTCCTAAGTAAACACAATGTTCTCACCTCCCATTCATTCAAATGAGACATTCACATTTATGATTTTCTCTAGGGAATTAGTCACCCAAAGTTTTGAAGCCCATGATGCTACATTGAACAACTGCAGTACTCCATGCATGCCCTTTTGACTTGTTCTGACATGACATTTCCATGCTTTTATATAGACTACAGATGTTAAATTAATAGCCAGTAGCTTTCTAACCCAGACCATTCCACCTCTCTTACTGGAATATTGGTACCACATTTTGGAGCTTCTAAAGCTTGCAAAACCTTACATGAACTTGGGAAATCCGGTGGCTTTCGCTCTGAGCCCTTGCCACATCTTTTGCAAAGCAGTAGGATAATCATTGCCTGTAGGGTTTCTGATTCTTGCACATGCATTGCTTCCCATAGCTCTGTACCTCATTTACACTGAGGTTATCCTTCCCGCATCCCCCGGCAGCATATGTGGTAGCTGCTGTTAGAAAGCAAGCATTTCCTAAGAGATGAAAAGCATATTGGCAGCCGCTGCAGTGGTGCACTCTCTTCCATGGTGGTTTTACAGCTTTATTTTATTTTTGTAGCACTCAAGCATTTAGTACAGGGTGTACTCCAGAAAACGTACGAGCAGGCTCTTTAAATGGATACAGAAGGAGCAAAGAGGGGGAAAAGGGATGGATGAGCCAGAGAGCTCGAATGATGTCCATGCCCTGTCTCTACCGATGAGAATTAGCTCTGATTGGATTAATATTACACGCCTGGACTTACAGGAAGTCCAACTCTAGAAATAATAAACAGCACTGGCAGCATTCTATTCTAACATATCCCCAAGCATAACTGGATTTGTCGGTGGAAGCCAAAAGAGAAACACAGCCAGCACAGGAACATTCAAATTCCATTAATTTGAACAGGCACCTAAAACTCTATGCTGGATTGTAACCCCAAAGGTCTCGTTTAAGGCTCATGGACTAGTTAAGCCTTTCAGATGTCAAAAGCCTTGTCTCTCCTTATTCTTTCTCTACGAACAAGGCTCAGCTCACATTTGGTTTGTGGTGGGAGCTTTTTTCTTCTACTGCTGATGGCATGGGATTCATCCAATGTGAGCAGAATCTGCCAGTGTTCCATTGCATTGCAAACCTTCTCCAGATGTTCCATTTGTTATGAATAGGAAGCTGCCACAGGCATTATATATATATATATATATATATATATATATATATGCCACAGGAGAAGCCAGTGGTGTGTGTGAAGCAGTCTAACCCATAGTCTGTTTCCAACATCAATGTACTGGGAAACAAATGTGTGGTAAGAAGCAAAGCAGTAACTGGACTTGTCCATTCTTGCTCCTTGGGCTGTACTTAGAATGGGGAAGAAATTCAGATCAGTTCACATTTTCAGTGCAAACCTATGTAGTTTACACTTCCCAGAACAATACATGAACGGAAATGCATCCATCCTTCAAAATTTGCACTTCAAATTTCGTGATGCAGTTTTCCAACCAAAGTATACCAAAAAGGCATGTTATGGGGAAAATGTGCTTTGCAATGCTTATATTACTGAAAATAAGATACAGTACAAGCATGCATTATGTTAGGCAAAGTTGCACATGAAAATGTGTATATTAGGAGAAATGTGTACTAAAAGGCTGAGAGGAGGTCTTCGTATTCTTACGATTATTGCAAACAGATGCAGGAATGTGGAGTATGGAATTCAGGACTGGAAAAATGAGCATATGAGAGCAACCCAAAATGACATATTTGTTCATCCCTAACTGTGCTGATGTCTATCAAAGCATGCTGTACCAATCCAGAAGGATAGACGATCTTCACTTCACTAGGAATTGCCAGCAATAACAGATATAGCCTCTGATCTAATCTGACAGCCTTTGAGCAAATTAATGTGGCATGATTTGAGTGCAGGTAAGGAGAACCACACTGGAACTGCTGCCAACATTAACAAATGGCAGGGTTCCTGTTCGACATTATGGTTGTGACAGTTTCAAAATCCACCACCCCATATTTCCAGCAAAATCTACCTGAATATTTTCTCACACCTCACTCCAAGGACATGCAGTCAGGAGTCACCACCAGCAAAGGGACATATATATCTAGGAATTGGCTGAATTCCGGAGAAAATAGTTTTGCTGGTTTCAGACCTATGGAATTCATTTATTATCCAAATTTCAGAGAACACATAAGTGGTTGTGGTGCATGTGTTGGAGGAGAGCTGCCCCCTTGACACCCATGAAACCGTGACTTATTTGGACAGGGCTGGAGTTGGAAGTAGTGGTAGCAGGTTTGGGGTTGCAGTGACTGGAGTGCCAAACTGGTGGCAGTGCTCATGATGGTATAACTGGGTGGACCCAGCCTTGACACTGGCCCAGCCCTGCACTATCTCCATCTAGGTAAGCAGTAGCATGTGCTGAGATGGAGCTGCCCTCCTGCCTCTGCCTCACCACTACTGAAATTGCTCAGGTTAGTGATGAATTATGTCTCACACCAATTTAACTGGCACAGGAATCAAAGTGATCTCTTCCTACAGAGATTTACATAGCTGTGTGAAATCCAGCCATATAGAAATGGCTTCCTTGCCACTCAGGTAACATATCAATTGACCTACGGTTGTTTTCTCAGGAAGGAATCTAAGCAACACTAAGAATATCTAAGCCAACTTGTAAAGATGAAGTATATTGGTGCAAATCTAAATAATGAATAAATACACATGGGCTGTATTTGCACATCATGATAAGCCACAAGCCATGGTTTAGCATGAATGAGTGGACTATACCCCAGTTCTTCCCACTGAGGAGGAAACAAGCCATGCTCCCAAATTTAATGCTATAGCCAGACCAGAGACCATGGTTTGTTTTATTCCAGACAAAGCATGATAAAAAGTCAAGATTTGTTCCAAGTTTTTAGAAGGAAGAGACAACCCCGACTAAGGAAGAATGGCAAATCAAGCTAATGGACTATGCCGAAATGGCAAAACTAACTGGGAAGCTCAGGAATCAAGAAGACAAGAAATTCAAAAAAGAATGGGAAATGTTTACTATGTATATACAAAATCATTGTTAACAGGTCAAAACATTAGCAGGATTTTAAATACATTTGTATTGTAATAGAAAGAATATGAAAAATTGGAGAAGTATTGATATGCAGTTGAAAGTAGAATTAATAGGACCCATGGACGGGATGGGACAAAGTCAAGAAATTCAGAGTAATCTCGACATGTGGAAATTTTATGATATTATGATGTAATTTTATTTTATTTTCTACTTTGTTCTTTCTTTTTGTAATTTCTCTCTCTTTTTGACTCTTCTTTCTTGAAAACCAATAAAAATCTATTTTTTTTTTGTAAAAAAGAAGAAGTCAAGACTTGTTCTTTGTTTAGCAATCCTGATTTGTTGCTCATCCTCAGACCATGGTTTGTTTCACTTGCCCCCCCTCCCCAGCCAAGGAAGACACATGTCTGATACTTAACTTTTTATTGACAAGAAAATCGCTTGCAGCGGCTTCCACAGTGCTCTGGATACACACACACAAACATTTCTAGCCTCCAGCAGCTGTCCACAGGTGTAGGCCCTGTGGAGCAGCTGCAGCAAAAAGGAAACCCACCTCCTGCCTCCCTATATACCCTCCCCTTATGGGTTGTGCACCTCTAACCTGAGACTTCTCCTACACGGAAGCCGCTGCTGCTCTTCCTGCTTCAAGCCCCTCTTGGTTCAAGGAGACCATAGGAACCAACTCTGAGGGGCTGAGAGGGCTTTGGCCCCCAAAGTATTTGAGGGAGCTGAGTCCCCACAAAGTTGATGAGCATTGCTATTCAAATGGTTCACATGCACCATGTCATGTGATCGATTATGAGGGTGGGGCTTTCTTTCCCCCCATATTTTATCCAAGTTGGCACCCCTGTAGGAAACAGTGAGGTAGGGCAAGGTGGGAAGTCTATTGAAACGTCTGTTGGCAGAACAGACTGTTCTTCTACCACATCTGGCACACCTTCCTCCATCTTGTATTGCCCTGACTCTCCCTGCTTCCCTTGCTCCTGCCTTGTGGGCGGTACCAAACCCCATAAATCACTGGTCCCCTCTCCTGGGTCACTCTCCTAGTCTCCTCCTGTGCTACACAGCCTACCCTGTAACTAGGAGCAGAAAAGTGGGCCCCATTCACTCGTGCATAATGATATGCAAATGCAGCCACACACACACTTTATGAGTTTAGGTATGGCAAGTTATTCATCTATGAAACCACTGTGCTATCACTGCTGCTGCATACCCTATAGAAATGGGGTGCTGCTCTTATATGAACAGATTCCAAGTTGGGGGTATTGATAAAAAGTGTAAATTAAATTACATCTATTGGTTTAAATCACACGCCTGTATTTTTTAAAAAAACTAAATAGTGATTCATTTTTCCCCTGTTTATAGGTATCTTTTATATATAGCCATTATTTATAGGCCTCTCAGTAGACATGTTATTTTAAACATGGAAATTCCTCTATGCTGAACACATATAATTAATAGACATTCCTTTGAAACTCAAATTACAGTGTGATGCAAGTGAAATATAGAGTGCTGTGCAATAGCCTGACATGTTTCAAATTCCCAAAGTCCACTTGGGCACGGAGAATAAATTGCTACTAATAAATAATTTGCTTCTCTTTCCTTCTGCCCCACAATCTTTCCCTTGCATTCAAAAGCTATGTTGGAAACTCCTGAGAACAGCATAAAAAAGGAAAAGAAGGTAAAGGTAAAGGACCCCTGACAGTTAAGTCCAGTCGTGAATGACTCTGGGGTTGTGGCACCCATCTCGCTTTACAGGCCGAGGAAGCCAGTGTTTGTCCGCTCCGCAGACAGTTTTCCAGGTCATGTGGCCAACATGACTAAGCCGCTTCTGGTGCAACAAAACACCAAAACCAGAGCAGAGCATGGAAATGCCACTTACCACTTTCCACCAGAGTGGCACCTATTTATCTACTTGCACTTTTTGGGGTGCTTTTGAAGTGCTAGGTTGGCAGGAGCTGGGACCGAGCTGTAGCACCCTGCTTGTGGTTAACGCTTAGCTGGAATGAAATATTCAACGCAGCAATAGAGAAATTAAAATAATAATTTATTTGTCAGACAAATAAATGAGAGACACAGTGGTATATGGTTACCAATGCTCTGCCTGCCAGCCCTCATGGCCAGCACTTATATTCCCTCAGCCCAGTCCCCTTGCTCCTCCTTTGGCTGCCTCTGTCCAATCAGCCTGGTTGAATTTCCTATTGGCTGATTGCTAGAACCAATCATATCAGATACACCCATTTCCTATTACCTTTTATGGGAGACAGAGAGCTATATTTTCTTCTATTTATAAATGGCAAACAAGTAGCCATTAACCTCTACAAGGCACCTTAATTACCAGATAACCTTTGGCCTCTCTTTCCCTATTCCCTACAAACCAGATGGTTTTTAATTTCATTTTTAAACAGAGGCTCGGCAACCAGATGTCAGGAGTGCTCCGATAGTGCCTCCCGTTTGGCATGGGTCTGTGGTCTCTTCCAACTCTAGGACTCTATGTCTCTATGAAATAAGAATCTAACATCTAAATTTCATGCTTTCTAAATCCTTTGCATAATTACATTTAAGCCTATATATTTAATACATTAATATATATACATTTAGAAGAAAGGGAACTTAGTAAAAAAACCAGTTTCCAAAAGCAACTTCCGAGAGAAGCCTCTTAGTTTACAGCCCCCTTTTGCTGCTAAAACAGCTGCTGTTCTAAAAGCAACTTCTTCAATTTACCCTTTGGGCTTAAGTCTAAAATGGGAGGCATAATAATTGTTTTTGCAACTTGATTATTCTGTAATTTGTAAGGTCAGTGACCTTGCTTCTCAGCCTTTTTATGACCGCAATAAACCAGGGGCCCTCTTTAAGATGAGCACATCTGCCGATGCACTCACTGTCTGGCATGAGAGATGCTGCCTGGCATGAGAGATACAGATATTTTAAAATATATTTTAAGCTCATTTTAAGAATACAGGTGTTTGATCAAAATATAAGCCTTGATTAAAATGCAGACTATGAACAGATGCCTCATTCCCCCCTTTCAAGCTCAAGGACCTTCATCCCAAGTGTCCTTGATAGCTTGACCTTCATCATATTCCTGAGGTAAAGCTCTGTATAGGGCCATGATATGAGGTAGAGTTTCATTTGAAATCATCTTGCTAATTGTACTTCTAAAACATGAAATGATACATGGCACCATACATAAAACCATTACTACTACCGTCAAGAAAAACAAGCAAGACAATAATATCCCTTTGAGTCCCGCAACATTAGGTAACCAGTTGGTGAGCCATCCCATATCCCATCCTTCCCATGTTTGTACTGGGACATGTGCTATATTCTCCATTTTTGTGGCCAACACACGGATTGCCTCACCATTATCAGAAATGTTAAAGCAACAGGCATTCCCTGTCAAGTTCAAGACTCCACATAGGCCTCCCTGCTTGGCAAGTACATAATCCATTCCCATTTTCAGCTGCAAAATGGCGGCTCTACTTTCATCCAACTGTTGTGCAATAAGTCTCAAACTCCGGGCCGTTGCATTGGTTACAAGTTCCACTACTGCTTGCAATCGAATTATTCTGTTTAGATTATAAATAGGATCCCGTGCCCCTTGTATGAGCTCACCAGGATTCCAGGAGGCAGGATCATAATAGGCTATAATGCGCTCTGGTGGCCAATCATCAGTACCGCTCCAACTTTGGGTACTTCCTCCTGCTATATGAGAAATATCAGCATTTCTTCGTGTACGCTTGGGCAAATTAGTAGGCATAATCCACATTGGTGGTAATACCCATCCCAGGAAACAAGTCCCACTCCATTTGGAGGGGAGTTTCTTGTATGCCCATTCTCCACATATCCACCACAACCATCGGGTCTGAGGTCTTTGGTACGTGGAGTACAGAAGGCGAAATAGCAAAAGAGGTAGAGAGTTCACAGTGCAGTATGTTAGATTGCCTTTTTCTGTCACGGTTATGTTCCATACCACTTTCCATGCATGAATAAAAGGAGGTGCACAGGGCAAGGCATCCCGAGTTCGATAGGTAGTATCGTGTGCCCAGGTATTCTTAATATTATCCCAAGTATAGTGACAATGAGAAGAGCCTATCATGGTAGAATCAGCTGCATCTGATGATTTATGTACACAGAATTCCCCTTGTACAGGTATAACTCGTAATGGTTTAGTTGAGTTCCATCCGGGGAAATTCTGTACTTCTGTTTGGTGTGGTATTTCGCTTACCATACCAATGGCATCTAATGGTATCGGTAATAAGGGCATACCTCCCTCTGAATCATCTGGCCCAAGAGAGCAAACAAGGCAATTGGTCCTATTTGCAACATTGGCTACCATTTCAGCTAACCCTACCCACATATTGTGGTCATGGTGGAATCCATATTTAGTCAATTTGGCCAGATTCAAGGACCCTTCCCCTTCCCAAGGGATCAGGATTAATAATAAAATCATGTTGATGTCTAGCATATGCATTCCTTCCACAAAAGATTACCTTATAGTGATAGCAAATAAATATTAGTCCCAATATAATTCCCCCAGTGACAGAAATGGGGAACCACCAAGACCAAAACATATATCCCGAGGATCCCCAATGAGTAATATCTCTGATAATTGTTCCACAAGGGGGTGGGCAGTCAATTAATTGTATAAGAGAATCTGTCCTTTCACAATCGCTGGTTCAGATGCTCCTCAAGCTTCAGGCGTGCGCAGGTCAGCCAGCTTCCAGGTTGTGGCTGCAGCAGGCCGGTCGTCTAATGTTGCCCGTGACCTAGCCCGTTCCCGGTAGGGCTAGATACAGGGGTTTTCGGAGAGAGTCAGTTTAAGAGGATTAGAGGGGTCACCTTTGCACGTCCAACTGCCTTTGGACTTCTTCAAACGGGAGTGATGAATCCAGGGGGTCACCTCAGCTACCTTCACCGCTGTTGGAGTAGAGAGCAAGACGGTGTAAGGTCCACGCCACTTAGGTGCAAGTGGATCTCGTTTCCACTCTTTCACCCATACGCTATCGCCAGCCTGGAACTGATGAATCGGCTCGGCAATGCTGCACGGCGTGCGCTCGAGGGCCCACCTGTTAAGAGAAACAAAAACAACACGGGAGAGAGAGTGCACTTGTCCCTGTGTCACATGGTCTCCTATTTGTTTGAGGTCAGCTGGAATATCCTGAACAAAGGAGGGCGGCCTCCCATACAGGAGCTCAAAAGGTGACAATTTAAGTCTTTTGGTGGGTGCACACCGAACACGAAACAGTGTTATGGGTAACACATCACTGCTGTGGCTAGCATCACCATCTTTTCCTTCTGCCACTTCTTCTTCTCTTGTTTCTCAGCCTCATCCCTATTCCGATAAACTCGGCGTGCAATGGCCATAATTTGGCTCATCAGCATCCCTTCCCATCCTTCTGATTTCTGAATTTTCTTACGAATGTCAGAAGCGCACTGGGCCACAAAAGTAGCAGTAATCATTCTGCTGTTTTCAGGGGCTTCAGGGTCAAAAGGAGTCCATATACGATAGGCTTCCTGCAGCCTCTCTAAAAAGTCTCCTGGACTCTCATTTGGTTTCTGTTCTACTTCTGAGACTTTAGACATATTAGTGGGCTTCTGGCATGCCCTGCGGATACCTTGCACAAGCGTCTGGCGATAGGTGGTAAGCCTGGCCAGGTGAATTACATTGTTTGGATCCCAATTGGGATCTTCCAAGGGAAAGTTGTCTTGGAGATGACGGTCAATATTAAAAATATTTCCCACTCTGGCCTGCTCACGCAAATATATCTGTGCCTTTTCAATTATGTCTCTCCTTTCCTCAGTGGTGAACAGAGTATTCAGGAGCTGGCGGCAATCTGTCCAAGTAGGACTATGAGTATTTATTATTGAAGTCACCAAGTCCATCATAGCCTGAGGTTTTTCTGCAAAAGATGGGGTGTGTGTTTTCCAATTCATCAGATCTGTAGTCGTGAATGGAATATATTGCAGGGTCGAAGTTCGAGGTGGCCGTGGTCCAGGTTGCCCGTTAACCAGCACAGGCTCCTCAAGTGCATCAAATACTCTTCTGAGAGGGGCTACTACGTGATCTTTCTCTTCGCTTTGCTCTAGAGGCCTCAAATCATAGGGGATGGTATTTGTCCCAAGGCGTTCTTTTAGCAGCCTTATACGCCTGGCTGTATTGCTTGCTGACCGGTTAAGGTCTCCCTGTAACTTCTGTAATAATTCTCTAGGACTTGGATGTACAGGGGTTTGGGGTGGGCAATCAGTTGTTTCACTAAAGGAGACTGTAGATGGAGTTCTACTGGGACTCACAGATGGAATAACCACTTCTGCTTGGGCTTTATTATAGGCCTCCAATGCCTCCTGAAGATATTTATCATAATCTATCAAGGAATCAAGTTCTGTGACTCCAGCCCCATTATTCATTCCACTTTCTTGCCTTGGGGTTACAACTGGTGGAGTGTTTGGATTAGGCTCCCTTCGATGTGGAGCATAGGGTGGAGGTGGAAGCACCTCTTCCTCTGGTCCCTCAAAAATGGGTTTGAGTTTATTTGGCAAGATTCCTTTCCTAGCTTCGGCTTTTACAGCCAATAATTTGCATCGTTGGACTTTGCATTCCCTTATCCATGGAGGATTTTTATTTAATGTGCTCAGCCAAGAATCTATATATGAAAATTGTTCTGGGCACCCTCCAGTTTCTTTGGCGATGTTAGACCAAAGTTTACTTACTAAATTTATATCAAAGGTTCCCTGAGATGGCCATCCAGTATTTTGTTTTGGCCACTCTAATTCACATAACGTTCTCAAGTGCTCTGGCGTCATTTTGACTCCATATGCCCCTGAGAAGGCTTTCTTAAAATTATTTAACATACATTCAAGAGGTGTATTTTCCCCCTTTGAACCTCCAACTCCCATTGTATGGCCCTGTGAAGTATCCACTCAGTCACTCACACACTCGTTTTCACACTCAGGTCAGCTGCAGATTGTACTTTCTCATACATACAATGCGCTGGATACTTTACCACACACTACCTCCCAACTTTCCTTTCCCTACACCAGATCACCATCTGATGTACCCAACCACCTAGCGTACTCAGTTCCCACTTACTGAGACGCAGAAGTTTGATCAAGACTTCTCTTCCTCCCAATTAATTGGAGGGCCAAAAACCCCTTTGTGCACTTACCCTTGGTTGGTTCCGTTTCCCCCCGGTCCGTCGCCGTCAGTGGGCAGGGTATCAGACAGACGAGACTTCTGCGTTCCCCTGGAAAAAGACTTTCCAGTGCGCGCTGGGTCAGCAGTGAGTGGTCCTCTCTCTTGTATCCTGCCCAGTAAGGCGAAGGGGCTGCGTTCCAGCAGACCACTTATCCGAGTCACAAGAGCACCATAAAATGTAGCACCCTGCTTGTGGTTAACGCTTAGCTGGAATGAAATATTCAACGCAGCAATAGAGAAATTAAAATAATAATTTATTTGTCAGACAAATAAATGAGAGACACAGTGGTATATGGTTACCAATGCTCTGCCTGCCAGCCCTCATGGCCAGCACTTATATTCCCTCAGCCCAGTCCCCTTGCTCCTCCTTTGGCTGCCTCTGTCCAATCAGCCTGGTTGAATTTCCTATTGGCTGATTGCTAGAACCAATCATATCAGATACACCCATTTCCTATTACCTTTTATGGGAGACAGAGAGCTATATTTTCTTCTATTTATAAATGGCAAACAAGTAGCCATTAACCTCTACAAGGCACCTTAATTACCAGATAACCTTTGGCCTCTCTTTCCCTATTCCCTACAAACCAGATGGTTTTTAATTTCATTTTTAAACAGAGGCTCGGCAACCAGATGTCAGGAGTGCTCCGATAGTGCCTCCCGTTTGGCATGGGTCTGTGGTCTCTTCCAACTCTAGGACTCTATGTCTCTATGAAATAAGAATCTAACATCTAAATTTCATGCTTTCTAAATCCTTTGCATAATTACATTTAAGCCTATATATTTAATACATTAATATATATACATTTAGAAGAAAGGGAACTTAGTAAAAAAACCAGTTTCCAAAAGCAACTTCCGAGAGAAGCCTCTTAGTTTACAGCCCCCTTTTGCTGCTAAAACAGCTGCTGTTCTAAAAGCAACTTCTTCAATTTACCCTTTGGGCTTAAGTCTAAAATGGGAGGCATAATAATTGTTTTTGCAACTTGATTATTCTGTAATTTGTAAGGTCAGTGACCTTGCTTCTCAGCCTTTTTATGACCGCAATAAACCAGGGGCCCTCTTTAAGATGAGCACATCTGCCGATGCACTCACTGTCTGGCATGAGAGATGCTGCCTGGCATGAGAGATACAGATATTTTAAAATATATTTTAAGCTCATTTTAAGAATACAGGTGTTTGATCAAAATATAAGCCTTGATTAAAATGCAGACTATGAACAGATGCCTCAGAGCAACGGGAGCTAACCCCGTCGCGGGGATTCGAACCGCCGACCTCCTGATTGGCAAGCCCAAGAGGCTCAGTGGTTTAGACCACAGCGCCACCAGAGTCCCCATAAAAGGAAAGTGCTCATCATTTTACCACTTATATGCTGCTTTTCAAAATGGATTTGCAAGAGTAACAAATGCAGGTTTCCCAGCAATCTTATGAAGTTCGGCAGACCAAACAATGTCAGCTTTATTTTGCCAATGGAAAATCTCCGAAAGCACTAAACCTTAATGGAATCTCCTGGTATCCCCAGTGAGTAAACAGAATATACATTTCCTGCTGTCATTTCTAGAACGGAAATAGCCTGAGGATTTGTGTAGCTATGAGGCTGAAAAATGATAAGCTCCTTGACGCATGGGGTATTGGTCTGCCTATCTCTCTCTGTTCTCACACCCACACCAACTTTTATATAACTAGAAATGCAGGGGATCTTACTCAATAGGTTTACCATACAGATGATGTGATCCTATATATTTTTTCTGCTGCTGTTTCTTGGATTAATTTTTGAAGGGAGGCAATACAGGGCAGGAAGGATCATTTATGTAATCCCCATCTTGCAATTAATTTATATTAACTTTATTCCCCAGTGACCAAAGCATTCCAGATTTACTGCACACACGGCCTGATGTCTTTTCCAGATGGAAGATTGCGAAAGAGAGATAATTTGTCAAAGGGCTTCTCATCTTCTGCCATGTTTTCCATCTACCACTGGACTCCCAAACGTTATTAAAAACTAAGCAGAAAAAAATGATCGTATTCCATGGTACAAGGACAATGTCTATATATAACATGTGGTGACTATGATTAGCAAGAATTGCCAATGGTTTTGTTCCAGCTGGATCTGATCATCTGATATTCTGAGGTTGGAATGGGACATCTTGCCAATCACAGGACTACTGCTAAATACGGCAACTCTCCCTTTATTGTGTGGTTAAGGAAACAAATGCTGTGACATCACCAAAACATAAATTTCCCTTCCACATGTCAACAAAAAATGGTGGAACAGGGTAATGTGTTGTACAGCCTCACAAAACAATGGAACATACCTCTTAGAGGGGAAAGAGCAGTCCAATGGGAGAAGGAGCATAGAGAGCAGGCTGCTAGAGAGTCACTAGAAAGAAGAGGGGGTGGGGAGATGGTTGGTTTAAAATAGGGTAGCCAAAGAGTTGGCTTCTCATGATAGGCCATGCCACATAACAATATCTATCCTGTATTGTATTTTTGCAAGTGCTGTTCTAACACAATCCATTACTATTCCCAATAAAAACTATAATATATTTTTGCACTTGAAGAAACTGGGCTACTATGAATGACAAACATCACAAAAATACATTTTTAATTGGCTTTTTAATAACAAAAAACCTGTCAATTAATGATGGAACTTGCTATGATAGAATAAATGCAGAATGGAAAAACTCAATGCCCTACCATCAGCAACTGAGATTAGTATATTGTGCTACATCTTTTGATAGCTTTCCATGCAAGTTTAAGAAAGCAACCGATTTGACAAATGTGGTTTTAAGTGGAAACACTGTTCAAGTGTCAAGGAAAACATTTTGGGCAAAATGCAGGAACCGTTGTTCTTGTTTTTCCTTGACTCATTTGTAATGGAAATAAAAGAATATATATAAATATATTAAAGAAACAAACAAACAAACAGAGGTATTATTCCCTTGCTGTACTGCCAGCAGTTCCATTAATTTTACGCTTTCAGTTGCACCAAAAGGAAAACTGTATGGAAATAGTTCAGTCAAGAGAAATGGGATAATTACACTACTGGAAAAGTAATATTTTAATCTTTAGATTAATTAACTCACTCAAGAAGCCAACATGCATGGTATTTGTCTAATTTATCTTATTATCATTGCCAGCAAGGGATGACTATATGCCATAGGCAGCTGTATAGCTGTGCATATTAACATAATATACATCATGTACATATTAACTGGTTTCAAAGCCAGTTGTTTCTTTGTGTTATCAAGTGTCATCAGCATGAAGATGCTTCCACAGTGGCTCTGACTTGATGCAACACCCCTCCTTTCACATTTTGAGAGTGGACATCTAGGTAGGCTTCCCACGACCAGGAACGCCAATCATGCTGGATTCTTTCTTGTGAGAACCAGTGTGGCATAGTGCTTAGAGCGCTGGAGTAGGTTCAAATCCCCACTTAGCCAGGAAGCTCACTGGGTGATCTTGGAACAGTCACCCAGCCTAGCTTATGTCTCAGGCTTGTTGTGAGGATAAAATGGGGAAGGGGAGAACTGAGCTCCTTGAGCTCCTTGGAATATAAATGCAATAATAAATTCCAGATTGTGTGCAACCTGACGTGCATAAATTCTGCCTTTGCAGACATCCCATTTGGAGGTAAGGGTGTAAGTGTAAGTAATAAGTTACCAGCTCCCGCAAAGAACTGCCTGCCATTCGTGGAGGAGTTTGGTTAAGCCAATAACTACCTAGTTCAATTTAGCTGAAAACTTAGTTTGCAATACAAGAGGAAGATTAGAAGCAAACGTATTCTAGGAAAACAAGTGTGAGCTGCAGTGTTCCTTCCCATGTTAAAACTAGCCAGAATGCCTGTATTGGGCTAAGAATGTAAGAATTACCTTGTTGCATCAGGTTCTATCTAGTCCAACATTCTACTGCCAACAACCATCAATTAGATGCCTCTGAGAAGCTCACAAGCTGGAGGCAACGATGAAAGCATTCCAACATTGCTGAGTATTCACGATTTCAATCCTACTTTTGAGTAAGTACCACTGAACTCTCAGTAAAGAGGATTGCTCTATAAGACTGCAATCCTATGCACTTACTTGAGAGTAAGCCCTACTTCATTCACAATGCTTACTTCTGGCTAAAATGCATATAGGATCAGGCTGCATGTGATTTCTTCAAAGCATAGAGAGCTATTTCTCTGTTTAGATTTTTTAAACTGTTGATTTATGGGAGAGTTCTCTAGGCATTGCAACACACAGGGGACCATGTGGAATAAAAGCTCTGGATGGAAAAACAGAAGAAAAATATGATGTCTGGCATGCACAAAAAGGAGAAGCAGCTGCAATAAGGTTGAAGACAAGAACGAGTATTTAGTTATGTAGTCCTTCCCAAAATCATTCTCAAAACTTGGCAAAGCTGGACATGGCTATAAACTAGCTAAGGCAGGGAAAAACATAAAAGGTACCCAAGGAATCAGCAGGAATGGCAACATTTCCAAGGAAATGCTGACCAGTTCATCAATATATACTAGGTCAGCTTCATGGTGGGCGTAAAGTATAATAACTATTGAAGGCTGTTAGAGTCAACTGGTATCAAGAAAGTTATACACTGTTTTTTCCTCCCTCTATGTCCTCTCCCAATTCAGTATGAAGCATGCTGAATTGAGTGGACACAGAACAGATCACGTTTCACTGAAGCTATAGGAAAGTTTGGAATGTCTTGGATAGGAAGCATCAGGTTAGTTTGACCCCAATGCAGACGTTTCAAGAACACTAACTCCTCCATGAGTAGGGATAGGAACATAGGAAGATGCTTTATACCAAGTCAGACCAGTGGTCCATAGAGCTTGGTATTGTCTTTAATGATGGCAAACAGAAGGTCTCTCCCAGTTCAACCTGGAGATGCCCAGGAGTGAGCCTGGACTTTCTGCACGCAAAGCAGAGGCTCCCAGCTGACCTAGCATCATCATCATCACTACTTTTTATTTGTATACCGTCTTTCTATCTTACAATACTCAAGGCAGTTTACAAGCTGAAGAAACAAAAATGTACAACTTATAACAATCTAATGCAACACAAAAATGTGATAATAAAACAAAACTTTATAATAAGCAACCTACCGTATTTTTCGCCCCATAGGACGCACTTTTTCCCCTCCAAAAATGAAGGGGAAATGTGTGTGCGTCCTATGGGGCGAATGCAGGCTTTCGCTGAAGCCTGGAGAGCGAGAGGCATCGGTGCGCACCGACCCCTCTCGCTCTCCAGGCTTCAGGAAGCTATCCGCAAGCCTTGCAAGCCCGGTGGGAGTTCCCACGGGCTCACAAGGCTTGCGGGCAGCAGCCTGCAGCCCCCGCGAGTGTCTGCAAGCCTTGCGCGCCCGGCAGGAGGTCCCACCAAGCGCGCGAGGCTTGGGGCGGCAGCCTGTCGCCCGAAGCACGGGGAGCCCTCCGGAGGGTGCCCCGTGCTTCGGGCAGGTGAGCGCAAGGCTTGGGGCGGCAGCCAGGGCGGAGGGGGGGAAATAAATTTTTTTTATTCATTTCCCCCCCAAAAAACGAGGTGTGTCCTATGGGCCGGTGCGCCCTATAGGACGAAAAATACGGTACATCAAAAAGTAACATTCAACAATGATTAGAATAGTACAAAATAATATTATCAACATATAAAAGTTAAACAGAAATCCACTCAACAGTTGCAATAAATAATTTCTAAACTATAATCAATAAAACAATGGCAAGCCACAGCACATAAAATAATACAATAGAAACTGAGAAGCAGAGCCTAGAGGGTGGGGGCAAGGCAGGTGGAAAGAGGCCTGATGGAGTCTCTGTGACTTTTGGTTATTAGCCGTGACCCCCGCTAATTGATTTACGAACCTCGATTAGCGATTTATGGCTGCCCGGTCCGGCGCGCTTCCCTCAGCTGCGCCACTCAGTCACGGCTCAGCAGAGTTTCACACAGCGGTGTAGAACTGTCACCAGCTTGATTCAGCTTCCAGACAAACACACAGAGTCCAGCTTGTCTATTTACAGCATTTATTCCAACATTTCCCCCAGGGATTTCCTGGGCTCCTCTCCGCCATTACAGGCTACGTCTGTTCCCCACGGAACACAGAGTGGGACTGGCAATCTTTTTGCCCAAACTCCTCCCAGCTTCGAAAGCTGACGTCAGAATGCTGAGGCATCATGGGAACAACTTAACCAGTTAAGTTCCAACTCCCACACCCCCTCTTGCATCACATTCTGACAAGACCCTCTGAGTTCAACACCTTCCCCTTTGCCTTGTGCCCCTTCCCGGCATCTTTCCCAGGCACCTGTTGAACCCCTTCAACACTCCCAGAATCACACTGTGCGACACTTTTCCACGCACCTGTGACCTGATACCCTACTGACCCATTAGTGCCAGCAGTTGTGTCTTCTCCGTCAGACTCTTCCCCCTCTGACTTGACAACCCTTCCGTGAGCTTTCTCCATTACCGGAGATGAAGCCTCACACCTGGACACTCCTTTCACAACCCTTGGAGATGCCCAAACCTGCCCTGAACCCTGCCCTGGACCTGGTCCCCATCACCGGGATCTGAACCCTGATTCTGGACCTTATCCCCATCACTGGGTTCAGCCACAGCCTCCCTTCTCCCTTGAGAAGACTTTGCACCCGTCACCTGGTGACGTATTTCCTTTTCCTTGAAAAGTTCCTCCAGAGCAGACCCAGTAAACTGTGACCCTCGGTCGCTCTTGAACCCTTGCATCCTGGTGGAGAACCTTAGTTCCACCTCCGCAACCCAATCCTGGATCAGTTGCGTCACCTCCCCCTGTGATTTGAGAGAGAAACACCAGCCAACCTGGCTGTGGTTACCTGTCAGCGACAGCACATACCTGGCCCCACCCAGACTCTCAGACCTCTTGGGTCCTGACAGATCTGTGTGAACAAGCTCAAAGCTTCCTTGGCTACCCTCCCAAACCCGGGAGAACCAAGTACCTTTGCACCTTTGCATGCCTTGCACCCTTGGGACCTCCCACATTTCTGGAGCTTGTACCCTTTTGTGCACCTGTGCAACTTTTGCACATCTTTGGGAACCTTAGCACACTGCACGCCTGTGCTTTTTCAGCATTCCCACCACCCTCCATAGGTGACTCCAGAACAAAGAAATTGTTCTTGCTCTTCGCCATGTTGACCCGTTGTCGCCCCCCTCTGAAAATGGAACAGGTGTCATTTTCAAAGCACATTTTTGAACCCCTGCTTCGTTAGAGCAGATACAGATAACTGACAACTATTCAGTCCCGGCACAACGTAGATCTCTAGCTCCTCCTGTGAAGGAGAGAAAAAACACGTTAGCCAATAAAACAATTGTTCCTGTTGAAAACAGCCCTGCAGTTCCGCAGCTTGCCTATCAGGTGCTGCCTGATAGCAGAAACCAAAACACCCAGCGTGTCATCGTGTCCTGACTGGAGTTGTTTTTCACAGTTGCCATAGAAGCAACAAACGTCCCGCTGCCTCAGTCCTTGGCAGCGTCCGAAAACCGCAACATCCTGCGTTGCTCTGAAGACTGGACTTATCTCAGAGTTCCCAGACAACTCTGCAGGCCTTATCTCCCGCTGCAGCAGATGGCTGGCCTTGAAGCCTGGCAATGACGAACTCCAGTGGAAAAATACTGCTCCGGGGCTCCTCCCAGCTGGCCTCCTTCTCCTTCTTCCGGAAAAGCACTCCTTGCCAGCTCCGCCCCCTCTGAACCTCCACTTCATTCCAGCACATACAGTGGAAAACTTTAAACGTGCCTTTGGAAACCTTCCGCCCCCCCGACCTGCTCAGCAGCACTCCTTGTGGCTAAAGCATCAGGGACAGGGGCTCCAGCCATCTTTAGGCTTTTGTAGTCCTTCTCCAGGGCTCTGGCCTCCTGCTGAAGCTTCACAGCAAACACAGCAGTACATTTCCAAGTGCCAATAGTCCCTTTGCCCCCCCTCTGGGGCCCACAGCCTTTCCCAGCTGTGCACCGGCTCTCACGTAGGTGATCAGCGCCATCTTGTCTTTCTGTTCTGAAGCAGCCATCTCCCGGCCCTTGCTTTCCGCCTCCAGCCTCACAAACACCCTGGAGCGCTGAACGGCCTCTGGCTTCCTGGCACCCAGAACAGTAGACTTCAGATCAGCAGTCAGGTTGCCCAACTTCTTAAAGTGAGCCTCCCACAGTCCTCCAAGACCTGGCAGCCTGCCATCCTCTTCCGTTCTCCCAAGGGGCCCCAAGCTGTACTCACAAGATCACCAGCTCATCCAGCACCCGTCCGGAGAAACGATTCCCTGCTGCTCTCAGCTCCTGGCTCCACAGCAGTCCTCTGCGTTTTTCAGCCAGCCGCTTTTTTAGCTCCGCAGCTCTCCTTGCCTCTTAACACCAGGCAAAAACCAACCACCATCTCCTGCCGAACTTCAAACGCATTCCGGCAGCCTCTTGTGACAGTTTTACAAGCGGTGATTTAGGGTCACCCATAACCTGTGACTTTTGGTTATTAGCCGTGACCCCCGCTAATTGATTTACGAACCTCGATTAGCGATTTATGGCTGCCCGGTCCGGCGTGCTTCCCTCAGCTGCGCCACTCAGTCACGGCTCAGCAGAGTTTCACACAGCGGTGTAGAACTGTCACCAGCTTGATTCAGCTTCCAGACAAACACACAGAGTCCAGCTTGTCTATTTACAGCATTTATTCCAACATTTCCCCCAGGGATTTCCTGGGCTCCTCTCCGCCATTACAGGCTACGTCTGTTCCCCATGGAACACAGAGTGGGACTGGCAATCTTTTTGCCCAAACTCCTCCCAGCTTCGAAAGCTGACGTCAGAATGCTGAGGCATCATGGGAACAACTTAACCAGTTAAGTTCCAACTCCCACAGTCTCTCCCCTCACAGTTCTTCCTCCAGGCACAGCTCCCTCATGATGATGACCCTTCTGTATGCTGTGGCTGACATGTTGATGCAATTCTACTTGGGGGAGGAGAAGAACTCCTGCACAGGGCTACTGACACTCTTAGCAGAACTATCCAGCACAGAGATGGAGGGAGTTGGCTGTGTACAGAATAGAAAGTCCCCAGAGGATGGAGTGGTAGAGGGAGGGATTGGGGAAGGTATGTAGCTCAGTGGGTTTAATCTCCTGTCTCTTGTCTGAAACCTTGGACAGCCAACTGTTGGTCAGTGTAGATAGCACTCAACTAGATGGACAGATGATCTGACTTGGTGTAAGGCAGCTGCCTAGGTTCCAGTGTTCCTACAATAGTTCTACAGGACAGTTGATCCAGAGGCAAGAGCAATTGCAGGCTATATGGTCACACCTAGTCAAACATGCAGGTTTGAGCTGGAAGTATTTTATATCCAGGCCAGGGAAACAAGCAAATGTTGGGACCAAGACCGGTAATGATTTGAGAATTTTGAGGATGGAGTGGTGTCTTTCTTCCTCTGCTGTGGCTCTCTGAGAGTTTTACCACAGTGGGCACCAGCAGATAGACCAAGAGGCTCACACATCCTGTCTAGCCCCAACACACTAAAATAAAGTATCAGATGAATTCTAATTCTGTTTTGTTTTACGTTGAAGCCCTGAAGTTATAACACTGGTAAGGTCTTATGTTTAATGTGGTAATATGAACCACAATGGTGGCTGAGTTACTTTCTCAAGTCTTTCTGCTTCCTCAAATTTCCACAAAAGGTGTTTTTTTTAAAAAAAAGTCTGGCATATTTATTACTTTTCTCATGAAACCAGTGGTTTATTTAATGTCGGTATTGAGGCTTGTAGAGCTCTTGAGGTAAAATAAAGGAGAAATAAATAGACTTATTTGTCCACATGCTGAGAGGTCTGATCTAGATTTAGGGTGAGTTCCAATTATCTCTGCTGCTTGCACATAGAGATGTGAGTTAGATGGCCATTTCCCAAGTGTTTTACATCTAAGCTGTAAAACAATATGAGTGTTTTGGGTGACTCTTTGAACAGGGCTGGGAACTGCTGAATGCTGATTTGCTAATGAAATTAAGTAGAGAATTAAAAGACAGGAAGTCTATTTTTAAAGCAAATATTTTGCTTTCCTGACACGTTTGTTATCTTGCTTCTATTATTTCACAGGAGGTGACTATACTCCGATTACAAACCATTTCCCATCCTGTCTGGTGACAGGGAAACTTACCCAGTATTTTAAGAGTAAACTAGCTCTTGCACTTTGTTTTTTGGGAAGCGAAACCTCATCCAAAGGCAAGATGCAAAATGATAATGGTGCAGTATAATGTGACTAGTGTGCCATTGTTTATCTTTCACATAGTAGCTTTAATTGTGCTTTTCAACTTCCGAGGCCCTGAGCACTCATTCTTGCCTTGTTTCTTCGGCTTGGTTTAGTACAATCTCACCTGCTGAGAGCTGGATTCATGCCCATTCATCCTGCTGAAAGCTAGCTGGGAAAGACTAAGCGCTCTGCTTACTGGCGTTATTATTCATTCCCGGATGGGGAGTGATCTTAAATCTGAAGTCGCTTGGTCCTGCAAAAAAGAAATAAAGAAAATACTGTTATGGATTCTTTAGCCGACTCTGTCTTCAGTCAGTCTCCCATTTTTGGTCTTTCTAGGATGAAAACAATCTGTTTCTGAAACTCCCTGCTCTTGGGCTTTTAGTCTGAGATGCCTCAATTCCTCTAGGAGAAATCTGCCCCTAGCTTGTCCCCTAGAAAAAACAAGAGCCATGTTCCCCACCCTCCTCTAAATTGCATGCAAGTTCAAAAAATTTTAAAGAGCTGGTTTGGAAAACTGGTGCTACAGTCAGGAAACCCCAGAAGGGTATCCATATTTGTCTCCACCCCAGAGCCTGTTTTCCAAATTGCTGTGTTCTATTCTGCAGTGCTAGTCAATGGAACAAATGTACCGGGAGGCCAATCAATCACATTCTGATGAAGTTGTTTCTGTTTGCAAAATATAGTAAAGATGATGTTGATTCTGTTTGCAATTTATTGTATACCTTTCCACTGAAACACTACAGGGCAGAATCAGTTCACAGTTACAGAATATTACCCTCCTTTTTGCATAATTACTCTGTATGTACTCTAAGCAATTGCTCAATATTTTTAGGCCCTTTAAGTAACAAACTCAGATTAGAAACTTCTCTTGGGGGTTCAAAGCTTTGTTGTCTTTGGAAAGAGAAAGCCAGTAATAGATTTCTCTGTATGTTCTATTTCATGTCACATTTCTCTAGGGTTTAATATCCCAGACATTTGGAATTACATCAGACCACGTTTTAGGAATATATTTTCCAGCAGCTGAGCATGTAAATTCCATCAGCATTAATGGAAGCTCAATGCAGAAGTTTGGGAGAAAATAAATAACATACATTTGGTTTTGCAGCCAGCTTTAATTTACAGCATACCCAAAGGGATATAAGCTAATTTATTTTCTCAGCACTCTTATAATGTTTGATTTCCTAATTATAGCCTCTGCTCAACAGAACTCTTATGAAAATTAAAATTTGACAAGTAATTCATCTCCAAACTGATGCATGAAAGTGTTCTCAACTACAGAGCCAGTTATTTCAGCAGTTTAAGAAAACGTTATTGTGATGATTTAAGGGCCCAGGTGCACATTACATTCATGACCTGATTGTGTGTTTTTTTCAATAAAACAACAACAACCGGAGCTAGGAGAGGCAAGGGAACTGTCATGTCCCACAGAGAGGGGGGTGGGATTTAAATCTTCCCTGCCTCGTTGTGATCTCAGTAAAAATTACCCATGCGACAATTAACATGGAAGGAATAGAACTCCCATTGATACCAAATCGAAGTTCTTTTCTTAATGTGAGTTGCTGTTAGTGGAACTGGGGAAGCAAAACTTCCTCTTCCTGTATACTTTGGTGCCACCCTACTGCCCTGCCCTCACGCCTGGCATTTAATTTTCAGAAATTCACAAGATTTCTTATGGCATCATTAACACAAGGTGCAAGTTAATCCCTTGGAGATATCAGCTTTGATTTTAGAGTTGTTGACCAAAGGCCAGAAAGCCTATGAGAGTGACAGGGTCAGAAAGCCTTTTCTGAGGCTACCTCACCGACAGCACCAGCCAAAGTGCTTGGCAGCTTTGTCTGCAGACAGGAGACTTTGCTAGTTTCCCCAGCCAAGATTCTGGACATGCCTTTTACATCACGTGAAAGCTCAGGTATAATGTGGAAATTAAGAGTTAGGGAAACATTTGTGCGAAGTATCATGGAGGCCACACAGAGGATGAATATAAGTTGTTTGACAAAACTCTTTTGATATAACCTTCCATGGCAGGAAAAAGCCATGCAGCAGGTTGCTGATTTTAATGAAGGAATGAAATTGAATGAAGGAATGAAATGAATCACCAGTTCCTGGTACAGCAAGCCAGGAGGGCCAAGACACCACTGGTCTACTTTGAGTAAAACTTAGTTGAATACTATGCTCTGCCCAGAGAATTATCTGGGAACTTCAGAGTCCTTTCAGACATCAGAGTTTTCAGGTGGCACTATGAGTATCCTGGCTCCAGCTTATGCTAAAGATTGCTAGTGGAACCTTAAATTATACCGAAGATTGCTACCAGGAAGAGTTTGCTCCCTTTTTGAAAAACAAGTACATTGTGATTGCATATCTGGGTAGTTGATAAAGTACCTTAAGAGTCACATTCCATCTCTTATATGGAGTTCTATAAATGCTGGTGGCAGCAATATCTCTCTTTCTTCCTGCAACACTTTTCTTCTGAATATACCTGCCTTGTGCTTCATATCCTGAGAGAATCTGGTAGGGCACTAATATAAAATGACTAGAAGGTTCTGTCCTCGGCTGCCATCTTTCCTAATATGTTAAGAGATGTCTCTCCAAAACTTGTTCTTTTGATACTTCGCTGAGGAAGCTGTGTGAAGAAGCTTCCACTCACTGCCTACAAGTATTCCTCAACAACTTTGAATTCCCAAAGTGGTTTTTAAATTTAGTCCTAAAATTACTTGTCGACAGTTTGACAACAGGGAATGGGTTGGTGGGTGGGGCTTGGGAGGACCCAGGATTCCAAGTCAGCATCTGTGAACTGCCAGAGACACAGTTTTCATAGAACAACAAAAAGTTGACATATCCCAGCACCCTGTATATACTCTTCTGTCTGTGATAAAAATAGAATGAACAGAGGTTCTGCAGATGTTCCAGCTGGAAACAACAAGAAACAACAACAACAACAGTGGTTCAAAAAGCAGCATTTAAGAGAGGCATCCCTTTCCTTTGGTCTTCCTCAATCAAGCGTAAGCTAGCAGAAAAATAAACAAAAGGGAATGGAAGAGCAGCAAGAACAGCAACAAAAATCATACCAGACAAATATGCAGGAGTTGGGCCAGTGCTACCGTACAACATGCATAGTAGGCACAAATGCACATCTGGAAAAAAACAGAATGCTTTAAGCAGAGGTTGGATTGCCATCTGTCATGGATGCTTTAGTTGAGATTCCTGCATTGCAGGGGGTTGGACTAGATGAACAACAGGATCCTTTCCAACTCTACAATTCTATGATTCTATATGACTTATTTAATCATACCCTGTATTATTGAGGTGATTAACAAGATCTATTGCTACAACCAGCCCTGGTATTTAATGAAAAGACAGAATTTATTATTTATCTATGGCATTTACCTTTTCTCCAAGGAGCTCCAAGTTCTACTGCTCCTCATTTAATCTCAAAAAGTACCCTATGAGGCAGGTTTGCCTTAGAGGCAGTGACTGGCCCAAGGTCATCCAGGGAGCTTCCTAGCTAATGGAGGATTTGAATCCAGGTCCTTGCCTAACATTCTAACCATTAGACCACACTGGCTCTCTCGCAGTGACAGTGGCACCTAGTCAGCAGCTACAAGTCCAGATGACTACCTGGACAACGCCTGTCTTTTTCAATAGGGTAGCCCAGGCTAGCAGACAACAAACAGACATGGCATGCATAGGGCTGCCGTACGTCTGGATTTTCCCAGACATTACCGGGATTTCAGAGGCGGAATTTACAACCAGGGTGAGTATCCGAAAGGTAGCACTTTCTCCTAAACATTGGTTCAACAATTTGGGGGTCTTCCTTTTACTCTTTGAAATATAGCAACCCTACCACTCCCTCTCTATACAACGTTCCTGTTTCTAGGCTATGATTCTGGGCAGGGGTAGCTGATCTGGTGCCCTCCAGATATTGCAAACTACAGCTGCTATCATCCCTGACAATCGACTATGCAAGCTGGGTCTGATGGTACTTGTAGTCCAAACCATCTGGGAGACACTAGGTTGACTACCTTGATATGGGGAATAGTTGGAATGTTGCATGGTGACAGATTTAGTGCTGCAACTCCCAGTCACTGATCCACATTACATACTCTCAAGTGGAGAGGATTAATGTGGTGAAGTGGTGAGGTGGTAGGGAGGGATGTTAAAAATGTGGCGGGTTCTGAGTCCTGACTCCAATGCAGTCGTTCATGCACTTTCCTGTCCAACCTTAATTTGACAATCACAGTATTGAGGGCAGTACCATCAACCCAAGAGTACCACCAACCCAAGGATTTCTGCTCATGCAATGGAATCTGCCCCCTCTCCTCACTCTGTGCACCCTATGCCCTTGCCAAATCTGCCTCAGAGGGTTGAGGGAACTCCATGGAACATATTTAGGGGGGACACAAAGGTGGAGAGAGGGAGAATGTAACATTGCACCAGGAGAGAACCTTGTGTGGACACAATGATTGCCTTAGCACTATATTGAATCTCTCCCTGATTGTCTAAAGCATGGGTAGGTAAACTAAGGCCTGCGGGCAGATTCGGCCCAATCGCCTTCTAAATCCAGCCCATGGACGGTCCGGGAATCAGTATGTTTTTACATGAGTAGAATGTGTCCTTTTATTTAAACTGCATCTCTGGGTTATTTGTGGGGCATAGGAATTCGTTCTTTATTAATAATAATAATAATAATAATAATAATAATAATAATAATAATATAGTCCACCCCCCCACAAGGTCTGAGGGACTGTGGACCGGCTCACTTCTGAAAAAGTTTGCTGACCCCTGGTCTGAAGCAATTTGCTCTAACACAGAAGAACCCTGTAAGCAACCTAAATGTATACTCTAAATAATTATTACTGGAATTGTGTCTTTTTACAAACCTTTCCCCCTGTTGGAGTTCTCCATAGTTGTATCTCAGAAGTATTTTGGTCTTCTTTCACCTACCCTTCTCTGCTTACGTTCCATGTTTGTTCCCCTCTTCCTCACATGCTCCTCTGTTTCTGAACGTGTCTCCACACACCAAGGCTGCAATTGTATTTCATTTCTTCCCAAAAAATGTTTGGTCCATTTCTGTCCTTCAGCTAATCTTTCTAGATTCTACACAAACACAAAAACTTCCTCCTGATGGAATGGAAGGACAGCAGGATGAAAGGACAACATAAACTTTGGCTGACACAAATTATGACAAAATTATTTCTTTTCAACGTGGCAGAAAGTTCATTTAAACAGCAACAAACAACAGGGAGCAGAGCTCAGACAAGAAAAGAACACAGAATGGAGGGAGAACAAGTAACCACAGCACACTGCATGAAGCACAGCCTGAGACAGCCTTTTATGGTCTCTCCCGCTAGCTGAAAATTAAGGCCTGCACCCGGGAGATGATTTGCAGCCCTTACCAGCTGTGTCCCAGATTCTAAGGCTAGTTTTAGTCGAGATTCTAGGAGCCCCCTTTAGAAGGAAAATTTCTAGTTTGATTTTGCTGGGTTTCATGCTCGCAGAAGTAATCACGTGAGTTCAGAAACCAGAAGGAAATTTTTTTTATAGCCAGGGCATGATTTTTATCACATGCGCTCTCAGCCCTCAATATTTGTGCTTTCAGTCATCTATCAAGCTAGGACATTAATGGTTCGTTCAGGTCCATCATTATACCGTAAGTGGTCTAAACACAGCATGCAGTGCTTATTTGTAATTGTGGAAGTTTATCAATCAATCACCTGAAAAACAAATGCTGCTGCATACAGGTGAACTCTGGTTCTTAGTAGGATATAGTCTATCACGACAAATGGATCTCCAAACAGAGAGAAATTATATGAGGGCTGCAGCTTATGCCTTTTCATTCTTGCCTGTCAAAGAGCAAAACCAGGGAAAGTCCTAGGTATTGTTTCAATTTGCAGTGGTGGAAAAACAGCTTCCTTGTTTAATTTGGAAGCTCTGTGCAGGACTGAAATGTCAGTATCCCAATGTAACCTCTCACACAGGGAGGGAAAGAGCTCTGTTAACAAACTATGTACTGAAAATCAAATGAAAAAGGTGCGGTATTTAAGGACAGAGTTTCTCCCTTTAAACATAACTGTAGGATTGTTTCTTTCTTAGAGAACACAGTGATTGATTTATTGATATATTATTATTATTATTATTATTATTATTATTATTATTATTATTATTATTATTATTAAATATTGTGCACAGTCTGCTTAATGTTATTGGATGTGGCAGCTTTGCCTTCATTGCTTTGATTTGCCCAGGCAGAGGTTTAAACAACAGCCCAGACTGCAGCTTGGAGGGAATGTTAGTTCTGTTGGTCCCAATTACAGTGGTACCTCTGGTTAAGAACTTAATTCGTTCTGGAGGTCCGTTCTTAACCTGAAACTGTTCTTAACCCGAGGTACCACTTTAGCTAATGGGGCCTCCAGCTGCCACCGCACCCCTGCTGCGCGATTTCTGTTCTCATCCTGAAGCAAAGTTCTTAACCTGAGGTACTATTTCTGGGATAGCAGAGTCTGTAACCTGAAACATATGTAACCAAAGGTACCACTGTACATACCTTTCAACTCATGTATTTTGGATGGATACATAGGAACAAAGAAATCTGCCTTACACTGATTCAGACCGTTGGTTCGTCTGCCTCAGTATCATCTAAAACGACTGGCAGTGGGTCTGCAGGGACGTGGGCAGGGTTCTCTCCTAGTCCATCCTGGCTGCCATGCATAGAATCTGTGACCTTCTGCTTGCAAGACAAGTGCTCTAGCACTGAGCTACGGTCCTTCCTTCACCAAAGGATATTCATGCATTGATTTCCCTGATTTCTCTTTCTTTTGCATCCATCCATTCTTGTGCTCCTAATCCTCTTTCCCTTTTTTTTAAATTGTAAAATTGCAGGCAGGAGCAATCCAGGTATCCCAACTTTTTCAGTTGTCTTTTGGTACTATCTTCGTGGATTTGTGCATATTTTCTTAGAAATATGCCATCCACACCATGTATTTAATTCATGAAATTGTTCCTGAGAACTAAAACTGGATTCCTGGCTAGGTCTAATTCATGAGAAAGAAGTGGCACTGATGTTTGGAAGTTGCTTATTTTTTAAAAAGGATATTTGTACAGGAGTACTATTTCTTCTTCTTCTTCTTCTTCTTCTTCTTCTTCTTCTTCTTCTTCTTCTTCTTCTTCCTCTTCTTCTTTCTTTCTTTTCAAAAAAGAATATTTTATTGACAAAGTTCCCCCCGTAGTCACCTGTACAGGAGAAACAGTTCAGTCTGTGTTCTAACAGTTCCCCAGTCCCAGTGGCACTGCTTTCCCCACCCAACACGGGTGCCTACTTTACCCTTGAACGAACTCCAGCAAATGATACCCCCACACATTTACACCCTAATGAATCAGAGCAAAACCACAAGAATCAAGAAATATCTATATCTGAACTTTGAATTCTGTATTTTTTTAAAAAAAATGCATGTTCAAAATCCCAATTTGAATATAAAACTGGAAATTTCTAATTCAAAATTTGAATACCTAAATAGGAAAGCTTGGGTGTATTTGGAATGTTTTTGGCTCTTTGTTTCAGGTTGAGTCATTTACCAAATATGCCATTTGGCATTGCTGGGACACATGTACTATTGATGGCTGAGATATATGGGGCAACCATTTTATCCAAACTGTTAACACATTTAGGACATGGTAAGGGGCCTGTTTCGCATAGTTTCTCTGTCAAATCAAAATTGATGGCCACAGAAATATTTCTTCATTTATACACATGGTTCTGCTCAATTCAAGATACGAAACTTCAGGAGAAAGTTTAGAGTTAAATATGAAGAGGCTGCCACCTTGTGGTTGCAGAATTGATTTCTGTCCTTTTGGTTGCATTTATTTAGCCTGACAAATGCCATGCACATTCTAAGATGCATGTGAGGTTTATATTTGCAAGTGGGACCCAAACTTGGGAAGATTCTCACTGGAACATTACTTCTTTGGGAGATCCTGCTGTGATTATTCCCCCTCACTATTAGTGGGATTATATTTTATCATGTACACGTAATTCAAATATGCTGCACTCCGTGGCAAGGACAACTCAATAGAATACATGCACAGTGCATTCAGCTATCATCTTATGCACCATCACTGCCGATGCAAATCACTGTGCATACAAGGAACTTTAATAGGTAAATAAACTGTTGTTCTATTGTTCTGCATGCACATCGCCCTCAAGGTCTGGGAAATTGTAATTTAATGCATACATATTGGTAGCAGACTGATCTGCCACATATTCATGGTCATTCAAGCCAGACCATATGAATGATTCAGCCCTGTATTAGGCTAGGCTGTGGAGTCTCCAAGATGTACTTTCTTCTACCAAAGGAGAATGCAAGATTTTCTCCTTAAAGGGACTCTTCTCTTACGAATCTGGCTTAGTGCTACTGTGCAAGCTTGGTAAGCCTTTCCCCTTAGCCTGCAGCTGATGTGCGGTTTCAGGGGAGAATCTTGAAAACAGTTTCCCCAGCCCATTTATAGCCTATGTTGCCCATGGGGCTTCTGAGAAACAATGGAGACTTATGGGCTATTCTGAAAATGTATTCCCCAGGCAAATGTGAAAGTGAATAGATTCAAACTCAATTCAAATCGCTTCCCTATACCCGTTCACATATTCATGAGTGAACCTGTGAAGTGTGAATAACTTTAACAACCTTTGAACAAAATGTGCCACTAGCAAGTCACAACGTGTACAATGAAAGTGGCAATAGATGGCAGGCAGAGATTGACAAAGGTCAAGCTTTATTGCCTCCACTAAATATAATGATATCTGTGGCTTTACTTTAGGATGTTTGTGGCATGCAGAGAACATGGAAACCTTGTGAGAACACTTAAGCAATATAAAACTAGTTGAGTGCCTGGGATGTGGCGGGGGCGGGTTTTTTATCGCTTCAGGATGCATGCTAAAACCCTGACTTATTGTTCTGCTGACCTTCATTATAAAGAGATAAGGAAGCATGTCTGCTTACTTGAGGAAGTAATCATTAATGAGAGCTTTGCCTTTGAAAAGCCAAAGTCCTCTGCAATCCCCAGAGAGAAATCTTTAACTCCATATATTTGACTTGGATGTATCTTATGCGCCAGATGTTCTTTTCCTTTTAACAGAGGAGTTAATATTTTCCCCTCAGCCACACACTTGAAAGGACAACTTGCAGCACACACACACACAAAAATTTTTTATACAAAACAAAGCCAACACCAACTTCAGTATGAAAAAAGGCAACTGAAATTAGACTTGGCAATAAAATAAAAATAAAGCAAGGATACACTGATAAAAGTGATGTGTCGTTTACCTTGTTTCAGTAAAAGAGGCCATTTGTTTGTTTTCACATATTTAAAAGAGCATCTGAAGGGAGAGGTGAGATTTCTCTCCAACTACTGAAGATAGGAGAAGAAGCAATGGAAATAAAATATAGGAAGATAAAAGATATCTTAAGTGGTGTTAGGTACCACCCCCAGTGGCGTAGCATGGGTTGTCAGCACCCGGGCAAGGCAAGTAATTTGCGCCCCCTAACCTGTGGATTTGCGCCCCCTAACCCTAACCCCCAGATGTTGCACCCGGTGCGGCCGGCCCCCCATGCTACGCCACTGCCATCCCCCAATCACAGCAGGCCCATAGCTGGACATTTTGGGTGGTATTCACCTAAGTTTTACTCAGAGTAGGTGCAATGAAATTAATGGTCCTAAGTCATATCCATTAATTTCAGCGGCCCTTAGTAAAACTTAGTTAAATGCCATCCTTTGGGAGTGAGATAGTACAAAGGGTAGTGTTATGAATTGGGGGAGGGGCAGACTCCCCATAATTCCTGGATTTAGTAAAAGTTAGAAATAATCAAGGTTTGATTTAATTTTGCCAAACACAGAAACCTCTTGGATTTAGTTATACTAACAAGCCAACCCACTTTGACAGAGCTAGCTGGATGGGCCATTAAAAAGGTAAAGGTAAAGGACCCCTGACAGTTAAGTCCAGTCGCAAACGACTCTGGGGTTGCGGCGCTCATCTCGCTTCACTTGCTGAGGGAGCTGACGTTTGTCTGCAGACAGTTTTTCTGGGTCATGTGGCCAGCATGACTAAGCTGCTTCTGGCGAAACCAGAGCAGTGCACAGAAACGTCGTTTACCTTCCTGCGGGAGCAGTACTTATTTATCTACTTGCACTTTGATGTGCTTTTGAACTGCTAGGTTGGCAGGAGCTGGGACCAAACAATGGGAGCTCACCCTGTTGCAGGGATTCGAACCGCCAACCTTCCGACCAGCAAGGGATGGGCCATTAGCAGGGGACAAAGGCAGATGTGGTGATGGCCCATCAAGGAAACCATTAGAGGGCAAGACTGCCAGCCTAGAGGCTGTGGGGTCCCTTCTTTGCTGGGTGCGAGTGGGCAGAGGCCGAGGCCAGGATTAGGGTTTCAATTTTGCATGACGTAGGATGAAGTAAGGTCCTTGGAGTCTGTTAGCAGTGAAAAGAAGGAAGAACTGAACTCAATGTGAGCTGTGATTGACAGGCTGGAACAAAGAGACACAGAGGGTGGCTTTTTGCTGCCCCTTGAATCCAATGATCCCCTTAAGGGGAAAGCAAGATCCTTATAGGATGTAAGTGCTCTGCAATCGCTCCATCTAGGTGCAGGTTGTATATACATGTAAATAAAACCATATATCATAAAGACACCACAGTCTCTGCTGTGCCTCATTGTCCCAAAAGAGAACACAGACCCTGGTAAGCATGCTTGCAGCCCCTGGAATCTCGCACTCTGGTGTGTGCAGAACAGCTGGCACTTAAATCAATGCAGATAGTCCACTATGTTAAAGTTCTTTGATTGTAGTAAATACTACTAAAACAAAATTGTATTGGGTGCATATAAAAAATAAGTGCCTAGTGCTTGCCTTTTGCTACTCACATTCTTTTTCTTATATTTCCACAAGTTAAAGGACTTGAGACTTCATTTCACTTATCCCCCTGCGGGAAAGAATACAGAACAGAAGTGTGCCTGCTGGCCACGTTCTCAGTGTCAGCATTCCTACAAGCCACCCGCCGCCTTGTATTCAGCTGAAAGCATGGAAATGTCTGCAGTGCAATGTATAGCTTTATTTATATGTAGAAGCCTCTACATGACAGGGATCTCTGCATAATCAGGGTCCTAAGTATGGTGTCACTTGTAAATATATGTTGGCTATAGTGTTGACCGCAGCAAGCACATGCACACACAACTTTTAGGAATCAAGTGCCTTTTGTGAGCCCAGCCCTGCTTAGAAAACTTACCTGACACCATTTCAGATTGCCAGTCTCCTAACCTTTGGGCAGGCCATTTGTCAGACAAACTGGCTATCAGCTCATTGGCTATACTTCTTTTTTGTGCCAGCACAAGCTGGCTTTGTTCACAATGCAATCCTACTGAGAAACAAGTCCCAATGACCTCAATAGGACTCATGATAACCTTGGCAACAGGATCTCTTAGCTTCTTGTATTTTCCACACAAAAGGTAAATCTGTATGAAACTGCATTTTGATGCTGATGATTTTGTGCGAACACCACAGATCCCACAAGAAGCATTTGTCTGGCAGTCCTCCAACTTTAGGCTGGTGCTTGTGCACATAGATTGTACTGCGTAGAAGCCATCTCAAGTTAAACACTGTGAAGTTCCATTTATTTCACTGAAAGAGCTCACATCTACACCTTTGAAATCAATGGTACTTACAAGTATTTAACTTTGGCTGGATTGGCTCTATCCATTGTCTATGCCTGGAGCTTTAATTAGAAACTGGCTCTTTTGGTAAGCTAATGAATACACATTCAAGAGAGCATGATTCTTATGCTCAATTAATTCCCCTTAGAAACAAGACAATAGCTTCATGAATTAATTGGGCTCCTTAGAAAGTGGCAATTTCCATTCATCTGGGATTCTAAAAAAATAAGTCTAAATAATAATATACTCTACTACTAATTCTGGTTTACAGGTGGATGTGAAAGCATTCAAAATCTGCCTAGTGTTTTCCCCCCTGATCTGTGAAGCTGTTACTTTATTGATCTGTTATATTAAGAGCATTGATCCCTGCAATAGGGAAAAAAGAACATCAGCCATGATGCAGTAATTCTATCCAGAACCCCCAATGGGCTCAAAAGAGCATTAAGAAAGCTTGCAGCCTTTGTGAAACGGAATGTCTTAATATAAACTACCAAAAGACCAAGATTCTCACTTTCAGGGAAAAACCAAAGATTAGAAGCTGGGAACTCCAAGGCCATAAACTAGAACAAGTCTCAAACTATAAGTATTTAGGAATGGTGGTCCAGGCTTCAGGATCCAATAAACTACACATAAATTCCATCGGAAGCTCCGGGGAAAAAACAGCAAATTGTATCCTCAATTTTTTTAGAACCCAGGGGGGCTTTTTTGTCCCTCGTGGCCTTAAAATTGTACATGGCCAAGACATTGGCACAGCTCCTTTATGGATCCTTTCTGGACCCGCCACCATCTGCTTTCTCCCCCCTTGAAAGAGTGCAATCTAAACTCATTAGAGCCCTCCTACTAGTCCCCAGGTGCATATCAAACACATGGATCAGATTAGAAATGGGGATGATGAGAGTGGAGGCTCACATCAGCCTAATATCAATCTGTAAATGGTTGTCACTGAAACTGCTCCCTCGTGGTATATCCTTTGCGACCAGTTCCAATCAGGCTGGCAGACAGCAGTCCTAAACACTCTTCAGAAACTGGGTTTTGCCCCTCAAGCCCTTCTAAGTCTGGGCTTTGGCCAAGCAAAAGCTATGTTAGGCAAAGAATTATAGACACTGAGAGACAACAGGACTGCTTAAGGTGCCCTGACTACAAAATTGTAGAAATTGAGAGCTATTTAGCTGCACTGGCAGCATATCTCTTTTTTCTTGTATCCAAAAATGCAAGAAGGGCTTTTACACTTGCCAGAAAAAAGTCCCATATGACCAGAGAATTTGCACCTGCCCATTGGGGGATATAGGAAGCCCCGAACACATATTTTTTAGATGTCCCTTTTACGATGAGGCACGTAGAGAAACCATTGACCCCCTGCTGGTGAGGCTTGCTGACCTCCCGGTAAAGCAAAAAATCGATCTTCTCCTGTTAGGCAAAGATCACAAGATGACCCGGATGATCACCAGATTCTGCGCACAGATCTGTAGGGGCAGACCATCCCCTGATTCAATCTAGTTTGTTAAGAAAATTCCCAAACAGGGGGGTTTGCCCTGCCAGACTTTAAGTTATACTATGAAGCAGCAGCTTTCTGCTGGATGAAGGAATGGCTACTTCTTGAGAACACTGACATATTGGATTTAGAGGGATTTGATAATGCTTTTGGGTGGCATGCATATCTGTGGTATGACAAGGTTAAAGTTCATAAAGGTTTCAGAAACCATATTGTTAGAAAAGCATTATTTAATGTCTGGATGAGATACAAAGACTTGCTGGAAAGTAAGACCCCCAGGTGGCTGTCGCCAATGGAGGCCAAAGCCTTGAAAAAGTTAAATATGGAATCTAAATGGCCAAGATACTGGGAGATCTTGGAACAAGAAGGTGACAGGTTGAAATTGCAGAGTTATGAGAAACTTAAAGATAAGGTGCAGGATTGGTTACATTATTTTCAAATAAGAGAGGCCTATAACTTGGACAAAAAAAATGGTTTCCAGGTGGAAAAGTCAAAGTTAGAAACAGAACTGTTAGAACCCAATGTTAAGATATTGTCGAGAATGTACGATTTGTTGTTGAAATGGAATACGGAGGAGGAAACGGTTAAATCCGCTATGATAAAATGGGCACAAGACATTGGTCATAATATTATGTCTGCTGACTGGGAACGGTTGTGGACCACCGGTATGAAATTTACGGCGTGTAATGCCTTAAGAGAAAATATCATGAAAATGGTTTACAGGTGGTACATGACACCAGTCAAGCTTGCAAAAATCTATCATTTGCCTGATAATAAATGTTGGAAATGTAAAGAAACTGAAGGAACATTCTTTCACCTTTGGTGGACGTGCCCAAGGATTAAGGCGTTCTGGGAAATGATCTATAATGAACTGAAAAAGGTATTTAAGTATACTTTTTTGAAGAAACCAGAGGCCTTTCTCCTGGGCATAGTCGGCCAATTGGTGCCAAAGAAGGATAGAACGTTTTTCATGTATGCTACAGCAGCAGCAAGAATACTTATTGCAAAGCATTGGAAGACGCAAGATCTACCCACCTTGGAAGAGTGGCAGACTCAAGTGATAGACTATATGGAACTGGCAGAGATGACCGGCAGAATCCGAGATCAAGGAGAGGAGCAGATGGAAGAGGATTGGAAGAAGTTTAAAGTTTATCTACAAAAATATTGTAAAATTTATGAATGTTGAAGGCTCTGAAAATGAAATGAAGGGGTTCTAGCGGCTAAGATAAATAAGATTGAAAAGGGAGGGATAAAGGTTTAAAACGAATAATGAATGATCTTGCTGATCAAACTTTTTAAAGTAGAATACAAGAAGGGAAGGCGGGTGGAAGTAAAGAGAATAAGGTTTGGAAAGTTATTAATATAAAAAAGTGTTCTTTTTATGCTCTTTTATCTTTGTATTTTCTTTTTTTGTGTGTGTTTTTTGTTTTTTGTTGTTGTTGTCGTTGTTGCTGTTTTTATTGCTTTTTTGTTTGGATTTCTGTTTATTTTTGTTGATGTTAAATTTTTGAAAAAATTCTAATAAAATATTATAAAAAAAAAAAAAAAGAAAATTCCCAAACTTGGATCCATGGATGACTCTGGGTCATTTCTCTATGGTAGTCTATCTTAAAGTTTTTATGTGTTTATATGCCTGCTGCATTTTAAAACTTAAAATCTATTGTTCTATATTGTTTTAAATATTTGTTTTGCTTCTGGGATTGTAGTTCCATTTGTGTTTCACAACTTGGTCTCTGACCATAATAAATTATTGATTAATTGATTGAACATCAGCCATCAAAATGATTCTTCCTTTCATCTTGCTGTGAAATTTCTTGCTCTTGCCTTTTAATGGTTTCAGTAACACATGCACACATTCAAGGAATGGAATTCAGCTCAGTATTATGGCAGGGCCACATTCCCTGACAGGCAATATGTTGAGTGCTGTTGACTATAGGCAGTCATTTCTTTTCCTGACACCCGATTTTCTCTTTCTCTCTCACTGCTACACCCTCACTCTCTACTTGTCCTGCATGCTGCTGAAAGAGGAACAGATCACACTTGCCAGAATTCTGAACCGATTGCTTGCAGAAGGCTTTTGAAATTAGACTGAGAACTGCCTAATATTAGGCTGATGGTCCCATAAGCTCTGCGGCTGTTGCCCACCTCTGCTTTATGGAGTGTCTAGGTGTCAGGTAATTGTGAGATGTGCAGTCAGGCCTTAATCTGAGCTAGGGTTTGACAGTGATGAACTCTAGGACCTATTCTGCCCACAAGGGTCTAAGTCCTGGAATAGGTAAATTAATAATAAATGCAAGGATTCCTTTTAGCACATGCAGAGTGCCTTTTCGTTAACATCTTAGGTTAGAGGGCTTTCAGGAGTCTTTGGTGTCAATGCCTTAATGGTAAACATGGTAAACTCTGCTTCCCTATATTTAATGCAAGTGATGTTTCATTTGGATGCTACAGAGAAGCAGAAAAAGCAAATGAGGTGTTAAGTGGTGCTTATATCAGTTTTTGCCTCTCCCTGCTATATTACGGTAAAAAGAACTTGTATTCAAAAGTCCCATTCATTTCCAGCCAAGTATGTATGTTTGCTCTAAAATATTTTTCAAAGTCTAATCCTATTATTTAAGGAAAGAGAGAGAGAGAGAGAATTGTCTTTCATTCATAATGACTTTAGGACAGATATACAGTTAAACAGAATGTATGTTCATCAAAGAGTCAGGATTATGCTCACCAATTTTCTAGTATTGTTTTTATAGATTGGTTCTATACTAGTTTTGTCCTGTGCACACAGGTTCCCATTAAAATATCATGTCTGTATATCTGTTTTTGGAGATTCCAGTATCACCCCCACCTAATAGAATAGAGCTTATGCTTCTTTCCTATCACCACAGGAAATCAATCACAGCCTTTTGGGATACAAGCTCTCTTTTCAAATGTTGAAACAAAAACACTGAAAGCAGCTGCTAAAGTCACTCTCGTGTACCCCCTTCTTCCATCAGCTCTGGTGAATGACAAGCTCTTGTCAACCAAAACAAAACCATTTATTCCTTAAGAGTCCTAACTTACTCATATATAATGTTGCACAAGCAGATGGGCATGCTGCTATGGAGGACAGGACAGATGAATTAGATGCCATAAGAAGAGAATCTCATTGATAGAGCTCACATAGATTCCTCCTGCCTGACAGAAGTATCCTTTTAACAATACAGTGTTTGGGGGTTGATAATTATATCAGTGATATTAAATAGGCATCCTGAATTTGCTTAGGCATTTTGTGCTATGTTGCTAACTGGAATTGGGATGGGGAACATGTGAAATATTAAAATTAGAAATAGGTCAATGGAAAAGGGGCTTTTGGTGTGAGAACAATAAAAGGCTCCACAAGATTTATTACATAGGCTGTTTTAAAAAGAAAAACAGATACTTTCCCCCTTGCCTGTCTAAAGTGATGAAAGTAGCAAATATTTAGGTCTTCTTAAACCAGGGCAGAAGTACAAACAAAACAATGGAATCATTAATAAGAGATGCTCTAGTTTTATGAGAAGATACTACCCCAGGAAAGAAAAAAAGAATAATTCTTCTCATCTTGTGGTAGAAGTATCCTGCTGACATAATGATAAAAAAGACTCCTTTGAAGAAACAAAAGTGTTTCAGGAAAAGAAAGTGCAGCACATAATTCCACAGCTATTGGGAATTATGAATACTTAGCTTTATTTGCTAACTGAAAGAATTTATGCATAACAAATCAAAATGTGTAAGTAGCTTCTGGGGGTCAAATGGGTTGAAAGCCTTTGACTCATCATTTGGGCACATTGAATTCTCTGGTGACCCTAGCAAAGTTTCAGCTGCTATTATGAAACAAATCCTTCTCTCATTCCTATTCTTCTAATTCTCCTGGGTGCTTTCAGAGTGCTGCTATTTTTGGGTGGGATTTAGTTGCATACTGGCAAATTCTGGTTGTGCAAATAAAATTGGTTGGAAGATCTTGTGCATCAGATCCAATTCCCCAAAACATATCAGACTTTTTGAGGTAAGAAAAGTGTTTGGGAAATGCACTAGAACGTGTGGCATAACGCTTGCTTTGATGCAATGTCATCTAACCTCCCCACAAACAAATCAGAATGAATGCTCATTAAATAGCCAGTGTTGTCTATTCAAATCAGGATGAATGCTCAATAAATAGGTCATCTGGCAACACCCCTAGTTAATAATGCTAAAGGAAAGGGCAACTAGAATCTAAAGAGGCCTTTTGCTAGTTCCATGAGGTGGTTTCCTCTGTTGCTACGGGAGCACGGATGGGCTGTACCTCGATTCGTGCACAGGAGCCATTGGTGTGAACTCTTGTCACCATGTCAGCAATCTACGCAGTTGTGGCTGCTCAGTTCTTGCAGAAGCAGTGGGAGCATTCTTGAGTCAACCCCAGCTCAAGTAGTAAGGACTGCTACATATGCCCTGCCCACATGAAGGTGTTGGTTCATACAAACAGGGCCTCCTTGTGAACCGAACCAACCTGGAAGCTTCAAGGAAGGATGAAATAAGCATTTGGGAACATCAAAAATGCAAGCCTCCTCTTGTAGGTTAAGCACTTCTCCCACACAAGACACGACATGCTGGCAGTTGAGCTGGTAAGTGGTCGCTTTTAGGTTATATGTTAGTGACTAAGTTTTAATTTATATATTTTTTAACTGTTGCTATATCGGTATTGTCCCTGTTATACCTAATTGCAAATTCAAATGCATCCCTACCATGTTTTATGGCTTCCTTGATATTGCATATGGGTTGGAACTGGTCTGTGACTGAAATAATAAATTCATTTGTTGAGATATATTTATCAACAGGCTTTCAGCAACCCGAGCTTCACACAACTCATACCTCACTGTTGGAGTCAGTTGACTCGACTGGCTTCTGGCCCCTTCCAAGGCCAGATATACCCCAAGCCTGCCCTGCTTCCTGTGGGTCTTCCTTTGTTCCAATTGCTTGCTCCGCCTCCTGTTTCTTGGAGACTCAGGTGCAGTCCATTCCTCCTTCTCTGGAGTTGAATCCAACCCCCATCCTACCACCTGCATCCTGCTCCTTCATCTCTGTGCTGCTGTGGAAACTTACAGGTAGCAATCTAGAACGAGAAGGGCTTATCTCACTTTTGTTGTGTGAATGAATCAAGTTCCTGTTTTCCTCTGCCTCTTCCTCCCCCTCTGCAGATTCCTCTCCGCCAGCCATGTCTCTGACACCTCCCGACACGTGAATGCTTGTGATCTATCTGTAGCAGAGGTATCAGCTGCTCCAGACAATTGAGGGGCCTGCCCCCTTAAAAAACAAAAAAAAATCAAATCAGGGGCCCCCAAAGTGCCTCGGTCCCCAGGAGCCGGCACCCTTGATCTGTAGTGTAGTGAAAGTCAGTCCCTTACAGTTCATTCCTTCTCAGAAATGAGGGAAAGGAGACATAAACAAAACTTTCCTTTGCTTATGACCCCCTCTCACCAGCTGTTTGTGGACACACAGCCTCAAAGCCTGCATACTTAGGTTAATTGAGACACATAATATCTCCGGTTAAAGAGCCTTCATGCCTGCAAATGTGTGTGTTGGGGTGTGTGTGAGGAAATCAGCTCAGAGCCCTGGCAAAAGATGAATGGGTTGATATTTGGCCCCATCAGCTATTTAACTTCTTTTCCTTAACTTAAACTTCTTTCTCTCTATGTCAGGCTTCCTCAACCTCGGCCCTCCAGATGTTTTTGGCCTACAACTCCCACGATCCCTAGCTAGCAGGACCAGTGGTCAGGGATGATGGGAATTGTAGTCTCAAAACATCTGGAGGGCCGAGGCTGAGGAAGCCTGCTCTACGTATAAAATCAGACAAATTATGTTTGAAATTAGCCATTAATTAGACCCTCTATGCAAAGTATGCGAGAATAGATATTCCTGAGTAGATAATATATAGTGATGGAACAGATGTGTGTAGTGTTTGCACAACAGCAGCAGCAACGATAACACAAATAGCGGTTCATGTTTCTCCCTCTGTGTAGGGTTGCCAAAAATAGTGATTTTTATCTTTTGGAACTGTTTTCACTACTTTTTCCATTGCACTGCCATACATCCGTGTTTTCCCTGACGTTTTGCCAATTCAGCATAATTCCCCCGATGTCATTTTTCACACCCAGAAACCAGGACATGTGTCAGGGATTGGACTCAAGAGGGCAAGATGGAGGAGGAATGGTGGAGATCACCCTGACACTTCAGGAGAAGAGGGATGCAACATTGATTTGCAGCAGGGGTTTGAGTAAAGTCACAGCTCAGAGATAGACAAACAGAAGAGTTGGGAAGTGTTAGAAGACTGTGGCAGAGCAGCCAGCTGACACGTTGTCACTGGAGAGTATTTCTGATTCTCCTTCTCCCAGAACTCTGCATTTGTTAAGAGTGTAGGAAGAAAGGAATCAGAGACATTTGACCATGATTGGCCACCGTAAGGGAAGATGCTGTTGCTAGGAAGGAGGGACGAGGAGCCCAGTTTGGGGCAACACCATTGTTAAGGCTTGCTGCGTTCTTTTGTCTCTTGCTATTATGATCGAATAAACTCATTAAAAAGGACTCTCCTTGTTTTCTCTGCTCTTGCTGCAACCGGAATAGCTTTCCGGAAGCCTTGACAACATGTCATGAATTTTCCTGACGTATGGCAAGTCTACCCTATGTGAATCTAGTTACAATTGGTCTCGCCCAGAACTGAGTTATCAAGAAAATCTAAAAACAGATAGTAAACACGGGACATTTGAAAGTCAGCCCCAATTGCTTGTGCGAGGGACATCTAATCGTTTTTACTGTTAAACCCTGTTCATTGCACAACATGTTGGGGGTCTTACAAATCGTACATTCCTACTTCCCTATTGCTGCACCTGAGATATTCTCTTCCAATTGACTTGAGATATTGGTTATGCATTAACACAGTGATAAGGATTCCTTTTACGTGAAGGCACATTTACCAATAATTGTGGGGGGGAAACCTCAGAAAGCATTAGCTTACTGGAAGGTAAAGAAATGGCACAGTTTTTATATTTGCTGAACTAAGTACAAGATTAGAACAAATGGCCCTTGAGGCGCAAGTATTTTACTAAAAGATGGAATATGTGAGGCGTTGGAAATGAATACTATGAATAAATTCTATTGTTCAGTTCAAGCCGTAGCAACACACTCAGGAGATATATTTCCTTGTTTCAGAGCCAGAAGGTTCCCAGAAGACATTTTTATCCTTTAATTTTTCATCATTTTTCATTGTTTATTTTCCTCATTTCTTAGGCAGCTCATAACCAAAGACTGGGTGATGAATGACTATTTTTTTAATTAAAAAAAACCATCAACAATGCAACATTGAAACAGCAACACCCCCAAACCTACAGTGTACATAAAGAAATAGTATATCTTTAATAACTTATCAACCTAACCCTTTAAAGGAGGTTAATGTTTAAACCCTGCCCCACAATCCTGAGGCTGCTCAGGTTCCCCTGTGATTACTATTTGCATAATTTAAAAAATGCCCATTAACAGCAATCAGGCAATTCATGCTATATCTAGTTTGGCCCTAAAAGACATAGGTCAGTGAACTAAGTAACAGAATCTTCCTACCGATGCAATGTATTCTGATTTTCTTTTCCAACTGATACCCAATATTTTGTGGCTACTGAACATGCTTACTCCTTGCTGAAGGTTTTGGTTGTTGTTTAAAAAAGGAGGAAGATTTTTGTACTTCTGGATCCTCAGGGTTTCTCCAAACATCATTTTGTCTCATTTCAGATTCATTTCTGCTGGCACTTACTATTTGAGTTTACTATTAAAAGGGAGTGATTTTGAATCACCAAAAGGCCACAAATATATGTTTACTCTTCTGTTGAAACAGAGATCCCTTCATTATACCAGCCTAAGAATTCAGATTTGTTATTAAGATATTTAATCAATATTTCTGACAATACGGTTAGTTGTGCTGGGCTCAACGTGATATTCATTGTCCAAGAACAGAACTCTTTGCGTGAGGGTTGTGAAGTTAATGTTCCCTCACAAATCCCAATTGGTATTTGGCCTGAAGACCTCCTTGGTGTAATGGAATGGCATTAGTACTGTCAGGCTTCTCTATAAGTTGTTAACTATACTTTCCTGCTTTAATATTAACACTGGGGTGAGGTGGGGAATGCCTCCAGTGCAATAGTTCCTTCCAGACTGTTTTCTGCTAGACGAGTTGAAGAACTATGCACCTTTAGAAATTAAAATGTAACTGAGGCAGGCACTGCACCAAGGGAAAAAACTAGCAAATCAAGTTAGATTTTGCCACGTGAAATTCATTCCTCAGAAAAATGTATTAAACTAAAAAAACAACCACCACCAGGTAGGTTGTATCTATATTTCATCATTCTGAACATTACGCAACTTACATTAAAAATAATGGCTTGTCATACATAAAACATTTGCTTTACAATTTTTCCTAAGCCATAATTGTTGCATTGTAATGTGAACTTGGTGGAATCACTTCAAATGCTGCAAAATTCATTTTCAGTGGCAGTAACCATAGCTATCTATCTATCAGCTAGCTATGTAAGCAGGTATAGATAAATCAAGTTCTCAATCAGTTGTTCAGCTCATTTCTTGGCTAAGCTCATTTCTTCAGGCAGCTACTTATGAATCAATCAATTAAAAAAAATCCTTTCACGTAGCAAAATGAAATATCAGGAAAAAAGGCTTTGGCTTCTTAGTCATCTTCTGAACATCTACTTTTCTTCCGCTACTCCACACATTGAGAACTCAACCATGTGAGCCCCCACACCTAGAAATGCTCCAGCTCAGAAAAATATTTATTGCCTTAGTAAGAACCAGGCCTCAATTGGGCAGAAGCAAAACATTTGGGCTAAGATCCAATTCCTCCATGGGTGGAAGGAAGGGCAGAGAGTGTCTGTGTGTGAATGACTGAGGGTTGCCAAGCAAGAGACATTTTACAAGGAAGTAGGTGGGGTGAGATGGAGGAAGGTGATAGGCTGACCAACTGCTTCCTCCTCCTCCTCCTCTTCCCCTTAATCCCTCTCACTGCTCTTAATTGTGCAACCACAGAGTCAAGAGCTCACAGACCATGTGAGCATGACCTCTACTACACACATGTTCAGCTAACCACATAGTCCCTGCAAGCCACAATGTTGCAAGCGGAGGGCTGAAGCATGTTACATAACATGTTTTTCTTGAGGGACAGTCCCTGTTTTCTGGTTCTTTCAAATCATATTAATTGGTTAAACCTTCTCTTTTTTTAAGGGTTCAGCTCCCTCCCCTGGCAGGGCGGGGGGGGGGGGGGGAATAGATGAAATCAGTTTGCAAGTGTATGCATGCAAAAATCCACACAAAATTCCAGCACACCTTTTCCTTTCCAGATCCCAGAACCACCCATCCAGATTGTAAAATGTTGCTGAACGCAGTTATCCTATAGTAAGTACAACCAGATTGACTGTGCAATGAAGTAGGCCAGGCATCCCCAAACTCGGCCCACCAGATGTATTGGGACTACAACTCCCATCATCCCTAGCTAACAGGACCAGTGGTCAAGGATGATGGGAATTGTAGTCCTAAAACATCTGGAGGGCCAACTTTGGGAAGCCTGAAATAGGCTGTGCAGCATTCTTAGACTTTACAAAAGTAAGCTGTTTCTGCTCAGTCTGCTTACATGCCCTGTTTCAGAAATGGCAGGATGGCAACATGCAGTTGTGGAGGCTCAGGCCTTTGATGTGAGACCAGGGGTATCTCGGTTTTCATCTGTGAAGTGTTGGAGAGAATAGTCCTGTTCAGACATTTGATCTGAATGCCTGCAGAGGGCAAAAGAGACTCGCACAAACTCATGTCCTCTAGCTTCATTGTTACATGTGCTTGGTAGATGATCTGAAAGGCCAACACATGTACTAAACAAAAGCATGTACATTCTGTCCCCGTTCCTGTGAACTCTGCCTATTCTAGAGTATGCAAATACAGGAACATTAACTGCACATATATACAGCTGCAGGAGCTGAGACTCTTTCAGGTCTTGTACTGAAGGTGCATACAGGATGGGACCAGGAGGTGCAATCACAACAGGTCTCATGCTGAATTGACGCCTGTCATTTTTATCATGTCAACTCCATATATTTAAGACCCTCAAATGCCGCTTTAGCAGTCATTGCTCCCCCCGCTGAGAATTGAGGGAACTGTAGGTTGCTGAAGGTGCTGGGAGTTGTAGCTCTGTGAAGGGTCTCCTAACAACTCTAGCCGCCTTAAACTTCACTTCCCAGGATCCTCTGGGGGAAATCCATGACTGCTAGAGCATTATAAGGGTGCTGTAAGTGTATAGGGTGCATGGAACTGTGTTTCACTTACTAGACATACAGTAGCTCACAGCAAAAGGCCTAAACTGGTCCATGGGAATAGTCAAATCAAGTAGATCAGGCACAGGCAAACTCGGCCCTTCAGATGTTTTGAGACTACAATTCCCATCATTCCTGACCACTGGTCCTATTAGCTAGGGATGAAGGAAGTTGTAGTCCCAAAACAACTGGAGGGCCGAGTTTGCCTATGCCTGAAGTAGATTGTCTGAGAAGCAACCCACCCCAACACCACCAGAGGCTTCTGTCCAGCCTCCTTCTGCCCAGGAACCACTTCTGAAATGTCTTGTTGGTGGGACTGAACCTGCAGAGGAGACACTGGGTGACAAGCCTGGCTCAGAGCTGGCAATGTCTTCTCCCAGTTGCCTAGGAAACAGAGATGCTAGTGCTCGCTTGTACAAACTCCTCAGGCCAAGCCCGCCTGGAGGAGTGCTCATTTGCCTGCGCAGTCCAAAGACGCCTCTTTTACTTGTCACACTAAACCTGTGTCCACCCTTAAAAGCAAAGGGCAGGGAGGTATGTTGCTCATGCATGTCACAAGCTGTTCCTTTTAACCCTTGGCCTTGCCTTTGTACCATACTTTAAAGATTTTGGCAGGAACCTTAATCATTCAGTTATAGGCAGGACACCTGCCATGGCCCTCTCCTCTGCATTCCCTAGAAAGGGTGCATTTGCAACTGATCAGTAGTTAGTCCAGGCTATTGGGTCCAGCACTGGCTTCCCCCACTTCTGCCAGTTGGTACCTTAGCTGGATAGGAGTCCCTGCTGTGAAGAGAAGAAGTTCTTCCATTTGTGACAGGGCAGCTCAAGTGCCAGGCCACTCTCAAATCCAGATTCATAAATCTCTGTGTCTTAAGCCCAATGAGTGCTCTCACATTGTCACAAATCTTACAATGCTCACATAGAGCAATTTCAACATACTGTTTGATGGCCGCCTAATTTATTACATGAAATGCTGACCAATCTGGATGTTAGTCAGTCTGTTTGAGTAATGTTTAACCCGAAATAAAAAAGCTTGTCAGATAAAAAGGGTGTGAATCCTGGAATTCCTCCTTTCAAACCGTTATTTCACAGAGCTTTGAACACTTCTTTGACAAGACAGGTAATAATTGCATGGAAAGTCCCTTTAATCCTGCCTGTACAATAAATCTCTGCAACTCTCGAGTGAACCAAATCTGAAGTTTCTGCTGCATCCTGGATTGTACTCTTGATTTTAAGAATATAAAATCATCACATCATGGAGATGGCATTTCTTGTCTTGTTTGGAGGCTCAGTCTCTTAAATGAACAAAGGGACAAATAGATTTGACTAGAGCGCCACGCATTATCACCATGGCCTCCTTCATCCCTCCGAAGGTCAACAATTTTGTCGCCTGGGATTATGTGGTCTTTGCAGCACTCTTTCTCATTTCTTCTGGCATAGGAGTCTTTTTTGCAATCACAGAGAGGAAAAAAACCACTTCCAATGACTTCTTAGTCGGCGGCAGGCAGATGACTTGTGGACCAGTAGCTCTGTCACTCACTGCTAGTTTCATGTCAGCAGTGACTGTGCTGGGAACGCCAGCTGAGGTGTATCGGCATGGGGCTTCCTTCATTCTGTTCTTCATCGCATATATGTTTGTCATCATTTGTACTTCAGAACTTTTCCTACCTGTGTTCTACAGATCTGGCATCACAAGCACTTATGAGGTAAGCGCTTTTCACAAAAGTTGTTTCTGTCAAGACACGGATCTTGACATTATATTTGGAAATCTGAAGGCATTTTGACAACATTGATGCTGATTCTTTAAACATTCTAATCTTACATTGCATTGCCTGCCAAGCTCAGCATGGAGGGTGTCAACCTGTCTACATCAGCTGTCTCCAGTCTGCTACCCTCCAGATGTAGCTGGATTGCAACACTCATCTCGGACCATTGGCCATTCTGTCTGGGGTTGGTGGGAGTTGTCAGGAGGGTATCAGATTTGCAGTGGCTGGTCTAGATTAATGCGGTATGTGAAAATCAGTACAGTGGTACCTCGGGTTAAAAACTTAATTCGTTCTGGAGGTCTGTTCTTAACCTGAAACTGTTCTTAATCTGAAGCACCACTTTAGCTAATGGGGCCTCCTGCTGCTGCCGTGCCCGCTGCAGCAAGATTTCTGTTCTCATCCTGAAGCAAAGTTCTTAACCCAAGGTACTTTTTCTGACTTCGCGAAGTCTGTAACCTGAAGCGTATGTAACCTGAAGCGTATGTGACCCGAGGTACCACTGTAATGACAATAAATAGGTCTGTGCTTTAGGTAAATTTAAATAGGCTTCTAGTTCTGATGGAAAACCCTTTTTTTATTGATAAAGGTTATTAAGGGTTTGATGTGGCAATTTTATTATGGGCTGTGAGAATCTATAAAACAGGAGAATGAAAGAATAAGGAATATCCTTCAGTGAATGAACATCTTAAGATATGGCATGTTAAAGAAACGGCTTTATAAACCTGGAAAGAATGAGATATGGTTATTCGCAAGATTTTTTAAAAATAAAAAATGTACACAATTAGGCCTTGCCTGGATACCAGATCAATAATGATTCTCTTTCAGAACAGCTATTTTTGATACTTCCTGTGCTATGAACATTATATAGGTTCAGTTGTTTGGAATAAAGAGATAGATAGATCTACAAAGTGTACCATTTCTGTAGCTGAGTGTTGTGATATAGCTGACAGCTTGTATCCATACTTAAATATGGATATGTAGTATCAAATCCTTGATATAGGGTGTAGCAAGGCTGGCTGAGGTAGACTGAGGCAGCCACCTCAGGCAGTGTCACTACAGTGCTCTGCCTGCCCCTGTTGCTGCTGCTGGAAAAGTGAGGAGACATGGCACTTCTCCTCACTTCTCGGGCACCACAGCAGGCAGCACCCACCTGCCTCCCACAAGAGAAGCAAGGGGAAGTGACTGCAGCGGTGGTTCCCAGGTTCCAGCAAGAACTCATGCACAACTCTGATAAGCAAGACTTTGGGGGGAAGGTGTTTTGCCTCAGGTAGTGCAACAAGATGGGCGGCCCATGGGGAAAAGACAGTTTAAATATGTAGGTACAGAACTGCTGTAAAGCCAAACTAGATGTGACGTGGGATATCCATAAGAACATAAGTAAAGTCCTATTGGATGAGGCTGAAGACCAATCTAGTCTAGCATCCTGTTCTCACAATGCCAACCAGAAGCCAATGGGAAGCTCACCAGCAGAACCTGAGAAGAACAGCCCTCTCTCCTCCTCTGGTTTCCAGCAGTAGATATTAAGAAGCACACCGTCTCTGATGCTGGTGCAATATTACCATTGTCACAAGTAGATGCTGATGGCCCTTATCCTCCATGAATTCACTTAATCTACTTCTAAAGCTGTCTAAGGTGGTGGCCAGTATGACATATTGTGCAAGCAAATTCCAAAACTTAACTATGCTCTGCCAAGATGTGCTTTCTTTGTATGTCTCACGTCATGTTTTAATATAAAGAGAGGGAGAAAAGCCTCTCTTTCCCCATGTTCTTATGTGCTCATCAGATAAAAGGCACATACAACATTGATACCTGTCTTTTTTTAATTCTACAAAGCTAATAGCAATGCATTCTCCCTCTCTTGTGGAATTTAGATTGGTGAAAGAAAATAAATAATAGGCTAAACACTGTCTCCCTGATCTTTAAAGCTGGTATGTAGGGCTGTTAATCATGCATATCCCATATCCCATCTACTTTGGTTGCGTTGATTTGGACATTAAATCACTTAAGACACCATTAGAGATTTTTTTTAAGAAAGCAGTCCACAGCCATTCAAATTAATGAACACACTCTGACTTAATTGAAATATGCATTACACTGTTTTGTATATGTGTACTGTTTCATATATGATTTTGTTTATTGAGTAATATCAAATATGATTTAATACGTGTTGCATTTACTCTATTCATCATTTCTCATAGTACTTGGAGTTAAGGTTTAACAAGCCCGTTCGCATGGCTGCAACCATGATTTATATAGTGCAAACGGTAAGATATTTTATATTTCAATGAGTGGTGTATGTCATGGTTTCTAAATAGTGTGGAGATGATCCGGTATGTGTGGCTCTTTTTTGCCCATATTCCTATTTTTGTCTTTGAAACAGCTGACACAGGATGTGATCGAGAATGTTCATATGTGCATGGAGAGTGTCTCTATCTTAGATGAGGATGGGAAGTCCTTGCAATTCTGGACCCTAGGTTACTATTTGGAAATGATCAGTATTATTTCTCTGGGGGTTTAATGGTTTTCTTTTTAGTAGAAAGCATCATTTGAGTCTAACTCTTCCTTGTCCTCGGGTTGCCATGGAATTCTGCATACAGCAAGAAGATTTCCTCTTTCTAAATCAGAGAGTGGGCCTACTGGAATCAACTGATGGAAACTGATCAGCAAGATCATCCTACTTTGCATTTATGTAGCACCTTTGGGGTGCTCAAAGTATTTTAGATGCATTAGCTTTCCAGCTGCATGTCAGGAGCAAGGGAACAGTGAACTTCCTGCCTCAAGCCAGGAAAGAACCACTGGCTCCTTCTTCCCAGGGACACAATGTATTCTGTATGGAAATTTCTGGCAGATCTCTCAGAGTTTCTGTCCAGAATGTGGAATATTCCACTGTTGTCAAAGACTACACTCATGTCCAAAAGCAGACCGTGCTTCATGCAAGTTCAATGCCAGGAGCCTGACAGACTAATGACTTTTTATTTGTTTTAAGATTCATCCTGAGGAGAAATAGTATGGCTTGCTTCAGCACAGCAGGGAACATCTGGCATTATTTGCACATTGTGTGCTATAAAGAGAACACCCTTCCCTTTTCTCCTTAGAATTGCATGGCAGCTTCTAAGAATGTTCCCTAACATTGCAATAATAGCCACTTCCTGGAAGGAATCCAAGAGTAATCTTCACAAATCACATGGGTCACAAATTGCCAGCATAGAAGGAGGACTCTGTTGATGTCTAAGGTAGTTTGCAAAGCAAGTGTAAAGCTTAATTGACTTTACTTAGTGGATAACCAGATACAGATGTCTATTCAGGGAACTCTCTTGTTTCCCAACACAATTCCACCTTCCAAATGAATTCCATGCAACTAGATAGCACCAGCAATGCATTGAGACTTAGATGAACTGCTCACCTTACAAAACGTTTAGGTGATTGTTTGGAGAATTCTACAGAACTGTCAATTGCAGTTCAGAGCGAGGTGCTAACTTCCTGGGGTGACACTATGGGTGATACCCAATGCAGACTAGACTCACCGAAGTCCACTGATTTCAATGAGTATACTTTGAACAACACTTATGTTGGATATTTGTATCATTTAATCAGTAGCAGATGGCAGAGTGGGATAATGGAGCTCACTTGACAGCTGAGTTGCAGCTTCTTAACAGGGGGAAAGGGGGAGGTGGCAAGGAGGTTGCTGCTGTGCAGATACATTGGCAGAAGCACCAAATTTGCTCTGATAGTGAATTTGCCATTTAGCAGAAGGGAGGGGGGCAAGATGGTAGAGAGGTCTGTGCAGTGGAAATGCATTGGCAGGATTTGATCCATTGGTGTGCTTGAACCATGATGATCTGCCTGCCACCTTGTCCTTCCCCCTTCTCCTGTCCTGTAAGCAGCAGATTTTGGAAGGTCAAGTGACGCCTGCCCCAGCCCCCAGCCCCCAGCCCATTTGCTCATGCATTTAATACTATTTCGTATCACTGATACTACAAAATGAAATGTGGTGTTGTATGCCTAGGTATGTTTCTTTAAAGACATCTACTCTGAAGGTTTAAGTTAAAAGCAACTTGCAATGAATGTTGCCAGGAGTAATGGCCAAATGTTTCCCAAATTGGCATTCTGATTATGGGACTCTCTCACACCAGAAAAATGGCTGGCATCTACATGGTATGGTTTTTGACCCTAGCTAAAGGCATCTCTTTCGACAAAGGCAGTTGAGGACAGTTGATCAGTGTTGCCCATTTGTAATGAGAGACCACTTTCTGTTGTTGCCTTGGTCTGCATTCAATGCTAGTTTTAATGGGTTATTGTGTTTTATAGTTTTTATAATTGTATATGTATAAACCACCCTGAGGTGGTCAACTGAAGTGCAAGCCTAACCATGTCTACTCAGAAGCAATTCCATTTTTTTCAATGGGCCTTACTCCCAAGTAAGTGGGCTAGGAATGCAGTCTTAGTTAGTCTTTAAGGAGCCACAAGACCTTTTCTTCCAAATCCCTTTGAATCCTTTTAAGTGTTATTATGATCAATATTTACTTAATTTTTGATCCCACCTTTCCTGCAAGGAGCTCAGCATGCATGGTCTTCTCTCACCTTTCACGCTCAGGGCAACTTTATGGAAGTGGGCTAGACTGAGTGATGGGTCACTGGCCCAGATGAGTTTCATAGTTGAAGGGGATTTTGAGCCCCAAACTCCTGGGGCCTCATTTGACACTTTAGTCACTGCTCAACACTGCAGTTCAGACTGCTGTAAATATTCATTGTTATAAGCAGAACAGCCATTTGCTCAGGTAGAAGCAAATTTAGATCACTGGCACTGCAAGCAACTCAACTGGAGATAGTCATATAAATTTGGGAAATGTGACGAACTGAGATGATAAAAAAGAGTGAGAGAAGTTGTGTTAAATAACTTATCTCTGTATTCGCATGCATGCATCAATACATGCTCCCCTTTGTGTGTGTGCATCAGTGCTAGCCGAAGTGAATATATTTATATGAATGGAACCACAGAATCTGGGGCAGCGAAGAATCCCTGTGCCCTTTGTTTTGCTTCTCTATTAGTCTTGGCTCTTTTCTATGGACAGTTGTCTATTTAGAACTGGTTTAGCCCAGATTCCAGTTTGCCTTTTTCTTATTCTTTCTGATCCTTTGCAGATTCTTTACACTGGAGTAGTCGTCTATGCTCCAGCCCTGGCTCTCAATCAAGGTGAGTGTCCAGGCCAGCATGCTAGAGCTTTGCCAATTGTCACAATGCAAGAACTGTAAAGCAGAAATGTGAACACCAAATGCTCTGAAAAGATCTATGTCTGCTCCTGTTACCTTCCCATTGGCAGCTCTCACCCTTTTTCTATGCAGGATCATGTTATTTATTTGCTAGGTTTTCCTTTTGCTAAAAAGTAACTGGAGGAGATGTGCGCCCAACGTGCTACTCAAGGTCTTGGCAAAGGTCCCAGTTTAGCATAATGATCTAACACCATGTCATGTACTTTGATACTTTCTCTCTTTGCACCCTTCTGTCTTAATGTCATGTGTAATGTGAACAAGGACAAACTGATGTCTCTCAAAAGGCTATAGACTTAGGCAGTCTGACACTCCATCATTTAGCTTCTAAACCAGATTTGGTCTGTTCACCAGAGTAAGGAATTCTCTGCAAATAGTATGCATCATTCAGAGAAACAATAAAATTGAACTTCTCTTATAAAGGATGTAAAAGGAGGTAATGGAAACAGATAAATAAAAGCTGTGTCTTTCTTTATTATCTAAAATAAATACATTTTAGATTTCATCGTGTCCCTAGATGAACCTTGCCTAATTTTATTTCCTTTGGTTTTGCAGTGACTGGATTTAATCTTTGGGGCTCAGTATTTGCAACAGGAATTGTTTGCACCTTCTACTGTACCCTGGTATGTACTTGACATACAGTTCAACTAAAAAAGCTTATATAACAAGGATTTTATAATTCATATTCATATTTATGTTAGTGAAGAAAAATATGATCCTGTGCTTTTGTGCGCAGTAAAGGAGAACTTTCTCATCATAATTTGTTTCAAAATACTCTGTGAAATTATCAGGGCATGGACGAAGTCTTTTGGTTCAGATAAACAAATAAGTGATAAATTTCAATATAGCCTACAATCCCTGTATAGGGAAGACTTAATGTTTTATATATGTTGGAAGCCACCCAGAGTGGCTGGGGTAACCCAGTTGGATGGGCGGGGTACAAATAATAAAATTATTGTTATTGTTATTATTGAGTAATACACATTCTCCCATAATCAGAGGATGGAATCTGAATTACAATTTCCCGGGATTAAGCTTCCCTGAACACAGTGGCACATCTTTCTGAGTCAATAAGAATAAAATTGTGCTGTTGCTAATACAAAGGAGGTGATTCTTTCATATTCCCTTATGCTGGGGGAAGAGGACATGAGTGGCCTTTCAGATGTTTTTGGACTCCTTCAGCCATAGCTGGCATGACTAAGGATGATGGGAACTGCAGCTCAAAAACATCTAGCAGACCACAGGTTATGCACCCCTGTCTTACGCAGTTGCACATAGGTAGCAATTCTCTAGAGCCCTTACCTTGGAGTAAGTCTGATGGAACAAAATAGGACTTATTTCTGAACAGACTTGAACAGGTGTGTCATGCTAGTTGACTAGCTGAACAGAATGTTATGAAAAGGTATGAAAATCACAAAGACACATTTTTTAAACCTTCCTGAAATGGTAACTTTTGCAGCAAATAGCAGAGCCTCTTGAGAATTCAGTACTGCACTAATTGCATTCTTTCCTCTCTCTGTTTCTGCACTAAATCGGTTTTCAACATGACAAGATCTTGCTAAGATCTGAACTTTGATTGGGCTTCTTCCTGTAATAAACACAAAGTACATATAGTTTCTCTCTCTTTGTCTTAGGGAGGATTAAAAGCGGTCGTCTGGACAGATGCCTTTCAACTGATTGTTATGGTGATTGGGTTCGTAACAGTATTGGTTCAAGGAACTATTAAGAATGGGGGCCTCACAAACATTTGGGAAGATGCCCAGAATGGCTCACGCCTCACTATATTTGAGTAAGCAGAATGGGTTCTCATACTCAGATCTATGGACGTGTTTGTTCCTTTGTCAATAACAGTATTGTTAAAAGTGGCCAGCAAGGATGGGTCTATCATCGTCTACTGTATATGGACAGACTGAATACTGAAAGGTACTGAGGAGTGTTGTGGAGTACCTTGGGTAATAAAAACAGCTTTAAAAAGTTTAAAATGGCACAGAAAATAACAAAAAATGAACTGATGGCATTCAATCATTTCTGGAAACTGCAGATAGTGTGGTCCTGTCATATCTTGAAAGGAATGCTGGTCCATAGAACAGGGGCAGCCACACTAAAACTCATATTTAAATTATTAAAACTTCAGCACAAGGATTTCCACTTGCACAACAAGACTTCCCCTTCTCCCCCCTCCTAAATGTGTCCTGGAAGCTCTCCCCAACCCATCCCCCAGAGGAGTTTTGGGGAGAGCACAGGGTGCACACAGAGAAATGGGGGGGAAATCCCATTTCACAAGCAGAAATCCTTACATCCGTGAGACATGGTAATTGGATACCGCCTTCAGTCAGGATCCAGCTCATTGTCTGTTTCATTGTGGAGATGTGTATTTCTTTTCCATTAATAATTTGAGGTATTATAGCTGGGAAAATGTTGTTTAAATGTTGAGTCAATTCATATTTGAAGTCCCTCCCTCAAATAATAATAATCAAGGAAGGGATTGTGCATGTGGATTTACAGAGACCTTACTGCTGTATTCCTAGATATAGTGATGCTTTTTCAACCCAGTTTAAGTAAAAGGGATCTAAGTATTCAAACTCTCTCCAGGATTGCAGCATCCTAAACTAACTTAAGGTGTGACATGTGGAGGCTAAATGAGTTGTCACCATTGTGTCTCATTTATGTAGCTTTGATGTTGATCCCCTGAGAAGACATACCTTTTGGACAATTGCCATAGGAGGGACGTTTACCTGGTTAGGAATCTATGGAGTCAATCAGTCCACAATGCAAAGATGCATTTCCTGCAAAACTGAAAAGCATGCCAAGGCGTAAGTAGGCATTAAATTTAGTTCCAAACTGGAACATAACTAAAGAGACATACTGGCAACTGCCCATTTATGTGGGGAAGCATGCACAACTATTTCTGTGAATTTCTACGAAAACATATGTGGGTGGAGGGGGCACACTCATCTTATTTACTGTACAAGATGGCCAAGGGATCTTTATTGTTGTTAACAGAATGGAACCTCGAGACATCCTATTGTCTAAAGGCCATGGGATAGAACAGAAGTCTCTCAATACCACTTACTGTGACCCATTTCCTAGGAAGCACTGGGCCCCCTGTATCATGGGTGTCTCCTAAGTGCAGCCCAGCCAGCCATTCAAAAGCATGCCATGGTCAATGTTAACAAAAGCCACTGAGAGGTCCACAGAAAACCAAGAGGGTTTCACTCTCTTCATCCATTTTCCAGCACAAGTCATCCACCCAGGAGACCAAAGCTCTTTCTGTCCCCAACTTGGGTTAGAAACCAGACTGGAATTTATATATTTTCTATTAATTACCAGTGTACACCACTCATGTACATACAGCCAACATGACTGCCACTATCTTTGAAAAAGGGGCACTCACAGTTTTTGGACACATCTTCTTCTTTCTTTCTTTTAAGTAGCAAACAGGAATGACTTATTTTTTAAGACATATAACCCCTTTCTATTTTTCTCTCTTCAGTGCACTGTATCTAAATTTACTGGGGCTGTGGGTCATCCTGACATGTGCAGTCCTTTCAGGATTGGTGATGTATTCCCATTTCCAGACCTGTGATCCTTGGACGGCTGGTTTTATTTCAGCACCTGATCAGGTACAGCAACCAATCAGATACGTAAACACAATGTGACATTTTTAATATTGGATGTATCCGAGAATACACATCTGAATCTTGTTGTTTCCCTTACTGAAATTCACCCTTTGCTGCACTTCTAAAACTGCACTTCTAAATGTTGCTAGAGGGTCAGGCTTGGTGGTACTCTCACCAAATGAGGGCAGATACACATCATGCCAGGAAGGCTCTTAGGAAGGGTGATGCCAAAAATGGGATAGAATTATAGAATTATAGAATTGCAGAGTTGGAAGGGAACCCGAGGGTCATCTAGTCCAACCTCCTGCAATGCTCCCTCTGCTTAGAAACATCCAAGGAAGGAGAGTCCATAACCTCCCAAGTGAGTCTGTTCCACTCTTGAATTGCTCTTACTGTCAGAAAGTTCTTCCTGATGTTTAGCTGGAATCTCCTTTATTGAAACTTGAATCCATTGGTCTGTGTCCTACCCCCTGGAGCAGGAAAAAGCAAGCTTGCCCCATCTTCCATGTGATTTTTATTCTTAAGATATTTGAAGATGGCTATCCTATCTCCTCTTTGTCCCCTCTTTCCTAGTACAGACTTCCAGTTGGGTACATTATAAGTGAGGGAGTCAATTCATATGGTCGTATCCAATGCACTTATTCCATTAGCTCAGGGATGTACACTTGTTCAATGGAACTTTTCCCTCCTCCCTTGCATGTATTTCCCTCATATTTTTAAAAATATAAATTTATACCTTGCCTTTTCCCCAATGGGATTCAAAGTGGCTTCAGTACTACCTAAATACAGAGATTAGTCTGGAAAAATAAACTTCCCATCTTATTAGTTCTTCAGTAGCAGCTGCATCTTAGAAATTTCCTTGAGAGAAAAACCAAGGTGGGCTGCACTCTCTTAATAATTGCCTCAAATGTAATGTTTTTCACTGTTATTTGTATATCAAATGTTTTGTACCAGGTTATATTGCCTCACTGAAAAGATATTTCGGATTGGTTAAGCATCACCTCACCTCACATTATATTTAATATGCCATACCACCCTGTGATCTTCAGATGAAGGGCGTTCTAGAAATTTAATAAATAATAATATAGATAAAAACAAGAACCACTATAAACATGGGGGGGGGGGAGAACAACCATTAAATAACAATCAACATTGACCGACTCTACTTTGTAGGGTCCCCACAGAACAGCTTTTTGTGCCATAGAGGAGTGAATAAACTTTCCTAACCTTCCTTCCTTTCTTTTCTGCATCCAGCTAATGCCGTATTTTGTTATGATCATCTTTTCCACAACCCCTGGACTGCCAGGATTATTTGTTGCATGTGCCTTCAGTGGAACATTAAGGTCTGTGTTTTAACTGGGTTGCCTCTACTCACATTTTGTCTGCTGCACTCGGTTTTAATGGAGGCAAAGCAATCAGAGCATCGCACAGGGGTTTAGTGTTGGTGGGGCTGCTGCTCTTGAATCTGCCGCATCATTTCTCTCACTCTGCCAACTCCGTCCCTGCAATGAAATGCTGCAGTGCTTTGTCTTTTCGTATGCAATCCAGCACAGAGCTTGTCATGTGCTCTGGCAAGCAGATTTCCACATATTTTTTCCTCATCCTATCAGCAAACCACAATATGATCTCTTAGGTACCAAACTATCAAACAGTGATTTTCATGTTAAAAGAACCTCCGGTGTCAGGAAACATAGATGAGCGTCACAAAAGTTAAGCTGGTAATGGGAAAATATGTCACTCTTACTTCCCTGTCTATTTCTGGTGGAAGATACTGTATCAGTCAGGTGTTTGCGAAGAGTAAAAATCAGACAAGAGATGGAGGCAAAAGGTACCTTTCTGAATAGGCTGTCAAGGGAGGTGGGGGTAAATTGGCGTAGTTAACCTTGTGCTCTCTGTGTTCATATATTTTTTATTTTTAGGTGTGTGTGTGGGGGGGGATCATGGTGTAGTGATTGTGTTGCTGCTCCCCATTCTGTTTCATGTAGAATGACATCTTATCATACCACTAAAAAGGCTTTCAAGCAGAGGTGATGTAAAATCGCAACCTGCATATTAAGTTCTCCTCTCACACAGACATTCCTAGTTATCAGAGTTGTGTGAATCAGCCCTCAGGATTGTTAATATCCAAACCAGCATACTTCACAGCAGTGCAACCCACTCTGGGACCTGTAGCTAAATTTGCTCCCACAGGAAGTAGTGATGGCCATCAACTTGGATGGCTTTGAAAGAGGGTTAGAGAAATTCAACGAGGCCATCAGTGGCTACTAACCACAATATCCATGTTATATGTTCATTGTCTGAGGCAGTGTGCCTCTGAATGGCAGAATCACAAGAGGGAAGAGTGCTGTTGTGCTCAGGTCCTGCTTTCAGGCTTCACATAGGCATCTGATTGGCCACTGTAAAAACAGGAAGTTGGACTGGAGAGGCCATTGGCAGGCTCTTCTTATGTTCTTTTGTGGTTGTGATGCAGCCAAAGTCCTCACAATGTGTGTTTTCACTTTCACAGCACTGTGGCTGCAAGTATAAATGCTCTGGCAACTGTCACATTTGAAGATTTTGTCAAGCACTGCTTACCAAACCTCTCTGAACGTACGAGCACTTGGGTCAGCAAAGGCTTATGTAGGTACAGTAAATGGATTTGATTCTTCTGAACTGTAAGGCCACAAATATGCTACTAGATCTATTGGGCAAAGCGCCCCTATTACTAAAATTAACAGGTCATTTGCATGATTCCAATAGATTACAAATCTTGCATTCTTTTTGAACTCCTTAATATTACCATGAAGGTGACTGTTAATTTGCCTGTCTGATCAGTTTCCTTGTATATTATAGGCCTGTTCAGGCATTAAGTGCTAGGGAGCATATGGACACAGAACAGGCTCCCCTCCACAGACCTTCTCCCCAATGTATGGAAGGTGGGAGTGGAGCATCAGTGGGAGAGGGCCAATAAACAGGTTCCCACTTTCCATTTCACATGATTTTTATTGCATGATGCATGATACTGGAATGGGGTTTACTGCCCATGGATAGTTATGATGTCATCACTTAATGGATATTTGGCCATTTAACCTCTATTGTCCTTGAGTTGATTTTTATTGATAATAGTTTTAGAGTAATATTGCCTGAGAAGATGCTGTAGTAACCACATACAACCATGCAACTATTTTTTATTATTTTGGAGTGAAGTGTTAAGAACATAGCATACCTAGTCCGACCACTGGCCCATCTAGCTCTGATTTTGTTTACACAGACCAGCTTGACTGAGGGACCTTGGGGTTATAGTAGATAGCTCAGTGAAGAGGTTGACCCAGTGGGCAGCAGCTGTGAAAAAGGCAAATTCCGTGCTAAACACCATTAAGAGAAGAACTGAAAATAAAACTACCAATATCCTAATGCCATTGTACAAATCCATGGTGGGACCACATTTGGAATACTGTGCACAGTTCTGGTTGCCCCACCTCAAAAAGGATATTGTGGAGTTGGCAAAGGTTCAAAAAAGGGCAACCAAAATGATCTTGGAAATGGAGGCATTCTTCTATGAAGAAAGGCTGCAGTGTTTGGGACCTTTTAGCGTAGAGCAGGTTTTCCCAAACTTGGGTCTTCAGCTGTTTTTGGACTACAACTCCCATCATCCCTAGCTAGCAGGACTAGTGGTCAGGGATTGTGGGAATTGTAGTCCAAAAACAGCTGGAGACCCATGTTTGGGAAACCCTGGTTAGAAGAAAGGTAAATAAGAAGTGACATTGATAGAAGTTTATAAAATTATGCATGGCATGTGGAAAGTGGATGGAGAAAACACTACAACTCAAGAACAGCCAATGAAGCTGAATGCTCAGGGCAGATAAAAGAAAGTACTACTTTGCACAGTGCATAAACCAGCCTTTCTCAACCTGTGGGTGCCCAGATGTTGTTGAACTACAACTCCCATCACCCCTAGCTAGCAAGGCCAGAGCTCAGGGGTGATGGGAGTTGTAGTCCAACAACATCTGGGGACCCACAGGTTGAGAGTCACTGGCATAAACTATGGCACTCACTCCCACAGGAGACAGGGATGGTTACCAACCTAGATGACTTTAAAAGAGGATTAGACACATTCAAGGAGAAGACAGCTATCAATGTCTAGTAGCCATGATGGTTATGCCTCCATAGTTGGAGAAAGCAATGCTTCTGAATACCAGTTGCTGGAAACCACAGGAAGTGAGAGTGCTCTTGTGCTCAAATCCCGCCTGCAGGTTTCCTAGAGGTACCTGGTTACTGTGAGAACAGGATGCTGGACTAGGTGGGTCCTGTACCTGATCCAGCAGGCTCTTCTTATGCTCTTATATTCTTGAGCCATTCCTCATTTGCAAAAGTTAATTAATTTACACATGACTTAATTGGCCATTGGCCGGCCTTGAAAGTGAACTGAAACAAGCAAAGAAGCAAACCCGATAGACCAAATAAATAAATAAATAAATGTCTGGCCTGATGCCAGTGCAACATAAGATTAGGCTAATAAGATGGCTGAACTTTTTATCCCATGGTACATTTAATGATTTGTGCTCCACTGCTACATGGTGTCCGTGCTGCTTCTATCAAAGCAGCAGATGAAAGAAACCACAACTTGATACATAGTTCATCCTTTGTATTTAGAAGGTCTGGGTTTCTATCCCTATCATGTCCAATTAAAAATATTTCCAAATGTACCCTTGGGAAGATCTTGGAGAGGCATTGTTAAGTAGGAATAGATGGTCCTGAGCTATACAAACTAACGATCGGTTTATGTTCTATAAGTAGCTCAGAGCAACCTTCATCTATTGCATCTGACTGGGACCCCCTAGATGTTATCAGAGCCATGTTTCCATCAGCTCCAGACAGCCTGGCTAATGGTCAAGGATGGTGGAAGTTATTGCCCAGCAGCATCTAGAGGGCCCATCCTTGATCTACTGAGGTATCATGCACAGCAGTTTTCAGGACTGCACTGTGCTGAGCTGAAATTCATACCATGAAAAATTTGTCACACAGTCAAAGAGCTACTCAACGGTCTCTGAATTCTATAGGACATGGTTTTGTTCATATTAAGCTTCAGCTTTCCATACAGATGTTATTGACACTGTGAGATGTTAAGAGGTTTAAGAAGAATACAGATTATCTTTTTCCATAAAGATGAGGATAAGAACGTTTATACACACTCAGAATTAAGCTGCAGAATTAACTGTGTTGGCTTCTAACTAGGAATAATTGAAGTTTGAAGGTTTTTATTCCCCATGTTCTAAAAATGTCATAGATGACGTGTCTGGAAGAGAATTCCAAGCAAAGGGCATCCTTCAGTACTGACACCAGTAAGCAGAGTAATCGAATGAATAGACCCCCAAATGGGCATATATCAGATTGCAGAACACAGGTTCAGAATCATGGAGATCTTTCATGGGTTAAAAATCTCACAAGAGTGCATCTAAATGTTCGAGGCTATAGCTGATGATGGTGGACAACTCTTTTTCAGGCATAGTATTTGGAGTGATATGTACTTCCATGGCCGTAGCAGCATCGTTCATGGGTCCTGTTGTGCAGGTAACTACATATTTTAAGATGTTTGGTATGAACTGGAGCCCCTGCATGTATCAGGAATTTGTGTTCTCTCCCATGAGAAGTGACAATCCAGCACCTTTAGTACACAAAGTTTGTCTGGCCACAGGAGAGACCAGAGAGCTCCAGCCCAAAGGGAGCTCCACATGCCCATGGGTCTGCTGCTACTAGGAACCCCTGCTTGCATTCATTTCTGCATTAATTCTTTTCCTTGTGTGGATAAGCAGGATGAAATATCACTCTTCTGTTTGGTCAAAACTAAGATCCAGTCTTTTTCTTAATCTGAATATGTTGAAACAAAATGGGATCCTTGGAGATATGAGCAAATACCCAGTCCAGCAACCCTCGTGTGTAACAACGGGCTGGAGTTTCCAGTATCGTTTCAACTTGTAGGGTCTGCCCTTGAACAAGCAAACTGTTGGCATTGCAAGTTAGACCCTGAGGAGTGCTCTCCCTCATGTTCATCAAAGGGCCTCCTCAATGCACAGTGGATATCCAGAAAGATTATTTTTACATGCTTTCAGGCATTTGTCTGGGTCTCGAGGAACATGCTGTTAGAACTGCTAGCCAATTAAGGAAATTATTAGGTGCTTAATGATATAATTGATTAAATCATTGCATGTGATTTATTAAATTTTGATCTATTGATTAAATGTTGCATATGAAGTGGAGGGAGAAATCATGCTTCCTATGTTTTAGATTAATGGTGGCTGACCTATATTGCTGGGCTTCAACACCCATCAGTTTCAACCAGCAAAGTCAACAGTTAGGTATGATGGGAATTGTAGTTCCACAACATCTGGAGAGCCGCAGGTGGAGAATATTTTTCAGCATAAAGGCTGCATTCTCTCTTGGGGCTGCAGGAGTAGTGGGTGGGGCCAAAGCCACACACACTCCTCTTCCAACCATCCACACTGATTCTTATCTCAAGAATACATTAGGGGCACCTATTTAGTTGAGGGTGGAATGCGCTGCCATAATGTATTGGTTCAAAAGGCTAATTCCCTTTCCATACCTTACTGTTTATGGAGGAAATATAAGAACTCCTTTCTTTTAAACTTGAATACAGATTTATTTATTTATTAACTCTGTCAAGAAATGGTACACAAAGAAGAAATAGAAAAAGCATGTTCTCTGAGATAAGAAATTGAAAGAACCATTATAGAAGGATGCTGCAGAGACATGTGATGACAATAAATAGCTTTCTAAAGCTTCTCCCGTGCTTCCTTTCAACAGGCTTCACTTAGCATTCATGGGATGTGCGGGGGACCTATGCTGGGATTATTTACACTAGGGATCATTTTCCCCTGTACCAACTGGAAAGTAAGTAATAAGAATCACATTTTCAAGACAGCTCATTTCACTTACAATATTTGTTCTTGCCAATCAATCAACCAATTAAAGCAATTTTTACCGCACTCTTCAGTGAAAACTCTCCCAGGGCATCTTACAGCAATCAGTCATGAGATAGTTTGTGCCCTCAGGTTGGCAATCTAAAAGACATAAAACACAAAATGGAAAAGGGATTGAGAGGGAAGAGGCAGGAAAAGAAGAGGCCAATTTAGGCATTAGATCTTAGTTTCAAAGTTCTTACAGTGACCAGCTGGATTAGAATCAGAGGAAGCCAAAAGGTGGTCTATCTGTGGCATTACTTTCCATTTCTCTCTGTGTTGCAACCTGACGGAATGCTTGCTGCTGGGTGATAGATGATGGAAGGAGCAGCCGGATGGAGCTGGATTTGCAGCAGAGCTGCTTCCTTACTAATACTCTGCTGCATCCTGGTGGAGTGGCTGTTGCTGGAGAGGAAGGCGAGGAAAATCCTGGTGGAGCTGGTTTCTGAGTAACACTGACTGATTGGCCTGCTGTTATTACTGGTTTTAGTGTTGGTGCAAAACCAAGCAAACACTGCATATGAAAAACATACAATAACCTGGTTCTCATTTAGTTTCCCCCCATAAACACATCATTTCATGAAGCAGACCACTAAGTGGGGTAATTCTGTATGGTTAAGGGTTGTAGTACACCCTATATATTAGCCATGGGGGACCGTTAAGCCTGTGGCTCATATTAGCGCTAGTTGGGGACCTATTCTGGCTGTATTCCCCAAGCCACACCAACCTGTGTCCCATGTGGGATAGGGAGCCTCCAAGTGCAATCCCACTTCTTCTTTGAAAGCAGGGCTTGCTGTTATTGCTGATCAGCTGATTGACATTGATAACAAGCCCTGCTGTGGTCAGCTGCACTGGGAATTTCAGGAACTCCCTAGTGCAGCCAATCCCTGCCCAAGCAGGGCTTGCTGGCAGCACTGATCTGTTCATCTGTGCTGACAGTAAGGCCTGCAGGAGTCAGCTATGTTTGTAAGTTCCTGATAGTGAGCTTCCAATGCAGCCAATTCCTGGTAAAAGTATAGGATTGCATGTCCCACTTTGGGTAGGCATCTTCTTTTGCAGCCCAGCCCAAGTTCAAGCTGAGCTGCAAAGGAAAAAGGAAAGAACTGGAAGTGCAATTAGACGGTACTCCCAATTCTTTCCTTTGAATTTGGGTTATTTGATATCATCCATGGAGGGTTTAGGATTTGGTCTATTCCCCATTGTGATATGGAAATGTGCTCCTTGAGATGAGCAACCCCTTTTCCAGCTGGTAATGCTGGCAAGCACTTTACCCTGTGACTCTCCAATAATACTGTGTATGTCTAATTTTCTTTTGTGATTTAAGGGTGCTTTGGGAGGTCTCCTTACTGGAATCACCTTGGCATTTTGGGTTGGCTTTGGAGCTTTTGTGTACCCTGCTCCAGCTGCAAAGGCCCTTCCATTATACCTTTCCACAGCTGAGTGCATTGTCAATAATACAGAGACTGTACCAACTATGTTCCCTACCTCATCTCCCATCAGGTAAGATTCTCTCTCAGCTGCTCTCCTTCCAAGTTACAATATGGAGACAACTGTGATTAGCAGTAGTTTTTAAGCAAGTGTGGTTGGCTACAGAATAGTTTAATTAGAAAGTGCAGCTCTTCCCTTTGCTACTATTTTGTTGGGCTCAATCCCCAGCTATATTAAAATCCTGGATTTCTCAATTTATTTCATTGAACAGCACTGGGGACATTTACAAAATGCCATCGAGTTTTTAAGGGGCTATTGGGATCATCTCCCCACCTCCCACCCCATGAATTATGGTGGGTTGTTTTTGTTTTGTCCCATAATGATTCTCCATACTTCTGCAAAACATGGGCTTCTGCTGAGTCTTCTGTCCTTGCGTGTGGGTGTTGCACAATGGTGGTCATTCTGCTCTGGAGCTGGGAATTAGAAAGTGATAAATGATAAATTAACCAATTCTTGCTCAAAGTGGTCATACATATTGACTGTCCCTCAAATTTATCATCCTAGGCCACATCTGGCAGAGACGTGGTATTCTCTCTCCTATCTTTACTATAGTGCTGTTGGGTGTCTTGGATGTATTGCTGCAGGGCTTCTGATCAGTTTGGTTACAGGTCAGTTCATTACTGGTTTTTGTGGTTCCGGACTCTGACATTGTTTTCTTCTACAAAATTGATACTAGCTTTTCCATAATAATAATAATAATAATATTTTATTTGTATCCTGCCCTCCCTGACCAAGGCCAGGCTCAGAGTGGCTAAGATCATAAAAACAACACAATAAGCATAAAAACAGACATCAATTAATTAAAATACATCTTAAAATGAATTCAGACAAGTTAAAATCCGGGCAGCTGGCAATTATCAGGGTAGAATTGAGAGTGGTTAATAATTGCCAGGACCAACTGTTTTCACTGATCATACAAGGACCTGAGAGTGGGTTGGGGGCCTCCTTCGGGCTTGATTTATACAAAGGAAAGTAAGTCAAACTGCATCCTGTCCGAAGGCCTGGTGGAACAGCACCATCTTGCAGGTCTTGCAGAAAGATGTCAAATCCCGCAGGGCCTGGTCTCTTGTGGGAGAGCATTCCACCAGGCCAGGCATGGCTGAAAAGGCCCTGGCTCTAGTCGAGGCCAGTCTAATTTCCCTGGGGCCCGGGATCTTCAAGGTGTTGTTAGCAGACCGTAAGGTCCTCTGTGGGGCATACCAGAAGAGGCGGTCCTGTAGGTACGAGGGCGCACTTTGAAGTGCACAGGATGATTTGCATTTAAGTGAGCTGTATGGTCTCAAGGCTGATTCAACTTTCAGTCTGAGCTTCAGTTTCTCAGAACTCATTTTTTTGGTGAGAATTTTTTTGACATTTTTCATTTTCTTGTTCTCCTAGAAAATGAAGGCGACTTTGCAGAATTTTATCTGAATATTCTCCACCATTTGTGTGTTGAGGGGGATGGCCACCAGTCCCCCACCCACCCATTTACCCACATAGTGTACTAAAAAGTCCAAGATATGATAATGCAAAATGGTGGCCAGGTAGACAATGTCATTGCTGATGCTGCTGATACCAAACATCCCGCCCAATCTTCCGCCATGGCTGCTAGGCTGTGGATGTGGTGGCAGCTCTGCAAAATCTCATGGGCCCAGGTTGGGGATAAGGATCTCAGCTCTTCCCCAGCATTTTGTTAGCCTTTTTCTGGAAATCAGCAATAATTCCAATTATCAAAGAACGGCTGATCAAACTAAAACAGGCAGTTGAAACTGACAAGTTGATAAAACACAGAGATCAAGCGGAATGTGCTTTACAGATTATTATGTAGCAGCAGAGGAAACTTCAGGTTTAAGGGCAGAATGCAAATTCTATAAATAAGGTTCATTACAAAAACCCCCCACCCCAATCCAAATTCCTAGTTGAACTGGGGGAACATGGACTCTATTCATTTTGTGCTAGACTAGTCAGCATGGTTATAAAAGAATAGATTATGTATTGCTTCATATTATCAATGTTTTGCATAGAATATTATTATACAAAATAAACAACAGCATTTTGATAGATGCTTGACTCTTACTTTCTTCTGCCAAGGTCCAAATAAAGGAGAAGATATCAAGCCACTCTTAATTCGCCCTGTCTGCAACCTGTTTTGCTTCTGGTCTCATAAATGCAAACACTTGTGCTGGTGTGGAGTGGACCATGATGACAGCAAAGCACTTCACGTGAGACTCTTTCCTTATAAGCCTCCCCATATTTCCTGCAGTTACTGGACTCTGGACTCCATTAAACCCACAAGCCCATTTAGGCTGAGTGCATTATCATAATATGTGCTTCCAAACCTGATAACAGAACTGTCAGGGTTGCTTCCAGATCCTAGCTCACCGAGGATCACGCTAGCCAGCGATCATTAAATAAAAGTCTTTATTGAGTTACAGTTTCCATTCTCAAGCTGCTGCGTGCAACTCTACGTCTTATGCTTAGATCGGCGAAGTTCCGTCTGAATCTCTGCCCCTTGTACACTAACTTAATATCCTAGCCCTGCTCCACCTTTTCCGCCTGACTATTCTTCTCTGGGTCCCTCTGCCCCCCGGGGTCTCTTCCTTCCGGGATTCTTCTGACGCTGACCCCCCGGACCCTCCTGTCTCCTTGCGCCGGGCTTTAGGACCTGGCTCCCTTTCCGGGCTGCCTACTGCGCCACCTTCCTGTGCATTTGAACTTGGCGCGCGCGCCCAACCTTCCACCTTCCGTCTAACCGTCTCTTCGCTCCCCGATGGAGGTGTGGCCACTCCTGACTCGTGCCCTCCCTCCTGTTGTGAGCTGCCAGCGCTTGATCCCTGGCGCCCTTCCTCTTCCCTGCTCTCTGGCGGTGACGCTGGTCCCGATTTCCAACTGCTCCCCTCTGAGTCCCCTCTGGCTCTATCTTCCTGGGGTGTCCCCCTAGTCTCCCCCCTTGCCCTGGCCACTGGTGCTCCTTTCTGTGAATCTTCTGATTCACTGGAAAGACTCGGAGATCTCGGGTCGTCGTCATCACTCATCTTTTCTTCTGCCTCCTCCCCCTCGCTCTCTGTTTCCTCCCTTGCCCTCGCCTCTGCTCCTGAACCCCTGACAAGAACTTATATTTTTAATGCCACCTGTATACCAGATCAATTCACCATCATGAGAAACTTGTACAGTGGGTTGGTTAACACAATCAGCTGGGAGCCAGCACTAATTGAAATGCACATTTCATGGCAATATGGCCAATATGGTCCAGTGTGCTACTCTTCCGAATGGAAATACCTAAGAGGCAGGTTTCTTAAGGGATACTAGATTGAGGATTGCGTTGTCAGCTGCTTGCTGCTGAAACAAACACCATTAGAGTAACCCCCCAGTAGCAGTTGAGTATTTAATGCAATTTGGTTGCCGATGGAAGAGACAATTTCAAGCACTCCCATAGTTCCAGAGTTAACAGGAAAGAACATATTGTTCTATAATTCTGTTGGACAGCAACATCAGTTTTCCAACCAGGATAGGATCGGGGCTTTTTTTTCCAGCTGGAACTCATCAGAACTGAGTTCTATCACCTCTTTTTCTAGAAAAAAATGGCCTGTATATGATGATACATATACAAGCATAAATTTACACCACCTGTTGCTCATCTGTTACTCATAAAACACTTAGAATAACATATAATTGAAAAAAGCTAAGCAGCACCTTGTTTTTATTTTATTTTTTGTAAATTGCAATTGCTAATGCATATGATCATCATGGAATATAGGTGTTGGTGAATGTCATCTATACCCCCCCCCCCCCAAAAAAAGACTTTTGGCACAAGCCATATCTAGAAAAGCTTTATCCCAAATATTTTTTTGTGGTTCTTAAATGTGTAGCTGTTCGTTTATATGCCAGCAAAGGAACTCACTAGCATCAGCCCACCCTCCCAGGTTTCATTCACATCCCTCTCAGTTTCCATAGCTGCTCCCTCTACAGCTTCCCAATCCTTGTCTTACAGTTTATGACCTTTTTGTATGTATAAGGATTCCTCCAGAGGAGCTGTTTATTCACCGTTCATTCTTATTTGTTTATGGGGTGTGTGTGTGTGCGTGCGCATAACTATGGCCATTCATCCTGCATTTGTCCTTATTTGCTTGTGGGGTATTTATGTGTTTTCCATTCATCATTTATTCATCCCAGAGCATTTCCCCATTACTTTCCAAACCACACACAAAAAAATCTCATGTGTGTTTTAAGTGGATTTGTTGTTCTAGAGTGCTATAGAATCATAGAATTGTAGGGTTGGAAGGGAGCATGAAGGTGATCTAGTGCAGGAATCTTTTTGCCCAACATGGGGATTGAGCATAAGAGTCTTAGACTCTACCATCTGAGCTATTTAGCTTCCTAATAATCCACTTTAAATGTGCAAAGTTCTGGTATGCACTTGTATACTCACATTCATATGCGTTTGGGGCCATTACAAGTGGGAATGGAAACTAATCCACTTCTTGACTTAATTGTCCTTCCTTCTTCTTCTTTTTTACATTATTTCTCAGGAGGGATCAGAAGATGAGCTGCATAAAGGTCTTGGAAAGAAGGCAGAAGCAAATGATGCCCTTGCAAATGGATTCAATAAAGAAATGCTGAGTCACTTACCTGGTTACAACCCAAGTGAAAAGTCCTACACTAATACAAGCATAGAGACGGAATCTTACTTTTAGGATGTACAGGAAATAGGTCATCCTGCTAACAATAGGAATGGCATGGAATTGTCCAAACTTTAGGAAAACAAATCAGTGGCACTACTAGTAGCCAAGGAGGCATTTAATTATAATTTAGTAGAGGGTTAGCAGGTGCATTTATTTTTATTTTCATGAGTCATTTTATAACACGGAAACTTTTTCTAAGACTCAGTGGTGGTGAATGTGGCGAGAGAAAAGATGGAAAGACATATACATGTGTGTGTTTTTCAGGAAGAATGAAGCATGCAGTTAACTCTTTAAAAAGTTTTTTTATTTTAATCCCCTTTTATTTTTTGCCAGTGCAACTTGGGTATTCGTCTCCCATTTGTCTTAACATGGAATTCTAAAATATGAACTATGCTGCAGATGCATATTTCCTGACCAAACTACAGTGTCATTGTAGAGTTTTTCCTCTGGAGTACCATAGGTTGCCTAATAAAGTACTTGCAGAATTTGGTGTGATTTAAAATTCATTATGGATTTTCCCATTGTGGCTGATCAGAGAAACTGTGAAAAGATCTTCAATGACTGAGCTCTTCAGCAATATTGTTTGTTTTAGGGGGGAAGGGGTGACCTGATTATTCTATGTACCCATTTATTATTACTCCTGCTGTGTGAATGCTCAGTAATGCTGTGAGAGGTTTTACTGAGAATACTAAAAACAGTGGCAAAGCTCTGCAGGGAAATTTTGAAATGTCCCCTTTCACACTGATTTACCCTGCCATACATGAAACAATGGTTCTATATTTCTGGCCCCTTATTAGGCCCCAGACTCTGAGCAGCTGACAGGTCTCTGATGCAGAGAGGGAGGAACCAACTGGATTAGGAAGGACAGCAGTGCATACTACGTCTGTGCCCAGATCCAGACCACAACACTACCTGTGCAAGGAAGCCCTGAGCCTCCATTGGCCAGGAGCAAATTGCACAACTGGTGCTGAAGTCGGACCTCCCAGAGGCAGCACCTTCAAGGTAGATGCTTCTTCATACTGGGGCCTCGCATTCCTCTGTACCTCTGCAGCTTTGCAGGCAACCCACAAGGCCGAGCATACTGAAAATCAATGGAGTGCTAGGTTTAAAGGAAGAAGTATCCTTTTAAGACTTTGAACAGTTTGGTAAAGGGACCAAGAAAGATAAAAGTCCTCAGTTGAGCTCCAGACTTTGTAGAGCCACATTTTATGCCTGGAACTGTCCAAGGTCTTGCAACTCCAGCCTGACTTGACCTGCCACCAGCTGACAGACTAAGGCCGGGGTCAGTAAACGTTTTCAGCAGGGGGCCGGTCCACTGTCCCTCAGAACTTGTGTGGGGGGGCTATATTTGGGGGGAAAATGAATGAATTCCTATGCCCCACAAATAACCCAGAGATGCATTTTAAATAAAAGCACACATTCTACTCATTAAAAACACGCTGATTCCTGGACTGTCCATGGGCTGGATTTAGAAGGCGATTGGGCCAGATCCGGCCCCCGGGCCTTAGTCTGCCTACCCATGGGCTAAGGGCTAAGTTACTTCTGTTGTGTGAACTGAAGAGTTGTGCAAGAGTTGCATTGGTAGAAGAAATATGGTGCCTGCTTTAACAATATCCAAATTTATTGCAAAAGTGCAATCTTCAGATGTGAATGATACAGTCATTAGTTTTAATTTGTACATGTAAACCTTTGTAAAGTAAACAGCATCCCAAAAATGAGAAGTTTATGCCATGGTATCTTTGTTCACTTGATTGGCATTTTCTAGGGAAATATTTTTGTTTCATTTTCAAATTCTACCCCCTGCATGTACTTTGAAAGATTAAGTCAGGGATGGGACAACACGTAGCCCCCCCAGTTGTACTCTCATTCCTGACCACTTACTGTTGGGAATTGGAGTCCAATGACATCCGGAGGGCTACAAGTTGGTCATCCTTTAATTAAGGGTAAACAATAAAGGGAAATAAAGATTATCCTTGAGCTCTGGTAATGCATCTTTCTTGTTTGGACGGAATATGGAAGTAAGTGTGTGTATGTGTGTATGCCTGTGAGTGCACAGAAAAGAATCCACTGTACAAAAGTAAAATTAACACCAGTTGCTCCACCCACTTTTGCCTCTGACCCATCGCATCCTTGGCATGTGGCCTCTGTAAGGTTGCCCAGAAGGGAATGTATCACTCTGTGTTTGAAAAGGTTCCATGTTCAGGGCAGTGTTTCCAAAACTTGGGTCTCCAGCTGCTTTTGGTCTACAATTCCCATCATCCTTAGCTAGAAGGACCAGTCGTCAGGGATGATGGGGAAAACAGATGGAGACCCAAATTTGGGAAACACTGCTCCAGAGGTACACAACTGCCTTTAAAACAAAGAGGACAGACATTACTGTGTTCTTGGTGAAGGAATGCTTCCATTTATCTTCTGATATTATTTTATAAAGCTTTTCTGTAAAATGTAAGGGGCAGAGATAGGGGAAACATGCATAATAATTTGGGCCCAGTATACAAAAGATGGGCACCTGAAAAAGCCACTCAAGACTCAAATCAACATTAAATGATCTTGCGATTGACAAATATTACATTGTAACATGCCAATCCATCTCCAGTGCTTTAGATTTATAAACGCATGAAGCAACTGTGGACTGCATTATACTATTGATCTATCTAGCTGGCCCAGTGCTGTCTACTTTGATTAATGGCAGCTCTGCAGAATTTCAGATACAGGTCCTTCCAGTTTCTGCCGCCTTATATTTGCTTAATTTGAGGTGTCAGATATTAAACCTGGGGCTTTCTAAAATTGAAGTACGTCCTCTTTTGAGCTATGTGCCCTCTTACAGAAAGTTAGGTGCCAGTTAGAGCCCCAACTAGATATATAAGGCTTTTCTATATACACATATTGCTTCTTTCACTTTCAGTCCTCTCAAAAGGCAGATGCAAGAAGAGGTTTTCCATGAAGGGTTTCTTTTATAAATCCCCACCAGTCCCCCACTGCCTCCCACACTTCAAAATTTATACGCAAATGCAAAATGAAGGAGAATGAAATATAAGAATAGCAAATCGTAAACAAATATTTATTTTTGGAACAAGGGTTCCTTCTGATTGCATCAAGACACTGATTTGAGTTGGTAATAGTTAAGACATTCTGGACTAGTAACTAACTGTAGTATTTTGAAAGCCAGACTGTAGCTGCTCATGCAGTCTGCCCTGAAAGAACATGCATAGACCAAAGTTATTGTAGACTAGATCAACAATGATCTAAAGCAGTTTGTTTGCATGGATGCTAGTTCTGAAGCTCTGCAGCTTGGGAGATTCCACAAATTCAGCTTGCATGCACATACCACTAATACTGGCAATTTGTTTGGAAAGACAAGTATTTAGAAATACAAAAAGAAAAGTGGAAAGAGAAAGATATTTAACCAGCATTCATGTAATACATATTTCCTGAGAACAGAGTGTGCCATATATCTTTGTAAGATAATTTGCATTCAATGCAACCACAGTAAACCAAATCAAGCAGAGCATTTCTCTCAGCTAAAGCAAATGGCTATAGATCAGCAAATCGTTAGACACTGTTAATGCATGTTTTTAAAACAAATACAAAAGGGCACAAGTGAGCATTTTCAATGTGCTTTCCAAGTATGTGTGGGGGAAAAACAACAACAATCAAAGGCTACAAAACTGAAGCCACTAGGACTTTTCAGCTGTTCAGTGTAACTAGCTAGGAACAAGTGATTTCAGTATTGTGACCTAGAACTTTGATCGTGAACTTTGCATTGAAAGTAGTTTTATAGTTCAGCAGATTGCGATGCTGCCGTTGTTTTTCCTGTCATTTGCTGATGCAATCCTAAGCATATCTACTCAGCAGTAGACTCATCTGAGTCAGATGGCAACTAATCTCTACAAATGTGGGCTCAGGATTTCAGATCTAGGAGTAAATCCTGCTGTAGTTAGTGGGACTTACTTCTGAGTAGATATGTATAGCATTACCCTCTTACATGACCAATCAGAATGTATCTGTATATCAATCAAAGTGGGACAGACAGAAGAAAAGCCAAGCAGAATCATAGTTAACTTGACGACTTGGCAAACCATATTGGTTTTAAAGCTTGGATCCAGCCAAGGCAACCAGCAATTAGGTAAAACATAACAACAGCAAAACTTAACAGTAGCAAAACAAAGGTAACATGTTTTACAGCACACAAATAAAGTGTGCACTTTGCCATTTGTGCCCCTAATCCAGAGATCTTTGTGTACTCTGATGCACCCATAGTGTTTGTGTGCAGGCAGGCATTTCCAGGCACTTCAACAGAGGTCTTCAGCACCAATGTTTACATGTGCAGTGCTTCTCCCTCTATTGAAATGTATAGAAAGCCCGTGAGGTGGGGGTTGGGGTGCATTAGAGTTTCAATCTGCACAACAACCCCTGAATTTGGGTATCAATATATAAAAAGGGCATTATGATACTATAAACAAGATTGTCATCATATAAAAACATTAATTATATGACAGAAATATAGTAAGAAAGATCCCACAGGGTTAGAATAATGTATCATAATTAGATCACTTATGGTTCCAAATGATGGAATGTGATGCATTTCCCTGGTATAATAAGATCATTTCTACAATCTGGTGTTTTTTCCCCCTAAACTACAGAAGTCATCCTAAGACTCATGCAAATATTTATATATATATATATGATATCATTGCTGTGCTTGATTATAATGAAGTGACTCTTTGAAAGTTGGGGGCGTGGAGTTGTTAACTTACTTTGGTTGATATAAATAAGAAAGAATTCTACACCTGAAATTTTTACAAAAGGAAAACCCAGGAACATTTTGGTCCCCATGTACAAGTGAATCCTGCACACTTGTTTGAGTTTAGTGCTTCATTTCTTCCACATTTTGAAGTAGTAGGTAATATAAATGATAATTAGTAAAGCATCGTTAGACGAAAGCATGACTTCAAAGCCATCAAATGATATTGCTCTCAGCTGTAGGCATGTGAGAATCAAAAGTGCAGGTCCCTGCAAGGGCATGTACTGTTTTCAAACAAAAATTTAAGAAGGCATAAAACTGGAGGATACTTGAATACTACCCCTTTGCCTCTTTCCATACTTTGATTTTATAAGGGGGAAATTGGGGGGGGGGTCCTCTTTCTTTTAATTTTGAACAAGCAAGCCATGATGTTATACTTTATATTCCGCATAAGCAGGAGCTTGCATAAGGCTTCTTATTTGCAATGCCATGAGATTTCAAGTTGAAGTGGCTGGTGAACTATATAAAATCCAGGTAGCTCGACAAGAAGATTATATCCATACAGTTATACTTTTGCATGCCACATTAGAGCATGGATAGGACTCTTCACTTCAGAGATATGAGATGACCTTAATCTGCACATTTACTATCAGTAACCACTGAAAAAGTCGCATTGCGTCCCGAGAAAGTGCTGCATCAAGAACAGTGCAAGGGTATATAAGCCAGCATCAAATGCCTGTGAGCAGATCGAGAGCAAAAGTATACCACTTGTGCAGGCCTCTGCACAGGCACACAGGACCTGAGCTATGGGCACAGTTAGCTATATGAAACAGGCTTCTGCATTCGGCCAAGGTTCTCTGGGTGCAATGTAATTCTCCTGATGTAAGATTCTGGTATGAGATCAACAAGTTGCGCCGCATGCAGAAACCAATTTCCTCCTGGCTGGAGAGCATCTCCAGATCCCAGCCTTAAGGCTTTCTAATGGCGAAGCTGTTTTGATTCCCCACCCTCCACTGATTTATAAAGACAAATGGACAAGAGGTGATGTGCAAACATCAAACTGCATAGTACATATTGAACAGGCTGATATCCCTTTTAAAGGGCAGAGCCACATCCACAATCTCAGCAAGAGACGAGGACAAACCTGACAGAACGGGAAGCCTCAAGGACTGTTATAGCATCAAATTATGGCCACAAAGGCAACAATTAGTCTTGCTTGATTTTTTTTTATATCATAGGCAATACAAATTCATTTGAGCAATTGAAAGCTGTAGAAGGAGTGAATAAACACGTTGTTGTTGTTTTAAAAAATCATGCCCTTATTATGAAAGTTTTACAAGTAACAGACATTTCTTTTCCAGTATGTTGCTATGCATGACTCTCGCGGACTTGTTGTAGCTCATTCTACTGATGCTTGGTGCATCTACCTCCTTTCATAGCTGCAGCTGAGACAGCACCCCACCTTTACCAAGGACAGTTAAGGGGAAGTAGCTGTTTGTTTTGACTGTTGGTAACACAATCCCCACCCACCCACTGCCTAGTTCACAGAAAAGCTTGATAATATTCTTTCCCAACAGCAGGATATACATGCAGATGGATTCCTTTGCCTCGTTCCCAAATCTTCTCATCTTCTTCAGCTCGCCCTGGGAGTTTTCAGTCCTGACGATGTGACTCTCCTTCCGTATTAACTAAGGCCATTCGTGGTGATACTGCTTGCCATTCTTTTTCCGCTCTCTCTGCAAATGCTCCAGTTCGGCCTCATACATCATTTCCTGAACTAAGTATTTCTCCCTTCTCATTCTGTCACACAAGTCTTTGGGCATGTCTGGGATTAGGTAGGCAATGAAAGATTTTATTCCAAAAACAAGGTGCTGAAAAGAGAAAGAATACATATAGAGAGAGAGAGATTTAAAATGCTTACACTGATCTGTCTTGCTTGGATCGCTACAGTATATTTGGGAAGCAATGTACTGACTAGTTACTTATCCTTGATTATTAATATTAGCATGTATCAGCGATCTACCGTGTCCTTGTGGCAGGGGGCTGAAAGGGGAAGATAGAATACATCTTGTACCAGTGATGAAGAACCCCTTTTCCTTTATCCCAAAATTACATGGCTTAAAACAGATCCCCAAACCTCCCTATGTGAACATAGAAGGTTATGAATGTGTGTCTCATTTACACCAGGGAATGGGAAACTCTTCCAAACAAATGTCTTCTGGGTAATCCTCTGGGACCCATATTCCAACAGTTTGTGGGGCTGGAGGCAAATATGGGCAGAGCAATGGATGTAAATTTTACCTTTGTACAGTAGCCCCGTTTAAGAACTATATAACTAACCTCAAACACTATAATGAAAGCCAGTCGAGCAGCAAGAACATGCCAGAACTGCAAGGTGAACTCATAGGGTGTCGAACTCCACGGGGGCGCTCTGTAATCTCTGTACCTGTGATGGAAATAAAGGAGATGAAAGCCATTTGGTAAAACTAGAGGCACTTGTAATCATGCAGACAGCCTGCGCTCCCCATTTCAGTGGTGTTTTGGCAGAAGACAGAAGCAGCTATATATGGAAACCCACCAAAACAGTGTGAAGGATGGGTAAGAGATATGCCTATTTATGATCAAAGTTGCAAAATAAATGAATGCCTTCTATGAATTAGAATGTCTAGAAAACAAGATATTAAAGGCAATATTAGTGAATTATGTGCAGGGCAAAAATGAAGTACAGTTTGTGGTCTGGTATAGCCACACTTCTGACAGTAAATATGATTCTGTACTATTCATGGGCTATGTGTGAGGCCCACGTGATATGAAGAGAAGGCAGCACTGCAATCCCCTCAAGGCTATGGAATAATCACCCAATGAGATTTTGAACATTTCTTTTCTGCAGCCCTTCTGAAGTGCAAAAAGTGCGCTCTTTTCCACTGACCTTCTAGTATTTCCCCACCCCTTTGCCCTGTTGGGTTTTGATTTTTTTATCAAAGTAGGTGTGAGTCTTAGAAGGCAGGATATAAACGTTTTAAAGCAAACACAGTAATGTGATTTAACCATGTACAGTGGTACCTCTGGATGTGAACGGGATCGGTTCCGGAGCCCTGTTCTCATCCCGAACAGAAGACGCAACAGTGCATCTGCACATGCGTGGGTCGCGTTTCACCGCTTCTGTGCATGCGTGTGACGTTCATTTGACCGTCTGCGCATGCGCGAGCGGCGAAACCCTGAAGTAACACACTCTGTTACTTCCAGGTCACCTCAGAGCACAACCCGAAAGCGCTCAACCTGAAGTGTATTTATCCCGAGGTGTGACTGTATATAAATAGTGATGTGGTGGATTGGTGAATTTGCTGTGAAATTTCAACATCTCCCCCTCAACTGAACTCTATTGACTATATTCATCAAAGCAGTTAAAAAGGATATTCAAGACTTTTTGGTCAAGCTTCTTTGGTGTTTGCACTGAAATTAAGCAAGTGACATAATACATACCTACAATATCCCGAATATCCCATGCCAAGCTCGCTCAGATCAAATATTGATAAGCTGCTGTTGACGTATCCTCTCAAACATCTGGAAAAAAGAAAGCCCGGGAAATAGTTTCCAATAAGAAATGAGCTCATCATGGTTCTGTTGTGCTTATGCATGCAAAGCAGGTCTCATTCACATTCCTTGCCATTATCAATGTGTGCCTATGATTCAAATGCCATGCCTATCATATTTTCAAGGATGATGTTGCCAAAATATTCTTGGGATTTATGCTGCAAGAGACCCATAAAGTCTTGAATATGTAAGATGAGGTTTATGCTTTGTGTGAGCATACAATTCAACTCTTCGTCTAAGAGGTCAAAACTGTGCTTAAGTAACATTTCCACACTGTGCAGTGGCCAACCAGAATCAGAGGTGCTGAATGCAGCCAGGTCCCCTTCTCAGACTGACTAATGATACCAAATGGCAATGCAATAATTGTAGCAGGTGTGCAACTAATGCTGTTAAACTGGCCCAGTTTCAGAGGTCCTCACATGCAACATTGGGCTGTATGCGTGCAATCAAAATAATGAAATAATGGATGCCACTGCCTGGGTGGGGGTAGGTAGAGGGAGGATAAATGAATTTCCCAATATGTCAAAAAGATATTTGGTATGTGCACACATGTGCAGCCTTAGATGCTGAAACTCCCAACATATGGGAAATGTTGAACACTGCAGTAAGCCCTGTTCTGTGCCCAATAAGCATGGGATGCCAGGCTTTGCCCAGTATTATCTTTGTGTGATGGGTTCATGGGAAAAAGCTGTCCCACGAGCCCTTGCTGAAGAGGGGAGGGGAAGCCTATATAAGGCTGCTTCCCTGGAGCTCACAGCCATTTTGCTTTTAGCATTTTCTGTCTGCCCACTCTCAGGTTAGAGCACGGATAGGCAAACTAAGGCCCGGGGCCCGGATCCAGCCCTATTGCCTTCTAAATCCGGCTCCCGGACGGTCTGGGAATCAGTTTGTTTTTATATGAGCTTTTATTTAAAATGCATCTCTGGGTAATTTGTGGGGCACAGGAATTCGTTCATTTATTTTCCCAAAATATAGTCTGGCCCCCCACAATGTCTGAGGGACAGTGGACTGGCCCGCTGCTGAAAAAGTTTGCTGACCCCAGGTTAGAGCCTTCACTGACGAATTTTGGGTCATTGGTTGACAGGGCCGGAAAGGAATTTCCCCCCCTTTCAATCTGATTGGCACTTGGTTGGATTTTTTCTGCCTTTCCCTCAGTGAAATTATGGCTTTCCTTTGTTAGGCGGAAGAACATTGATTGTATGAGGGCAGATCAACATAGTATAAACAAACATTTTCATTCATTAATGAGCCAATACAATACAGGGACTGCATCAATGCATTTTAATGGTATCATTTGATGAGGCTGCAGCTGACACTTAGGCCCAAAGCTTATCTTTGTTGTTTTCTCATTGGGCTACAAAATCTGGGGGCATTGTATGGAAGGCAGGATACTGGCTGTGAAAAGAGTTAGAGCCAAGAAAGAGCTATGGATGATGGAGCAGATTAGAAAAATATATAAAAAACTCTCTGTGTTAAGCAGTATTTTCCCTCATACCCACCTATTAAATGTGTAACTGTAAAGCCAAGGAACAAAAACACACACTGTCAATTGGTAACATCAAAAATTAGCTTAACCATTATTTCATATTGTAGACAGCAATGTATACAATAAATAATAGTACTGTTGTATATGCAACACCCTACCAAAGCCTTGTGTGAAACAGGTGACCCCTGACACCAACAGGCCAAAAATACTGATTAGATGTTTATGTGATGAGAGTACATCATTAGACAAGTTAAAGACCACAGATGGTTTAGTTCTTATGGTAATTCTCAAAATTCATTCCCTGGTGTAAGCTTTCCATGTCCGAGAAGATAAACCCTGATACAAAACCAAGCCCAGGCTTTGGAAATATTTCATAAGAAATAAAGTTCCATTGTTGAAGAACACCACATCTAGGACTCATAGTCCCAACCTCACTGCAGCCTTGCTACTCCTAGCAAGTGGCAGTGATGCCACTATAGGGAAGCTGAGATCACCACTGGGTGAGCTGCGTTCTGTACATCAGGATTTGAGGTCAACTGGAATTAGAGACAAATCTGCCAGTTTTGCTGAGATTCTCTTTTTGCCACAACAATTTCAGTTCCTTATTTTTTTTAAAAAAAAATCCTCCTGAATTTTTTTTGTGTGCATATGTATTCTAATATACACATTTTTGCATGCAGTTGTACCTGATATAATGTATTTTCTTTTTGTGTGTGTGAATATACACATTATGAACACTCTCTCTAATATATGCATGAATGTACATTTTTGTTGTTGTTGGAGAACCGCATCGCAAAATTCAGAGATGTGTGCATTTTGATGGATATGTGTGCTTCGCTTTGTGTATTGTTTCAGGAGGTGTGAATTACATAAAGGTAAAGGTAAAGAACCCCGACCATTAGACGACTCTGGGGTTGCGGCGCTCATCTCGCTTTACTGGCCGAGGGAGCCGGCGTTTGTCCGCAGACAGCTTCTGGGCCATGTGGCCAGCATGACTAAGCTGCTTCTGGCAAACCAGAGCAGTGCATGGAAACGCCGTTTACCTTCCTGCCAGAGTGGTACCTATTTATCTACTTGCACTTTGACGTGCTTTCAAACTGCTAGGTTGGCAGGAGCTGGGACTGCACAATGGAAGCTCACCCCGTCACGGGGATTCAAACCGCCGACCTTCTGATCGGCAAGCCCTAGACTCTGTGGTTTAGACCACAGTGAAACCGGTACAAATTTCTCCTCCATCCCTAATTGAGGTGGGGAGAACCATGGCACAGGGATGCGGCTGACAACATTCAGGAGCATCCCTATATTTCTGTTAACATCCCTCTTTCTGTTGTAATTGCCTGGAGGGGATGAGGGATGTAGTCTTGCAATATATTTTGTTTTGTTTTGTTTCTAGCACAATGTTTTCTAGGTCTTTCACTATTTGGGGGCATATTAAGCAATTGAAATTTTCCAGCTGTCTCATTCACTTCCAGCATGTGACTAAAACTGAACACACACAGTTCAAGTGCTCTAGCTTGGCCTCTGATGCAATCCATTCTGGCCCACTGTAACCATAATAAAACATGCAAAATAAAGAGCAAAATATACAAAAGGGAAAAATGCAAACTTTTGTCAAAATACATAAAGTGAGTCCATCAGTGAAGAATACAGAAAAATACAGAAAAGGCATAATTACTTTTCTTGTCTGTATCCTTGATCGACACAGGGACCATACTTGTATGCGTAAACAAAGCGTGGGATATAGTCAGATGTAATGGCAATAACAAAAGCATTGGTGATGACGGCTAGGACTCCAATTCCTTCAAGGATTCCATACCAGATCCCTAGGAGAGGATAATTATCATGAGGCTAAACACAAAACAAGCAAACATGAGAAAGCAGATTATTTAATACTTTTTTTCCAGTCCATGCTCAAAGAAGCCTTTGTTCTAAAATAGAATTAAATCTGCACTTTCTCAATTGCCCTGCACAGCTTGCCCTTCATTCGAACTGAGTCTAGAAAACAAACAGCTTCCATTTTTAGATCCAGTTTGTAAATTTATCATCCACAGCCACAGTATGTGATGCCTCATTTGAGACTCATTTATAATTATTACACTGCAGGTACGAAAACAACACCATTGCCCTTCCAAAAGGCTAGGACCATATCAGATTACTTCTGGTGCCATGCCATTTATTTTCATTTGGGAACTGGTGGATCACACACAGCAACACTTTGACCTGCGCTTGGAGCTGATACAGCAGAAAACAAGAGAGTGAAAAATGACCACTGCTACCCTCTGCCCTGGGTAGTGCAAGCAGCATGGAACTGGGTGTGGTAGGAGACCTGCTGCTCAGTTCTGCTTCACTGTTTCCAAGCCAGGGCTTGGGATTTCTCTCTCATGTTGGTTAGTATTTGTAAACCAAAAACAAAACTTGCAGACTAAATGATAAAAAGAAGTTGCTACAGTGACTGCGCTTTGTCTCACCTATATCAGTTGCTCTTGCAGGCATCGGTCGCCTCCACTGAGTGACAAATTTATATGCATCAAGCCGGATTTCTATGATATTGTTGAGCAAGGCCAGCAGAGGTGCCAGGGGAAAAGCAGCAACAAAGATTGTGGTGAAGCCGAACTGTAGAACTGGAAAGAAAGTACACAGGATCAAAAAAGGAGAACCACTCTTGGTTACCCTTCTGTTTTCTTTAGAGTCCTATGACTCAGACCTTTATTAAGGTTCAGAGATTGTATACTCATGGGGGTGGTAGATGGTTGATGGAGGACCCCAGGTGAGAGTCAGGAAAATGTCCGTGTCCCAAGGTGAGAGGCTAGAAGAAAGGGAAGGTCCCAGGTGAGAGCTGGGAGGAGCTACTATCTTCTGTTGGTGGTAAGGGCTACGAATTACTTCTAAGAGAGGACTCGTATTCTATTTGTATTGTTAATAGCAGCTATTTTATTGTATTATGAAAAACTTTAATAAAAAACCTCAAAGTGATGGTCAAAAAGAAAAGAAAAGAAAAGGGGAATCCATGTCTAAGAAAAGACGGAATTTGTATGACAGTCATTAAATTACATACATACATATTTTTATTTGTATGCCGCCTTTCCATAGTTCAAACCATGCTCAAGGTAGCTTACAGAACATACAAAAATCAAATAATTACAAACGTAACAAAAGTAGTCATAAACAATAAATAAATCATCAAAAGTACACAACCAAATTAAGCAAAAAAACCACAAAAAAGATAATTAATATCAAAACAGCAACAACTCTATCCACAATAAAAAAAACCTAAATACTCCAGCCCAAGAGCCTATTCAACAGACTCACCTTTGTAGCTGGAGTCAGTCAGGGACCCACCTTTCCAGGCCAGGTGGGAAAAGGGAGCAGGTCTTACCGGACTCACAGCCAAGAATCTACCAGTTTCTCTTTTTTATGAAAAAGGGCAACTTCATAGGAACACTCACCCATCTCTAAGTACTCATCCATCAGACCGTGGAGATTCATGGGCTGTAGATTCCAATCTTTTTCCCACTGAGGTAGAGAAATTTTATGCTCCAGTAACTGCCCTCCTTTCTTGATCTTGCGTCGTGCCCACCAATTTTGCAGTAACCTGTATTAGATAGTCAAAGCATAGAATCTATGGTAGCGCTCACAGTAACAATTTAATCATTCAACTGATGGCTTAACTCATCACTGTCCTCCTAGTTTCTCTCATTCCTTGTGAACGTTTGTCTCCTAAGAAAAGGACATTCCTGTGAATGGAGACAGTCCTGTCAATACCTGATGACTTGTTGATGGTGCTTGCAAAAACTTTGAGAATTCCTCCCCCCAAACCATGTTACAACACTTTTAATGGCTCTGCAGATAAAGCACGACTAAATTTTATCCCAAATCCCTTTAAATATTACAACTGATTGCCATGTCCTGCATCTAGTATTAATTTTTAGTATCAAACTCTCCAGTCTTTGGGAAACAGAGTTCCATAGAGACGGCTTCTCTTTATGCACCTCCAAGAGTTAGCCACGCAAGAGAGGACATTCCCTTTGCCAGCAGATACAATAATCAAGTCAGCATTTGATATGATGCCTCTGTTCATACTTACGGATAGCCAAGTTCCATGAAGTTGTTCCACATCTGTTTTAAAACCATGATGACACCCATCTGCAGGCAGAGGTCTATCAAACAGCCACTGGGATGACACTGAAAGCAGATACATAAGAACGCAGAAACATTAAGAAAGAAGATAGAGGAAAAAAGGCAAGATACAATTGCAACAAATTGGCAGACATTTGTTGCTTGCTCAGTGGTGCAGAGCTACAGCAACAACCTCCTGGCAGTAGTGTTGGAGGTGGAGAGGCAAGGCGGTGAAGAGATTGGGTCTGTGTGTATGCACTAGTGGGAGCACCAAAATGGCTCCACTATTGTGTCTGTATGGCCTTGACCTTGCTGCCACCTTGCTTTCCTCCTCTTGGCGAGTGACAGTGATGCTGCTGCCAGGAGGCAGCTGCTGTGGATCCACTTGACTGGGTAAGGATTTTGGGTTAATTAAAACATACTGTTGTTCTACTCCCAAGAGACTGCAATCTACTCACAGTATGAAAAGACCAGTGTGATCTACCTATTGTCATTGCCAGGAGTTGTTGAGCATTTTTAGGGGAGGGTTGACCAAAGCTGTTGACTCCCCCTTTTATTTTGGTTGTACATCACACCACGATCGACCTGGGACACCCCCACAATCAACTGTTCTATACTGTTTGGAAGTCAGGTTTGGTGAGGGGATTAAATTACTATCTAATCTACTGTCAAAAGGTTGAAGAAGCAGGTTAGAAGTAGTAGTTCTGGATAACTTGAAAGATTGCACCTTGCACATGCCTCTGTAACATATTGGTTGACCTGATGAAGCTAATACCCTAAAGCACACACACACACACTTACAAAGGAAGTTTGGTGTTTAAGCTATTCCAGAACATACTTTGATTCCTGAAAATTCACAACCATTTTAAAGGAAAATTTTCAAAGGACCATTTGTTTTTATATCATATACAAATATTTTAAATACTTTTAAAAAAGAAACAGAATAAGAGGTTGACCATTTCAGACAACAGTAATTTGGTCCAAGGAGTGTGTGTGTGTGTGTGTGCGCGCGCGCATGTATGTGTATGCATGCATATGTGTGTGTGTATATGTGTGTGTGTGTGTGTGTGTGTGTGTGTGTGTGTATATACACACACACACACACACAGACAGAGAGAGAGAAACAGACAGAGTGATTTTACATTGGTGCAAGTAAAATTTATCCTTACTTCTTCCAGTCTCCATCTGTTAAAAAGTTTGTTATACTTTCCAGGACGTCCAGCAAACCTGTAAAGTGATATTTTGCTTTGTCAGCTGAATTCAGAAAGAATGAAAATATTTGACTCTCACACATTTTTACTGAGACAAATTAAAGTTAAAGCTAAACCAAAGTAAATCCTTATTACTTATCTCACTTTTTGTTTTGATGCATGTTGGAAAAGAAAAGTGTATCTCCTTTTTAGTACTAATTATAAACCTATTGTTACACCACTCTGGGAATTGCAACTCTGTGAAGGGACTCGGCACTTCAAGCAAATCACAGCTCCTAGAATTTTGAGGGGGGAGGCCATGACTCTCCAAAGTGCACTGAGTGTATAGTGCGAATGTTGCTTCATTGTGGTAGAAGTGCATATTGAGGGGAAATGATAAATGGAACTCTGCTCCAGCAGATGCCACCTCCACAACTGGCAGTTTCCCTCCAGATAAAAATGGAGGGGGAAGCTTCCACTTCAGTAAACACACCTAAACACTCTTTTCCTGATAACCAAAATTATCTGAATTAGTTCATCCCCATTTCCCGAAACTATTGGAGTACACATGTGTAAACTCCTCACACATATTGTTTTACAAAACATACACCTTTACCCTCCATGAAAGTGATTGGTGAAGCACTCCTTAAAAAACCGGGATGCACTTTAAATCAGAAATAACATCTATTAACAATAGATTTTAAAATATAATGTTATTTTGTTCTGGGAGTTTCTTACATGCTTTTCTCAACTCATTTCAGATATACATACCTTCCAAGGAAAAAGGCAATGTAGAAAATGGAGCTGTTTAAGTTGACAAACTGGAAGAGGAACATTTTCAAGGCAAAACTATTTTCCCATTCTGAGTCAGTTCTAGGGTGTTCTATTAAAAAAATGCAACAGAATTCACAATATACATTAGTCTGGAAATAAACATTTCTAACTTTTAGCAGGAAAGATCTAGATTGCCATATACACATAAAGCTGTCTGTGACACTACATTTGAAATGCACTGTTTAAAGATTATTTTTAGTTGTAAAAAACCCAACTATTTACATTTGTTCTGAACAAGATAAACGTTTATATTAAAATATTACAAAAAAGTCATGAGATTAAACATTAACCATCCCTTTCCTCGGTGTATTTGTTATGAGCGTGGTGGTTCCAATACAGCGAACTAATAACACTGGCTACTTACTATTGCTACTAATTGGAGTTTTCTTTTTTTTAACTAATGATAATTGCTGTATGGAGGGCAATTTTTGTTGAGATCATGGCTAGGATGGGATTGTGTGCTGCTGTTTTGCAAATAATATTTTAAAGTCCCTTTAGACAGATGCAATATATGCAGCCTTTATGTACCAAGTTCTTTTCATTGAAATGTTGTTGCTGTTGTTTCCATGGGAAGCTGGCACTGGAAGAAGGAACAACTTAAGGGAGAATTCTACTTTGTACACATTCAGCTTGACCATAACCAATCTTAGGTGCTAGATCAAAGCAAAGGTGTTTGTAGCTGGGGTCCAGTATTCTGTTTTCACAGTAGTTAACCAGGTTCCTGGGGGAAGCTCATGCGCACTTTCTCCACACATCACAAAATTTTATACACTTTTGTCATGTCAGCCCCTTATTGCCTTCTTCTTCCACCCTAAATTAAAAAGGCCCAAATGTTGCAATCCTTATTCTTCCAAATAATCATCATAATCGCCTTAGGAAGCTGAGGTGCACCAAATGATCATTAGCATTGCTGCCAACACACTTAAAAAGCTTATCAACACCCCAGCTGAGCTGACCTGCACCTTTTCCTTTCAAGAAACAAACAATAACCATATTTTAAACTGAGGAAGGCCTGAAGGGAAACCATGTTGATTCATCTCATGAACTGAGACACCACAAGAGGCTTCACCATATGAACAGCCACAATTGCTTTGGCAGACTCCTCATTTTGCCTCACTTCAAAAATCAGAATCTTCTGCCTGGCTTTAGGAATGAACTGCTGAGGTTACCACAGTGTCTTTCACCATAAATAAAATAAACTCATAAAACAGACCCATATTAAAATATTCGAAATTCTCAGTAATAAAGTGCATTATAATAAAAAGACCTAGAGTTGTATCTAAATGGTATCCCTCCATTGATCGGAGGCTTCTTGATCCAGTGAAGGCTTCCATGAGTGGAAATGGGGGGGTGGGAGGGAGAGTAATTGTAACAAGTTTCTCCTTTTTCCTGCAGCCCCTCTGGGTCACCTCCTATACTGGCCCCCAAGGGTTCTACAACCATTTGAAGCAGATTTTGGGTCTGCAGAGCGAAGGGAAAATCAATACAGATAACCTCTCATCCTCTTTCTTCTTACGAAAGTGTCCACTCCATCAAGGAACCTTCTATCAGCAGAGGAATACAACTGGATACAAGCCATAAACTCATATTTCTTACTAGCATAAAGTCACATAGACAATGTATTGGCAACCTTTCATGTGAGCTATCGGCAAAATTTAGGTATGATTCACCATGATCATCTTAGAAGGCCTCTGGATTTAGATAATCTCTTGCAATTATTGGTTCAGGAGGTGTTCTTCCTTTTACCAGGTTCGTTGTCTTTCAGGCACACCAGATATCGATAGCTTGTAATTGCATATGTTACATTATCTGTGTTGTTAGACACTTTATCAGATACTAACACAAGTATGGAAACATTCATCAGTGCAAATCACTCACCTAAATCTGTTAAGAGATAGGCAACTTTTTCATATACCTGGAAAAGAAATAAGAAGAGAATAAAAGTGTTCTAGCAATGAGTTCTGGAAAGACTTCGAGAAAAATATACCACAGGTGTGTGTGCATGCATAGATGCATACGCAGTGGGGGGGGGGAGATTTCATTTTGTTTGCATTTTTAATGGGAAACTAACTAATTCACTTTTAATGTGAAATCAATTGATGTGAATCTGACAAATTATTTTGTGGGCAGCTTCTCTGCATGCAGGGGAGCCACTCATGAAAGAGCAGCAACCAACACTTAACAGGATCAAATCCTCTTGTGTGCTGCTCTTCAGGGAACAGGAAAAGGAGGGGCCTGCTGGGATGAAGAAGTCAGGCAGGAAAGGTATTCATCCACCCACCCCTACCCTCTTGCAGGAACACACAGCTGCCTGGTAGGTCTCTCCTTTTTGTACCCCCCCCTTTCCCACTCAAGCCTGCCCCTGCTTCCTATGCTCTACCCCTCTGACAGGCCTGGATCTGGGCCTTTTACCTGACCTGTCTTGAGCTAGGGCTATCTTAACCCAGCTCAGCCAACAACCAGATTCTCCCCAAACCAGCCTGATTCAGTTCAGGACTCAGTTGTATCCAGTGCAGAGAGCTAATGTAACAAACTCACCTCTGGGATAGAGTTAAAATGAATCTGCACTTTGAGTGCTATTTATGAAGATGCTTAAAATACAATATCAAGTCTAGCTACATAGTACATTCAGCTTCAGTATTGTGCCTACTTACTTGATAGTAAACCTCACTGAACTCAGTAGACTTGTATTGAATTACACTGTCAAACATGTTTTCCATTAAATAAATGTAAGTGTATATGTGATGCTCTTGTAGGTGATTGTTTCTAGTTCTTTGAAAGAACTTTTTTGTCTGCTCTGGAGCTCCTTCATCAGAGACTTGCCAAATAAAACAGAAGAAGCAACTTAGTTCTCTAAGATTTTCACAGGACAAAATCATGTTTAACTTTAAATGCATTGAAGACACTGCGTTTAGTATTGTCGTGCTCAAACTCCATGTGTCCTAGCCTGATATTCTGTTAAATAAAATCAGAAATATTATTGGGGTGTTAAATAGTAAACTTTAGCTAGATCAGGCTACGATGATTACAACTACTCTCCTCAAAATCAGTGTGTCCTAGCCAGATATTCTGTTAAGTAGTATCAAATATATTATTATGGTGTTGAATATTTAATTAAAGTACTATGTGTGTCACGCTTATCCAAACAAAGTCAATAAGTTCCTAGGCTAGAATTTCTAGTTTTATATGCGTCAGCTCAGGGACGTATATAGTCATGAAAGGTATATCCACACCCATTCTTCTTACACGAGCATTTGCCTTAGGGCACGGCCAGATTTAAATTGAATATTTATTTCCTGAAGTGTCTCCATATTTGTAAGAGCTTTGACTTTCTTTCTCTGCTAACATGCCTATACTTGCCTTGATCCTGATATGGAACTTCAAACAACATGAATAATGGTTAGAATAATGTTTCAAAAGCCTGTTTCTCAGTATGATCCTCATCTCCTTAGTTCCTCTGCAATGATACTGAGAAATATTGTCATGGCAGACATTTGCCAGAAGGGCGTTTTGAGGAGAACACCTCAGAATCAGATACTTGGAAGCCTAAAGTCTAATCAGTTTGCCTCAGCACTGAACAGGGATGGAGGAGAAATTTGACTCAGTTAACATTTAAAGGCAAATAACCTAATATGCGAACAGATATACAAAACCTCGAATTTTGCAATGCAAGTCTCAAAGCCAAGTAATGTGTACAAAAATGGATACACTAAAGTGAAGTGTTCATAAAGTGCATATATGAGTGAAAACAGCACGCAAAATACATTAGGGAAAGTAATATCAAAATTAAGGGAAATATGCATTGCTCAATATACACTTTATCTTGTGGCAGGCTGCGTAAGGAGAAGCTTCATATCTAGTTATATTTGCTAATGTTGTTAGTGATTGGTTATAAGGCCAAAGCCAAGTTCAGACTATAATTAGTTTTCAGAGTTGCAGTGGAAACAAAATGAAGGAGTCCCAGAAACTGGCAAACTGGACCACTTGTTTACAATTTTAGCTTACAAACTAGAATTGCTTTAATTGAAGTTAGTTTTTATTAGATTGGTTGTTTAATTGAAGGTGCTGCCCACTAACGGCCAGAGGGTTAGAGCTGGTTGGGGGCAGTGTTGTTTAACTGACTTCCCCAAGCAGAGGTTGCTGCTGGTTACCGGAAGGGAGAGGGTTAAGGCAGCAGAGAAGTCAGATAAGTGTGGCATGGTGAGTGTTGGATTGACTCTACCACTGTCCCTGTACCACACCAACCTTCCCATCACCTAGCCCCCCCTCCCCTCAGTTACCAACAGGGAAGCCAAGGAAGCAATGCTACCCCACCACTCTCTGCCCCCCCCCCCGGCTGCTGCCCTACACAAGGAACAAATGGTATACCAATTCTACATTTTAATTCATTTTGTATATACTCCGACGAGTCTTCACTTATGAATAAAGATTGGGAACTTACAACATTAAGAGACATGATGATCATAAAGTTGATGCAGACTCCTGTGCCTGATGTCGCAAACTGCCAATACTTTTTAATGAAATACCACTGGAAAGAGGCAAACTGCTCCATAGCCACAAGGCGATAGACTACAACTGCAAACACTGCGGTGAGGACTAACGAAATCTGCAAACAGATAAAATTAAGAATATTTATACCAAAAATAGGCATTGGCTGGGAAAAGATTCCACAGAATTACAGGCTTGTAAATACTATGAAATTATCACATTTCTTTCAAGACCGAGTTGCTTGTTTATTTTTCAGTTAAAATAATTGTTTAGTCCTGGGATTAAATTGCAGACAATGACCCGCATTTCCTTATTTTACTTTACTATATAATGAATTACCTCTGAATCTGAGAAGAACTATAAACAATTTAGGCTGATAGAAAATAGCCTGTAATTCCTATACAAAATGTTCAATATTTTTTAGTGACTTTACCATGAAGAATATTCCTGACACAGACACCATCAGTCGACTAAGTTTATCAGGGAAGGGTTGAAAAGGTTCAGGCTTTCCTGTTATAGGATTCACTCGTTCCACTTGAGAATATTTTGCTTCAAATTGGGGGCGAAGCTCTTCCTGCAATTACAAACATTTATTTCAGTTCATGCCTGAAGTGGTTGGCATGTATACATATGGCACAATGATGAAAAATTTCAATACTTCCCTTCACATTGATATGCTCCATATACTTTATATATCACTTCATAAGGTATTATGGAATTTTAACACTATGCTGCTCGGGGAAAACCCTGAAGATAGATATATTTAAAACTGCTATTTGACAAGCAATGTGATATCAGTGCCAGCTGAGTGTCTTATTCGTAGTCCTATTTTAAAATTTTGTTTTCACACATTACGTCCCTTTTAGATATTTATTTGTTGGGGATCGCTGGGCCCTATATCAGCAGCCACATCCCTGACCTCCACACATGAAAAGCTGCACGTCACTCAAATCCATACCAGATACTGTATGTAAGATCTGGTACCCTGCAAATGGAGTGCCCAGATTGTGCCCACACATATTTGGGTGTATGTGCATAGGCAGGTGAAATCAAGGCAAACTCAGCACTCACGCAATATACTAACAGCACATGCAAAACTTCTAAAACCCAGGCACCCTGAATGTAGACATCAAAACTGCTGTTGTAACGTACTTTTTATGAATCTTACCTCTTCATCTTCCCAGTCTATAAGATCCCAGTCATAGGTTAGCACAGCCCTTCGCCTCTTCCAAAACTCTAAGAACACTGTAGCTGTGAAGGCCATGAATTACATGTTAACATTAAAATCAAATGACCACCGAGCTCAACAAGTTGCTCGTTGAATTGCCTTTAAAGTGCAGTGTGATTAAGCTGACTAGGACACGAAATATAGCACTGTGATTTGTCCAGTTTCACTGGTCCTCTAGCTCCTCTTTCTGCTGCGGCTGAAAACTATGAAGGAGAGTGAATCTTCTCTTTCTAGCCAATTAGTGCTGGGTATCATTTTCTAAAAATGGAAACCTTCTGCACTCCAGAAATTCAAAAGCTTCTGCAAAGCTAACTCATTTTTTTAGTTTAGAAATGCAATAGTTCCAAAGAACAGCAATGGCATTGAAAGAATTAGCTTAATGGGTAACACCCAATTACAGCGGTGCCTCGGGTTACAGATGCTTCAGGTTACAGACTCTGCTAACCTAGAAATAGTACCTCAGGTTAAGAACTTTGCTTCAGGATGAGAACAGAAATCGTGCAGCGGCAGCACAGCGGCAGTGGGAGGCCCCATTAGCTAAAGTGGTACCTCAGGTTAAGAACAGTTTCAGGTTAAGAACGGACATCCAGAATGAATTAAGTTCTTAACCCGAGGTACCACTGTATACCCTAATGCAGGGAAATGATTTCAGCCTGAGGGCCACATTTCTTTCTGGCTAACCTTCTGAGGGTCGAATGTCAGTGATGTGTGAAGCCAGAGGTAAAAATGAGCAAAGCGACCATGTTAATTTTACTTTTGTGCAGCAGGCTAGTTTCCACACACCCACACCTTTACTAATCTCCATTCAGACAAGCATGAAGCATTAAAACAGATTTCAGTTGGGGGGGGATACTTGGATGGGAACTTGACTAAAACTTGAATAAACTTGAATAAAATATTTGATGCCCCCTAGTAAGCCCCGCCTTACATAACTGATCACAAGATGCAGCACACACACACACTATTTGAATGGGGCTCCCATCTCCTCAAATATTTTATTGCAGGGGTGACAGGACCTTGGACCCTAGGAGTTGGCTGCTATGGATGGGAAGCAGGGACAGTAAGGCCTGTGACTTGGAGGGATTAGCCAGGGTTAGATAGAAAGCTCTGAAGGACAGCATTTTGCTTCCAGGCCTGAGATTCCCCATTGCTTCCCTAATGTGTAATTCTTACACCTAGATGAGAAACAACCAGACTGGTGCACTCTCTCTCTCTCTCTCTCTCTCTCTCTCTCTCTCTCACACACACACACACACACAGCCAACAGCTGTCATTTGTCAAGTTTTAGGACAAAATGAAACCTAATCAGGCATGAAGCTACATCTATGAGCTTTTCTCCAATCCAACCCCTTACTCCACCCTACAGAATCTCTCGGGTACAGACCCAGAATATATTCCCTATCTTTGCAAGGATTAGGCGACAGAAAGACCCAGCTCACATCTAACACTCAGCCAAATCATGGCCTAGCATGAACCATGTGGTTTCCTGGAGTGAAGATAGCAGGCAATGGACACTGCCCTGGTTCTGTGGCTATTGCACTAAACAGGACTAAGCTATGGTTTGGCTTAGCATGATGTCCCAACCCAGGCTCATGGTTTGTAGCTAAGCTGCAACCTAGGTTTTTTCTTGATTTACCACTCATGGTTTGTCTGAGGTATGTAATGTTAAGAAATCCATAGCTTAGCTCTGGGCAGCATGGCAAGAAGAGGACCAGAGGATGCGTGCGGCAGCTGTGATCTCCACTCTAGGACAATGCTCTGTGATCTACTGTCCATTAAATATAACAGGTAGACCTGAATTATGCTTCCTGTCAGGAGTCTAGGTCTACCAGCCAGGAAGGAAATAGGAGACAATTCCATTAAGCTGCACAGTGAGACCTCCACAATGTTACCGTTTGTAGTGAACAACATTCCATTTTAAGAAATGAAGGTCTTGATCTTGGAAAAGGCTGTGCCCATGGAAGTCCCTGCACTCATGTAATATCCTGTTGCCTTTAATAGCACTTCAGATGGCCATGGGAGAATGCCTGCATGGATTTCTCACCAACAAAAGCACTGAGGAATTATTTGAAGTACTCTTAAAGCTTTCAAGAACTGCAGGTTGGAAACAAAGCAATTGACACCCCTCTTTTGATATAATGGCACAGGAGATGTTGTCTCAAAATATTAGTAGAACAAAGACCAGACCCAAAGACCAGAACCTTGGTGAGATCAGTATGTTACCTGGCACAATGTAGACCCACTTCACATAAGAAATAGATGTATTGTTTCTGGGAGCTACATCTGATCAGATATATTTATAGATTGATCAAGGGTTAGCAGGAGGTGGCCATTCTGCTTCCTATTCCCACTTGCAGCCCTGTTTACAAGCCCTGCCTCTAAGTGACCCTTTGAACTTGAGTGTGCTGTGGCATTCAGGCTGGGTTCTGCTCACGGAAGGTGCCTCAGCCCCAGCTTGGATGATCTCCTCCCCTACCACAGCCTTCCTTGCTGCAGCCCACCACATTCAAGAGAGTCCCCTGACCCTCTGGAGAGTCTTGGAAGCAGGGCTGAGGAGGGGAAGCCCAAGGAGACGGGAGAAGAAGGGTTGGGTAGGAAGATACTTACCACCTACATCCTTACTTACATGCTTCTGGGTTTTTATGGCATTTTCTTCAGATCCATATTACATTAAATCTTTCATTACATGTGTTTAGGTGCCAGGAGAAAACCTTCTCCTAGGCCTTTGGCTAATTAATCAATCTATAGGGTGAGGATATTGTTTTGTCTGTTATTATTATATATATATTGTGTTTATATACTGTAAACCACTCTATGATCCTTGGATGAAGGGTGACATAAATAAAATAAAACAAAATAAAATTTATTAAAATAAATAATAAAATAAAATAAAATAAAATAAGAGAACAGGCAGTTCCTGAAGTATCCTGGACCCAAGTTGTTACGGGCCTTGTAAATTAATACAAGAACCACAAGAGTTAATACAACCACCACAAAGGGTCATTATATGCAAAAGAGGACAGGGGCCGTGAACTATTAATTCTTGTCTAGAAGAGGGGATTTTGACAGGGATTCAGGGTTAATGGATTAAAAATAAAACTTTTACCCCACGATTACAGATTGCAATTTAATGTACTTAAAAGTTTTATGTATTTGTTTTCTTAGCAGATTTATAGGGCTGCCCATAGACATGTTCCCTGAGCAGGTTACAAGGCAACAAGTAAAATGCCATACTGTTGCCATAAAGTATACCTCCAGGCTAGTGCAGTAGTATAAAGTGAAAAACTGATCTTTCTTTCCTTCTTTCTTTCTTTCTTTCTTTCTTTCTTTCTTTCTTTCTTTCTTTCGATTCACCTTTTAATTAGCATTACAGAAGACTAGAAAATGAGTTTCTCATTCTGCTTACAAAATGCAGATAAGAATATTTAATGACAGTGCTCTTTAAATCAGAAGCTGATATATGCCACTAGCAAGTTAGGTAAGACTCTGGCAACACTTTTGTTGTTGTTCCAAATACTTTAGTACTGTATTCATTCCTTCCCTTTAAGAAGAGAAAGTATGTTGACTCACATCTCCCGGGACTTCAGCTTTGGGGCACATTTTGAGTAGCAATAAAGTTCCCTCCAAAATTGCTACAAGCCTCCTATAAAATAATGACGGTTCATTGAATGTATATTTTTTAAAACCTAAATGCCGAACTTCTAAAAACCGTTCATCTTGAAGCAGCTCCTGGTAGTCTTTCCCGGAGCAACAAAATGACCTGTTCACTTGATCCTGAAAGCTCCGAATTCTATGATCTCTCTAATGCTATGTCTCAACAAGACAGCTGAGAAGCAGGTCATTCTGGTTCTCAGGTGCTCTATTACACTCAGAGAAATGCAGCCCCACCTAATTTCGTTTCTACTGTGCATTCCTGACCACCACAACACTGACACGTTTACATTACCTGCGTTGCACAGTTTTCAGCAGACTAGTCTTATTGCACTCCAAGTAGGGGGAGAGTGTTTTCAACAACTTCCTAAATATTACTGCTGAGCTGAAAAGGTAAGTGGCTTTTAGTTAATGGTTTTCCCCAAGTGATCTTTCTAGTCTCTTGCATTAACTCTTCAAAAATATCTCTGTCTGTAAGTGATCCCGGTTAGAAAGTAACAGCTGTATCAGCCAGGTAATGCCCTGGCTTGGCACAGATCTGAAGATATGTTCTTAGTTGCATTTAACTTACATTCTGCTTGCAACGTCTCCCCCTCTCCTTCACTTCTAAGCAGTGGGCAAGAGGAGGCATGTCTCAAGGAATTTAAATGACAGTATTTCTCAAAGTGATAAACTCTAGCATGTGTTAACCGTATATAAACACTACCCCAAATGACCTTTTACTGATCAGTAACATTATAATGTCTGCTGTTGTTTCTGAAAGTTTCAAAGTTAGTATTTCATCTTTAACATGTGCAGTTACTTGCTGAGAATGTATGTAGAAGACAACACTTCTCTGTAGTTGTCTATGAATGTATACACTGGCTAAGATGCACCTGTACTCAGGAAGGAAATACTGGATTATTGGAGTTTTCCTATTTCAGCAGATAGGGGAAACTATCTGGAAAAACACCTCCCTCTGCCCCACAAATGAGAATTAATGATGGGGTAGAAAAAAGTGAGATTAGCACTGGATTTTTTTAAAAAAATATCTTCAAACAATTATGGTCAAGTAGCATTTTAGCCTTTACAAGCCATATGCTAAATGATATCACTAGAACATACTAAGTAGGGATGGGGTAATAAATTAAATTAAGTTCACATTTAAAGGTGAAGCTACCTAGTTTGCACTTTCTGGGACAATACAGAAATTGAAGCTTTGAAATGTTCACTTCTCTGAATTTTGTAATGTGACCCTCAAAGTCAAGTAATATGTGCAAAATGCATACACTAAAATAGCACATGCATAAAGATTCATATAGTAGTGAAATTAACAAATAATAATGCTTTGGACTAGAGAAACTTGCATTACAATGTGCATATTAGAAGTTTACATTGCAACCGATGAATTTTCATGGGGCCATTAATTTCATATAAAAATTCATAAGCTGGTGTGGAAATCTAGAGGACTGAATTTAAGATTGGACAAATGAGGAACTGACATTGACATATTCACACATTCCTAATACCAAGGTATATAAGACAATATGTAGTCGCAATATAAGTATGAAGGCCATTAACTTACTTTATTTCATGCTTACTATTACCCTTTATGAATAATCATACTAGGGGAAGTACAGCAGGCATGATAGCTGCACCAGTGTGTTTTTGACATGGCAAGCCCACCATTACCAAACTACAGATGATGTTTAAAATTTAAAACAGCTTTTAACATTGGGGTTTGGGGCTGGTTCAGGGGAGCGGGGAGCTGGTTCACAGACATTATACCTTAATACAGTGGTGTCCAAACTTTTTTCAAAGAGGGCCAGATTCAATGAAGTGAAAGGCCGTGAGGGCCAACCAAAGGGCCAACAAAAGCTGTTGACCTTATTTTAGGATTGAAGTTGTTGAGCCACAGTGGCCAAATTAAACCAACCAGCGAGCCAGATTAGGCCCCCGAAATGAACTTTGGACATGCCTGCCTTAATACAAAAATCATTGGTGGCTATGAATATGAATGAGGTGCATTAGGTACAAGGAGAGTGAGTGCCTCCCACTTTCTCCTTTTACAACAGCTTAACGATTGAAAAAATCACTTCTATGCCCAGGAGATATGCAAGTTTACAATGTAAGGGCGGGAAGTGTGAAAGTGTCATGCCAAAGACGACAGAGTGTTGCAGAGGCAGGAAGCGCCACCTCTCTTTTCACCATACCCAAAGTCATTCAGATGGAGGAAAGATAACCAGAGAAATTTCTCTTTACAGGGGCATCATGTGCTTAATAATAATAATAATAATAATAATAATAATATCTTTATTGTCATTGCCCCCTCTCGGGGACAACGAAATTACTTAAAGGGGCTGCCTGGCCACACCTCTCACCACGCCCCGATAATGCACAGCTCTGCCAGTGCACAAGTGTTAGCAGCATTCCAGGGCGTAGGAGTCCACTTGCGTAGGTTTCTGCATCTCATCCTAATATGTGGATAGCAGGGCCAGGGCCAATGTGATTATGGAATTATCAGGGCAAGGCTAGAAGGCAGAATGCATTCCTATCGATTACATGATGCCCCATCAAACAAGTATCACGTGAAGGGATCTTATGGCCGTCACACATGTGATTTTGCTATTGCAAAGCTAAGTGAAGTCTTACTGTGTATAAAGTATACCCTGCAAAGATAATAGGACTCTAAACTATTTGCAGTTGCTACAAAATCCTTGTAGTTTACATGACCTTGTAGTCTGCTTGGGTATGGGTGTGCCTTAAGTGACACACACAACCACACACACAGAGAGAGGGAGGAGATATATGATTATGACTGGCTCTCATAAATCAAAACTCTAATTGGCATATGCCCTATTTGAATTCACGAGAATCCATATTTTCCTCAATGTCTCATCATTTACATCTGCTTTGAATTTTCCCTTGCATAGTCCCTATTCATGCTCACTGAAGCAAGGACACATAGATCAGATTCCACAGTGACACCCAGAACTTTGGAATGTTCTTCCTATGAGACTCATCAAAGCCCAAAGCTGACTATAGTGAGGCTTAGTCTTAATTTCTTAATTTAGGAATATCTTCTACTGCATTTTGATTTGTGTTGTTTTTTAATTGACATAAATTATGCGTATTTTTACTGTTGTAATCCACTGTAAGCCTTAAAGATAAAGGAAGACCAATTAAATAAATGGGGGTAGAGAGATATTAACAGTCTTTATTGGACATGAGATCCATGCATATCATATTACCATAAATTTAATCCAAACTAGGGCTGGAAAACTGCACACAACCTAGGCTGCCTAAATGCAGGTCCATCATTTTCAAGGTGGGAATATTTCAGCAGGAAAGGAAAAAATCAGGGCAAATGTGAAATGCCACATTTTTCTGTGTATAAGATGATGCTTTTTGCTAAAAAATAAAATAAGGCAAAAATTGGCTGTCGTCTTATACATGGATAGTGAATGCAGAGGGCGGATATGCGATTAATGGCAACAGCAAGCAGGAGACTGGCAGCAGCGATTGGGCAGGTGATTGGCAGCTGTGGCAAGGCCTGCTGGTGATTGGCTGTGGCTGCGGAAATTGAGCAGGTAATTGGCAGCTGTGGTGAGGTGGGTAGGTGATTGGCAGCTGCAGCAAGTGGGTGGGTGGGCTGTTGGTGGCGGTGAACGGGCAGACAATTGGCAGCTGCGGTGAGGTGTGCGATTGGCAGTGACTGTGGGAAGCGATTGGCAGTAGCAGACAGGCGGGTGAGTGATTGGGGGAAATGACCCCCCACCCCCCAAAAGCTAAACTAAACAACTTGATTTCTTAATTGTGGGCTAAAAAGGGGGGTTGTCTTATACATTTGGGCATCTTATACATGGAAAAATACAGTATATGGGCTGAATTCAATTAATCTTACATTGAAATTAATGGGCCCAAATTAGCCATGGCTATTAATTTCAATGGGCGTAATCTGAGTAAAAGTTAATTGGATACAATGCTATATATTTGAATATGCTGAAGAATAAATTATACTACAGCAGTTGAGAAGTCATATCTCATAATAACTACAACAGCCATCACCACCACCCCTCTTTTAAACAAAAGGGAGAGAGAACCAGTAAACTTGGAGAAGCAGTAAACTGGGCAAATACATGAAGCATTGGAGTTGTAATCATACTAAATCACTACTAAAAAGTAGCCTAGCAAGATCCCATAAGACTATAAGGGAAATCCTGGTGGATTAACCCAAAAGTCCTCCTAGCAGTCTGCTTCCTACAATGGCTAATCTAATGCTTCTGGGAAGCTGTAAGCATGCTGTGAAGGCAATAGTCCTTCTCTCCTGCTGCTCCCCACCAGTAATTGGTACTCATTGATTCACTTCCTGTGAACTTGGAGGCTCCTCCCATGATGAATGTCATTGGTGGGAACGATATGTAATTAGGGTTCCACCTGTTCATAAAGAATTTGTGCTACAGAGAAATGAAATGATAAACATCAGTGTCTTTAAAAAAGAAGTTATTTTGGTTTAAGTTATTACTGGGTGCTAAAGTGGCCATTTGTAAGCAACCTTGTTGGAGAGAAAGAGGCAAAACTCAAATTAGAAGCAAAGGACAAAAGCCAGATCAGCTGATTCCTGCATTTCAGCTTTTGCCACTAAGTGTATGTGCTATCATATCTGCGGGCATGCGCATGCCGAGAAATGTTAAACGAAAGAACAAGAAACCGGTTTATTATTACACATGAAAGGATTTCTGGGAAACACATAACTAAAAATAAACTCAACTATTTCTCTTTTTTTGAGTCCCCCTTTTTCCAAGTGGAAAATTATAGTGGATGGAACAAAAAAAGAGAGAGAGACTTTTGTGTTGCAAGTACAGCAATTTCAGCATCATGCCCTGTAAATGAAAGCTTTAGTTAAGTGAACTTTGGGTAATTTCCTGTGGGGGTTTCAAATTACAGCCAAGGTGAAATAAAAACAAAAATGACAAAACTCACTTTGTGTAGTAATGAAATGGCTATTGATGGAAAGCAGAGCGGGTTGTGCCAGAAAGGAAAACAACAAGTATGGCCATGAAGAGAAAGGAATATTTGAGAGCTTGCTAAAAGCTCACTCGATGTTTTATTTGTTCTTCCTGTGGTTCTTTAAAGTATCGGTTATAGCGGGCGGGGGGGGGGAGGGAGGAGAGGGAATGCAGTCACAAGGTATGACAAATGTTTTTGTTCATTCAGTCAGAGGGCTTGTAACTCGGGATAAGCAGATTAATTACATCTTGAATACCGCCACTTATGCAGGGTGGGGAATCAGTCAGATAATGATTTGTCTCTTCTGCTTTGACTCATTTCACAAGAATTGTAGCCATATTTTGAACAAAGTAATTGCAGCAAATAATTTGCTTTTATTTTATACTCAGCTATGTGGGCAAAATATTTACAAGCAAATAAAAAGAGTGATTTTTGTATGTGTGTAAATTTGACTGAAGTTGCCTGTGACATATGCAACATATTTTGAAAACAGGCACCAATTTGTACAGTTGACATGGTGCCTAACTAAGAGGAGATACAAAATCCCTTCGCCCCTGTTCCTCATATCATGCTGTTCTCTTTCCCTGAGATCCTTGTCTTGAGCATAAACATCTGCCAACGGGAGCTTATGAATGTAGGTTTTTCCCATGCAAACATCCAGGCTCCATGTGTGTACTTTAGTGAATAGGACTCCTATACATGCATAGCCCTCACACAAGTAATGTATGGAGAGGGGCTATGGCGATTTGCCTGATGGGAATAAAGCAATTTATGAGCACAATTCTGCCAAGACCACAAAAGGGGAAAGATAATTCATGAAATGCAATGATGCAATAAAGCATTAATCACATAATTTTGTCTGATTCACAAAATCAAGTGATTAACAAATCTGTTCTGTCCACTGAATAGACTTACCCCAGTATCACCAAATTTAAAAAGTTACCGGAATGTACTGGAACAAGAAAGGTAGCTGAGGAAAGTGAGGTTTCTTTTAGACAGTTATGGGATCTGAAAACTGACCAGGACTTTATTCCTTTAAAAAAATTTTTTCTTTGTCCCTTAGCTGTGCTATCAGAAAGCTCGGAGAAGAGAAACCAATCTTGCAGAAAACAATTTCTGATAATACACAATGAGAAAGGCAATACATTTTAAAAATACATTCCTATAAGATGACCCTATGTCTAGCTCAAGAATAATGACAGCTATTAGGCCTTGTCTATAAGACCAAACCATCCTGCTATCTTGAAAAAGAGAAATGTGTTCTTAAATTGCAAAGTTTTGAGAAAAAGCTATTACAGTAGACAAGTGTTGAATTTAGTAGTTGGGACTCCAATTTTTCAAGGAACAAGCAGAGTGCCGGTAGCTCCAGTCCTTCATACTGCCATTAATTGTATCAGCTGACTGGGAGTGACAACACACTGCTCTTTTCCCACTCATACCTAAACTTGTTATTGCGTGAGTACTGTAATTGGGCAGTTTAGACCTGCATAACGTTTCCTTCTTAGCCCCAAATATGGGAGTCAGTCAGCTCCTGAGTGTAAGCCACATGTATTCATTGACTCTTTTCACAGAAGATTGGGATACCTCCCAATATCTTGGTCTATAGCGTACCAGTGAATTCATGAGAACACCAAGTTTATAAAAGGGGAAACCTAGTATTTGACCACAACTGAGACAACCAGAATGAGAACTGCAAGATATCCTTTGTGTATTTATTAATTTCGATCTTCAATTCAGTGAATCTTTGTGACTTTTTTATATAAAAAAAGATGCAATATAAAGATGAATATAAACTCTGAACTTTTTTACAGGTTCATCATATCAAGAAATAAGTATCATACCTGTGGAGGGAAAATGATGTTCCCAGAAGAAATTATGTTCATTTTGCTGTTGGCTACCTTGCAGTCAACCAGAAATGCTGGTGTCAATGCGCTAAGTATCACAGCCACTACAAGCAGCTTAAATAACACAACCATGAGTTCTACTATATTTATAAATAAATCATCCAATAAATCTGTAACTTCTGGAAGAACTCCTTCTGTAACTCTTACATCACCAACAGACACTGATGACAACACAACAAAAAATATGGTGGTGGAAAGCAGTACCCAAAGCAACAGTGTGACACTCCTTAATACTTGGCTATCTTCAACGGCACATCTGCTGAATCTTACAACAAAAGATTCAAATCAGACTTCTGCAAGAATCAGTGGAACATCATCTTCTTCAGAGATGCCTACAGTCAGCAGTGGCCTGTTCACAATCTCTGAAAACTATTCAGTCACAACTTATATCAATTCAACAGAGAAAGCACTGAACAACTCTACCACAGCCAACTATAATGTCAGTTCTACCACCATAGTCTCTTCTAATGGAACTCAAATTGATGGCATAACAGTTCATCCTACCAGTAGCATGCCAAATACACCAACCGTGTCACCAGGTACTAAGATCAACATTGTTACAACAGATTTACGGATAAGCTTGCAAACCACAAGTCCGCACTCCAGTTTTACTGATGGGTCTGCAGAAGCAAGAGAACCCCAAAAAGGTACCTTAATTTTCAATAATATTTCACCATTCAGTAATAGTATCTACATTACCATAGTCCACCCAGAGTAGATAGATATTATTAGACCCACTGTTACAGCTGGCTCAGTTTTAAAATGAGTTATAGAAGTTGAGCTATTTATTTTGCAGAAGAAAAGCCTGACAGGATTCTAGTTTACATTTACATGGCCATAGACAGACTTTTCTTCTTTTCTCCCATTGCATTCTAATAATGGTAAAATTGAAATAAAAGGACATCTTTTTCAATGTAGCATTATGTCTGAGTGAACTAATTCTGAAGAAAATCAGTGCACCAAGAAAGGATAGTCAACTAAGTTCTCCTCAGAGTAGACTCATTGAAATTAACAGAGCTAACAATCATCTTCATTAATTTCATAGGTCTAGTCTTTATAAGATTTAGTTGAATACCACCCATTAGTTCTATTTTATTTTTGCACGTGGTCCTTGTTTATAGGGAAGAAAAGCTTATTTAGTGCAGATTGTACAGACTGTTCTGAAGAAAGAACATTGCTTTCATAATTTCCCAACTTGTCTTCAGAGTTCTGACAATCTCTATCCCCCACAATCCAAATGCTGCTATAAAGAATATGTCAACAGAAAATACCAATACAGGGTATAAAATGTGCTATAAAGTTTGTAACCAAACTATGCAGCCTACACTTCTTTTTTCCATTTAGATGTTATTAAAGTTGGAAAGAAAATATGCAACTGTTAAAATCAAATTTCCAATATCTTTTTATCAAAGATAAAAGAAAGTAATCTAAATAAAAACACAAACCAGAAGGTGAAAAAAGGAAAGCGTAAAATAAGAAAAAAGAGAACTTCTGGTTCTTCATCTAAATTATCCAAAACATCTGCTCCGAGATAGCACCCAACAATTTTGCTTTCTATAAACCAATATTTTTTTCAATCCTCAAACCCAGATATAATAAATTCATTTTCTTTTTCACACAAAAAGTCTATAATGGATGCAGCCTACACTTCTGATTCTGATGGACAGGAAATAATTTCAGTATAAAAAGTGGAATAGATAGACATATGTGTGAATATCATATTACTTACTAAACAGATTATGTTTTGTTTGCATTTAATTATACTCCTTAATCTGTCCTGCACTGTGTTTCATACTGCAATTCTGTTGCTCATGTTGTATTGTGACAATTCTATCTACACTATCAAGAGAACTTTAGTTGTGGGGAAGAATAAAAATCATAAATAAATAAATAAATAAATAAATAAATAAATAAATGATATATGATAAACTGTTTTCATAATAGTTTCTTTAAAATGACTTAGAGTTATATGTAGAAGTGAATGTTTTGGATCATAAACTCTGATTGGATGTTCAGATCTTATCAGGGATCCAGACATTTTGCCTTCGCTCAGTTGCCAGTCATTATTTGGGATGTCTATATAGTCTCTCTCTATCCCCAAAACCCTAACATTCAGGGATTATTTTCCAGAGCTGCTTGTGAAAGTTATATGTTTGCTTAAAAATCCATTTTGTTTTTGTTTTTCAGAAAACCGTAGTAATGGAGCTGTAGTGTTTGGTGCAATAGTAGGAGCAATTCTAGGGTGTGCATTAATCTCTCTGGTGGGGTATTTCATGTGTGGGAAGAGAAAAACTGACTCATTTGCACATCAGCGACTTTATGATGACATGAGGAATGATCCAGGTAATGAAACAGCAAAACGAACTGAGACATTATAGTCACACAGATTTCATTTTATCGTAATCGTTTTGAGATAGCTTTGAGATTTTGATAGCACAGGGATCATCCTGAGAACATACCAATTGTCTGGACTTCAAAGGAGGTACTCAAATACCGAATCTTCAGCTAAAAATGGCACCCAAACTATAGAATGCAGAAAGGAAAGGATCAATTGATTCTGCACGTATGCTTTTACTCATGCTTCAATGGAAGCAAGTAATAAAAGCAAAACACAATCCATACTACTGGAAAACCTATCAACACCAACACTTTATACACATTGCAGTTCAATACCCAGCTATCCACATTTGTGTAGGAAAATGAGATTTATTTGTTTGTGTTGCTTGAAGGTAAACCAGGCTATTCTCATATATGATATTATGCTTCCATGATTGCATTTATTGTGGTCAAACTGCAAGGACATCTGCAGAAGCAGAAAACATAATTTACAGATTCAGTTTGCTTCCCTTATCAAATGCAGATTTCATGCTCAAAATACACTCATTTTAATTTTCCTTAAAAATAAAATACTACTAGAAAAAATGCTCTGTCATGATGTTTCAGAACTAAACTTGAAACACTGCTCATTAGGTTTGTTATACCCCTTCTATTATCTATACAACAGCAGCACTAAAATGTCCACATTTTCCCTCTGAAATCCAGACACATTATGCCACTTATTGTACTGTTGGTGATATTATGCCCTCTCCAATTATGAGCAACAATAAAGCAGTCAGAATGAAGTTTTTAATGGGCATCAATCTACATTATTCCTAAAGCAGATAGCTCTTCTCTGTAACAATCGGCTATGGAATGATATGTTCAGAGAAAAGAATTGCCCATAAAATGCTGTTACAAGCTGCTCCACAAACACAAACCTGGACACATCAAAGCAAAGAAAGCAGTATAAATTCTTGTAAGGAGATGTCTCTGAAGACTTTAGTTTACACCCAAATCCAAATTAATGTGCTCTTGCTTTTGGTTGTTTCCTGTGCAATAAACAACCATTAGAAACAAACTATCTATTCAAATGTCAAATATTTTATCACATGACACAAAAAATATATTTGCATTTCCTGCATTGTTTTGACAACTGAATGCTAAACCCATATTAACTGTATTAAAACATTCAGTTTTAACATGGATTTATTCTGCTTTCTAACTTGCATTTCACAGCACAGGAGAAGCTCAATGGCCCCTTTAGGGCTAGGTGTAGAAACAATGATTTGTTCTTTCTCTTAGCTATCTTGACACGTTTATTTGAGGCACTGAACCTCAATCAATTGATTAGAAGTGGGTTCCAGTTCTATAGTAGTCTTATCTTGCTTCTTTCTTGCCTTTTGTTGGGGGGGGGGAGGAAAGCATTTGTGATGGTTGCCCCAGTGATTTAGCACCTAGAAAAGATCAGGCATTTTTCTCTCCTCCGTTCCTCTGGATTTCCACTCTATGGGAAGTGCAGCATCTACCTGTAATGCTAAGTCATGTAGCATTACAAGCAAGAGGCTTGGGCTCACATGTTTCCCTTCCCCTTCTGGTGAAGTTAAGATGAAAGGTCAGGACCTACTACTTCTGTTTTATATTAATCACAGTTTAGCATCTTAAACCTAAACTGTGGTTGCTCTTAAACTATGGTTTAAGTTGGTTTATTTCAGCTGCAGGGCTGGCCCACGCAGGAGGCAGACTGAGGCAGCCACCTCAGGTGGCAAAATCCTGCTGGGCAGCACCACTGTGGGTGCCCCACTCACCCCTGCTGCCACCACTCACTGGAAGCCACCACTGTGTGACGCAGGTAAGCAAAGGCTTCAGCAGTGGGGCGGAGGGAAGCATCTTCCCATTTCCCCCCAGGTGGCGAAACTGGACAGGCTGCCTCTGTTCAGTTGTAGTTATGATTAACTAGAATGTGTCAGGTCTGGATGACATGACAGTTAAACATGAAGGAGAAGAAGTGCATGAACCAGAGATGGTCATATTTTCTCAACACACTAAGCTATGATTCAGTGTTACATCTGAGCCAGCTCTACAGGCAAGGTAAGGACCAAGAAACAACATGCCGCAGAAACATCTGCTCATAGATTAGTTCTACAAAGCTAGAAGGGTTCATTTGTATCCGTTTTCTTGGCCTGGGCAAGGAAGTCCTGTAAAGCACCCCCTATAATGGTTAGAGGAGAAGGAGACTTGCAATTGCCAAAATATAGTGCTTCAGCAACACCTGTATTGAGGAAGGTGAGCATGACAGAAAATATATGGGAAAGGAGTTGCCAAGTTTGTATTGTATTTTTTGAAAGTGGATGGTTGTTGCTTGCACCATAATCACTGGCTGAAAACTTCATGCTCTGGCCAGTGTGGTGAGGTGATTAGATAGCTGGATGTGTATAAGTGGTAAATACACTTATGAGTCCATGCTCAGTTATGGCACTCACAGGTCAGCCTTTGGAGAGTATCTATCTGTCTTTTGCCCATCCTATCTCACTGGATTGTTATGAGATTAAAAATGCCACTCTGAGCTCATTCAAAATGGGTGGGATAAAAATAATAGCTGCATTTTGTAGCAAAACTCAAGTCTGTCAAAGTGATTAGAGAGCCTCCCATTGACTACTATATGATTTTGATCAAGGCCTTATTTTCATACTTCTGACATTACATTTTAAACTGTTTTAAAAAATGGAAATGCTTTTGCAAGCCACACTTATATCCCAAACCGTTATGTTAGTCACCTAAGAAAAAGAGAGATTTACTGCTGCTGAGTCACTCTAGAGTTTTGAAGCAATTCCAATTCTGTTCTTCAGTATTAATTATTCACACATGACATTTCCAGCCATGGGTGTATACACACATGAGCAAGTGTGTATGGAGCTTGATGTTTAATCACATTTCATTCCATACACATCCCAACACCTACACCTGGCAAGAGTAGAAATACTTCCTTAACTCAGATGCATCCTGAGATAAAATAAATCATTCAAGGACCTTTTTAACATTCTGTACAAAGGAAGCATTGTTCCGAACCCTATAAATATCTGTCTACATTTATTTTGCAGTTCTACGACTAGACAATGTGTCTGATCCTTACGGTGCAAGCTTTGGAAATCTGTCATACTACAGCCCTACAACAGTCAACGAGACAGGAGCCCAGAGCAGCAAAGAATCTCCCTATGATGCAATTCAAATGAATGACATGTCCGCATCACAACCTTCAGCACAGTAGTGTGAATAACTTGTGTCAAAACAAAACACCTCACATCCATGGTTTCTTCTTCTTGAGTTTAAAGATCGGGTCATAATGGTTTGAAATATTTTTTTTTGTGGCACCAGCCCTCTGCCTGTTGATATGTACAGTTTTCAATAATCTAAGCGAGGCAATGCTTGTTGGCCACGTTTACAAATTTATATGCCCAGAATTTCACTTTTGTGTGCATTGTGTTTTGGATGGTTCACACATCAATGCCCTTTACTGAGTCGTCAATTCCAGTGCTAACACACAGGTCCAAACTGATTCTATGGCAAAGAATTGTGCTTTATACAAAGCGATAAGAACATTCTACCTACATTTTTGGATCTGTAGTATGTCAGTGACACAAATATGGTACCAATGCTATCCTCTCATCAGTCAATGACCTTGCATGTGTGAACCAATTCTCAGTCTTTCTTCATCTGTTTCATCTGTATTATTTAACTTAAGTCTTAACTATCTAACTCAATTTGTTACCACCAGATACGATAGGCATGAGCTCTGAAAAAGCTTAGATGACTTTGAAAGATCACAAAGGATAGCTCTTTATGTAGTAGTTCACTGTGATAGCAGAATGCATTTCCTAGGCTCAAAGTCAGTATGTTTGGACTGCCAGATGCTGGACATAAACAAGAGAGGATGCCTGGCTTGTCACCTTCCATGACCATCTGCTTGGCTGCTGCTAGAATGTTGGACTGGATGGACCTTAGACTATTTTAGCAAATCAGTTATGGCATGCATGTTGTTTTTACTCTAGGGGAAATGCCATGAATGGGGAAAAAGTGGGTGAGCCAATTATGTTCTACAAATGCAAAAAGCACTTAAATCAAGGAACTGGCACAGAGGTGGGAGAGGTGGGGGTAGGTTTTTTTTTTTTTTTTTTTTGCCCAGAGGCCACATTACCTTTTGGGCAACATTCTGGGGTCTATGTGGCAAGGGTGGGTGGAGAAGCAGAGCTGGTGCTCCCCATCTTGCCAAAAAGCAACGTTCTGGCCTCAGTTCAGATTAGCACATATATTATAGGAATGCATTCAGTTGCACATGGAAAGAAATGCATCGTGCAATACGAATGTGCATTAGAATGCACAATTTGCCATGAATTCAGCTGGAGGTTGGAATGTACATTCTTACCAACTACAGTGCATTAGTTTCATTGGGATGCTCACATCCCCGTCCTCATTTTGCCACATCTTGTCAACGAAGTATGACTGGCCTGGCCAATGAACAATCAGCCCAGCTGTTTGGGCAAAGAGGCTGACTTTTCTCTTACTGCAACACCAATCTGAATGCCACAGTCTCAACAAAAATGGCATTTTTCAGCTTTCAATTTATTGCAAGATCCTATCGGCATCAGAAGTGGTTTCAGCTGAAATGCAAATAGAAGGCTTGGAGTAGTTATTGTCTGGACCCAAGTGGAGAATCAAAGGGCGCTCCCCATTTCCCCCAGTTTTGAGGCTGTTTGGTTTCCCTTTGGCTGCTATTTACACAACAATTTTTTGTCTAAATTACCTTCACCATTGAGTACAGTTAGTTTGGCCCCAAGTCTTACATGCAAGGAGAGCAAATTGTTATTAATCACAGATGCATGTGGAAGAAGGGAGTAATAAACTAGGATAATGGAAGATAAAACAAAAACCAAAGCAATGTATTTTTTAATGACATATTGTATTCTACACAGGCTAGACTGCCAAGAGAAGTGAGATTGCTTTAACTCTAGTGCTTGGGATCACAAGGTGCCAAGGAAACTATGTGACAAAAGAGATGCTTCTCGATAATAATGCAAGATAGGGAACACCAAATTCATCCCGAAACATGGGTCCTAAAATTTGCCAAGTATCTTTTATCTGAGAAGAACAACATACTTCCCTGCTACATGCAGGAAATGCTTGCTATATGAAAGAGCACCGAGAGCCAAGGTGGAGTGTCATCAGATCTCACTTTAGTCTGGGAACTTGCTGGATAAACTGCGGGAAAACAAGAGTCTAAGCCCAGCATCAGGGGCCGGCATTAATGAGCACTTGCCAAGGCCCCCAAAGACTTAGGAGAGCCTGTCGCCAACACTGTCATTCCATTGGGACTACCATGAAGTGTCAGTGCCTCTGCCACCACTGAGCCATAGCATGGGACCTTTTGCTGTCCCACTTGATTCTCTCCAGACATGGTGCTTTTGGTTGGTGGTAGCGGCAACAGTAGTTTTAAATGGGAGCTGCATGGGTGCTTGGCTCCAATCCTTGGTGTGGTGTCCACTGGGTATTTTGATCATCCAAAATGCAATATACTGATGTCTAGTAGGGCATTGCATTTTGGGAGACTAAATGTCACCACGCTGCACATCGGAGCAGAGCACCAGTTTGGCTCCCTTTCAAAAATGGCAGTAGTATGCAGCAGCAGCAGCAGCCTGTGTCACCCTGATGCAGGGTGAAGTGAGTGACAGGCAGTGGTTGTGGCTGAGGCTACAATAGCAGATAGCAGTATTGGCAGAAGCCCAGGTCAGGCTCCACTGGCAAGACTCATGCTGAAGGCCCACTGGAATCTGGCTCCAGCCCTGTCAGTCTCTACCTTACAGGGCTGTGGCGAAGAGAAAGTAGATAGCTTCTTGAATGCTACCCAGAGCCCCTTGATGGAATAAAAGGATATAAATGTGAAAAATAATATTTCCATTGGCTTCTGAATTTGCCACCGTTATTATTAAATATTATTAGACCAAGGCACAAGATGTCTTCAGCTTTGGGGTTCACCACTCTCACCAAGCACGCTGAGATATTATTCTATGCTTTTTAAAAGTTCGGTGTCATGCAGCACTGACTCACACTGGACATATGAACTGAAACAGAAGGGGAGAATTTGTATCCCACCTGGTTTTGGACTTCTGTGGATTTATGTTGGTGTGCTGAGTTGATCTATTATCCAGCTTTGCATATAGAATCATTATTGTGGCTTATTTTTTATGATATTTTGATGCTTTTGGAGAGTCACCCTTTCCCCTTCACCAACCCAGCAGCTGGGATTGTGATAAATGCATATAAATACATATTTGTAAACTATGTCAATAAAGCTATTTTTTAACCTTTAAGCTCTTTGTCATTGTACACTATAGGATTAAAATGGGATGGATATTTTAGGAAAACAATGGATTAAAGAACACAGATATTAATATGAGGTTGGATTGCCGTCTTTCATGGATGCTTTAGCTGAGATCCCTGCATTGCAGAGAGTTGGGATTAGATGATCCTCAGAGTCCTTTCCAACTCTACAATTCTATGATTCTATACTCATAGTAAACTCATTGAAATTAATGGCTGTAAATTAGTCACCTCCATACATTAACTGGTCTATTCTGCGTATGACTAGCATTGAATACAACTCATATATACCTCTAGTATAATACTGAAATGGACTGCAAAGGTTTCTCTAGCACTAGAGTAATTTACCCAGTCATTTGTGTTCCTGAAGGGCTTATTTCAGCTGTGTATAGAGATCTACATCCCTAACAAGCATGACAATAATAGCTTCAAAATGTATATTCTCATTTTAAAGTTCATTCCAAATTAAGACTTGCTGAGTATAATACCTTTTATTTTACAGTAACAGGTGAAATAGCAACAACAACACTTACCCCATATAGCCATAAAAATGGCGAAGAAGACAGTCCCTCCGTTATCAAATAAGTGTGTAACCTTAGAAGGAAATGAAAGAATATAAGGCAAGTAATGGAATTATTAAGCAATAAAATCTACCATATGCTAATATGTTCTTAATTAAAGAGTGCCATAATACTGAACAATTGCAAACAGACTCGGGTAAAGTGGATGCATAATTTCATTGGGTTTAAACATGGGCCATGCCTTCATGAACTCTATTAAAGGATCAGCAGTGGAATAAGCATAAAATTACATCTATTATATTAGCTCATTGGGCTAATGCTGTGGCTAATTCTCTGCTCATTTTCATATCCACTCGTGGAAACCTCCATCCTGGCTCAGAGGCCTAAAGCAATTGCCATACTAGCTTCCACTAATTCCTCAGTACCGCAGCACCTCTCAGTACCACAGTACCTCTCCTCTGTGTGGAGAAAGGATTCCTCAAATCCCCATCCTCATGGGTGAGAAAGGAAAACATGCCTCGTTGGAGTTTCATTCCCTCTCTCCCCTGCCCTTGAATCTACTAGACCTGAAGTTTGTCGTAGGAAATCCCTTTTCATCCAGGTTACTCACCAACTTTTCCTGTTCCTTAATCTCTTCACACTGCACTGTTCCTGCCAGTTGTGAACAGGGGATTTGCCTATTCATAGTTGCACCACCAGGGACAACATAAGCAGAACAGGCAGCAAAACACCCCAAAGCAACTGCACACTATCTTACAGTGAAGAGCAGGATAAAGGGCACGTGCCAAGCTGAACTGCACTGAAGTAGGCTTTATTTCTTGCTGAGGTCCTCCATCCCACTGATGAACAGCTCTTACTGTCAAGGAAGCTCCTCCTAATGCTTAATTTCCTTTCTTGTAATTTGAATCCATTGGTTTTGGGGCTATGCTCTTGGGCAGCAGAAAGCATGCTTGCTCCACCTTCAACATAACAGCCCTTTAGATATTTGAAGGTAGCTATTGTATCACTTCTCAGTCTTCTCTTCCCTAGGCTAAATGTACCCAGCTTGGTTTCCAGACCCTTGATAATCTTGGTCACATTCCCCAGCACGTACTCCAGCTTGCTGATGTCCTTCTTAAACTGTGATGCCCAGAATTGGACACAGTACTCCAGGAGGGGTCTGATCAAGACAGAATAAAGTGGCACTATTACTTCCCCCACCACGCATTCAGTGAACTGGATGCTTGTGTGGTTTTGTTTAATTCTGAAAAGGGCTCAAAAAAGGAGAAGGAATCTGTGGCCCTCTAGATGTTGTTGGACTTCAACTCTCATCAATGCCCCAGGCATTGGTTAGGAATGATGTAATCCAAAACCTCAGTCCAAAAATAACCTAACCTATGTTTTCCTATCACAATAAATAATAAAAATAATAATAAATTATCCAGTAGCACCTTAGAGACCAAATAAGTTTGTTCTGGGTATAAGCTTTCATGTGCATGGACACTTCTTCATGTATAAATGCTTGTTTTTAGCAAAGCTGTGATTCTGTTTTCCCTTATGCACAAGTGTGAACTGCTCAAAGTGCATTTGATAATGAATTGACTGTCTGCTGTCATTTTTATTCAGCTGTTCAGTTATTTTACCTTTACAAATAATAATTTATCAGTAATTTATATAATCTGTTTTTCTATTTTATCTGCATGCTATGCTGTATTGTGTTTTTAATATTCGGTTGGGAGCCACCCAGAGTGGCTCGGGAAACCCAGCCAGATGGGTGGGGTATTAATAATTTTTTATTATTATTATTATTATTATTATTATTATTATTATTATTCAGATACACTTGGTGTATCTGAAGAAGTGTGCATGCACACGAAAACTTATACCCAGAACAAACTTAGTGAGTCTCTAAGGTGCTACTGGACAATTTTTTAATTTATTTCGACTGCGTCAGACCAAGACGGCTACCTACCTGAATCTATTCCTATCCCAATATTAGTTTGATTTAGCTAAACAAAACTGACATGAAGTTCACAGCATGCAGAGATTGTGAGCAGGTTTACTGGAACAAGAACTATTTCTAACTTAACCTGTAATACTGTAATTAATTCTGTTTGCCATTTAACTACCATTTATTTCCTCACCATTTAGACACAGTGTCTACAACACTTTTATTAATGGAAGGAGACTTCACTGCCAATGTTTAACTACTCTATAACTACACTGTGTTACATATAACCCCAAAGTCTAAGGAACAGCAATGGACCTTAGGAATGTGATGTGTAAGGTGATGGGTATCTGGGGAAAAGGAGTGCTGAGGAGGCTGAATAGTTTGCTGTAGGAGGATTTCATTCCCCACACAAGATGACATACTTAATTAGATGCCTTGAGACTTTTTCTCTTGCACAGTCCTCTTCAGGAAATGCAAACCTTAGCCAATTTAACACATCCCTGTTTTAATAGGAATGCCGTTTTCCAATAAGAAAATATTTACCAGAGAGGGGATGAAATGTTTACACAAAACAGACAACTATAATATATTTCTTTAGAGTGAATGTAATAAAAATGGTTTAAACAACATTTATAGTGTAGAATCCCTCTAGAATGTTTTATTTTCTTTTGAATGAATCCACTATATAGTGTGTATTATTTAACGCATATGTCTGATAAGCACTCAGGCCTCAGATGATTTAAAGTGCACATTTGAAAAAGTGCACATTTACTATCCATTGCTCAAGAATATCAGCTCGGTAAGTGTGCTCCATGAATTTCATTACAGTGAATGTGGGATTCAAAGGTAACTCTGGTGTGGATGTGTGTGTTTATAGACAGACAGACAGACAGACAGACAGACAGAGTGCTATTAAAGGACTGGGAGGTAAATAAAATGACTGGGGAGTGATTTGTTGTATGTGTGAATCAGATGAAAATACAAATGCTTCTGTTTTCAAATGGAAGTAGAAAAACCACAAATTCTTACAAATTAATGAAACAAAACAACTGTAATCTGTCGTTTTACATTGTATTTATGTATTTATTTAGTAATAATACAGATGAGTAAGGAATGCTGTAATCTTATTTTCATTTACGTCAAAGAAAGCCCCATTGAACTCAGTAGGGCCTGATATTGAATACACACATATAGGCAGGGCTTTTTTTCAGCCGGAACTTACCAGAACTCGGTTTCGGCACCTCTCAGGTGGGCACCATTGCCATTATAAGAGAACAAGGGAGGTGTTCATGGTGAGTTCTGGCACCTCTTTTTCTAGAGAAATAGCACTGCGTATAGGTTTGCTATATCTGTAAAACTGCTTGTGTTATATATCCAGTGAATTCTTTCTGTTTGCAGAAGGCCTTTTGCTTTGAACAGCAACTTTCCCTCCCCCTCCTCTCCTCTCCCTGTGTGCCCTACAACCCCTCTCCTTGATTGGAATAAAGCCCAGATCAGATGTTTTGGACGTGGAAGGAGAAGGAAATTCTGATTCTGAAGCAGCAGTTCTTTCATGAACGTAATTACTTCATTGGATCCAACCTCATGACTACATAAATTAATCAAGAGCCAAAATGTACACAGGGTATACTTCTGGTCATGGGTCCAGAATATGTGAGCATCCTATTGATAACCCCAACAACAAATCGGGCATTGAGTATTTGCATTCTGCATCTGAAAATTCCTGAAGTGGTGTTTAAGTGTTTGATGTGAATTCATAATCATTTTCTGTCTCTGCAGAACAGAAATATTTTCCTACAGAGTGGGAAGACAGGGAGGCAGGTTCTCAGCCCCACCACTGATAGCAAAGGGCCAAAGATATTCACTTGGCCTGGGTTGATTTTATAGGTTCTATCGCAATAAGCTGTTTTGGCAGGGCAAATCCTTGTGAAGTGATGAGCATGAAAGCTGAATACATTTTTGGGTTTGTTGCTGAAGAGTCCACCAAGCACCACTGTGCATTATAGGAGTGGGAACCTCTGGCTCTCCAACTGTTGCTGAACCACAGTTCTCATCAGCCCTAGAAACATAGCCAATGGTCATGAATGGTGAAAGCTACAGCTCAGCGACTTACAGAGGGCCAGATGTCCCCCACATGTGGTACAATGGAAAAGCATTTGACTGAAATGACAACAAGAGGCCGTATGCAGTTTCCAACTGACGTATCTGAAGCATAGAGCTTCTAGAACACAAAATAACTTACCTTTGCGTAGATGCAGCTTTCATTGAGTTTTTGCAGGGTGCAATTCTTCTCACACATTGGACACATGACAGTTTCATTTGCCTCGCAGATCTCTCTGCTGCACCAGGAAATAAAAACAGCCAATGTTTATTCAGGGATGACTGATGTTTGTGACATTCATTATGGTAGCTGACACAGGCCACAAGGCTTCTAATATTTGCAGCATTGTGTTTGTGCCTTACTTTGGAAACTGTACCTAAACTTATTTTATTGCACAGGCACAACACAGGACATGACAGTTTAATTATGATTTCATTGACAGTAGGGTTTTTGGAAGTTCTGTTTCTCTTTACCACCACCCCAAGTCACATGACGGTCCTGGGATGAAGCCAAGGCAGATACCCTGGCAGGAAAGAAACCCTCAGAACTGAGTGCATAAAGTCAGCATGAAGTTGCTGGTGCAAGTTGCTTCTTCCTGATTTTGTATGATTCTTCTTTCCATTGCAGCTTCCTGCACCACAACCCAGGCCCCAAATGACACATACATGGGGCAGGATGAAGAGTCTAGATATTTCCAGAGGTTTGGATTGTATCAATCTATGCCTTTGATATTGCCTGGCTGGTGATGATGATTAAAATTTCTCCCAGGCCTTGCTACAAAAACAAAGACATTTCTCCCAGGTCTTTCTACAGAAGTAGATATGGAAAAAGAAATATTTAAACCCATGCATTTCCTTTTTAAGCAACTGCTATCAACTGGAAAAAACATGATAATCTTAGTTTTGTTTCTAGACATGAAGCACATATCAACTATAGTGCTTGCCAGTTTAATCATTGACTTATCTGAATACTGGGCTAGGTTTGACACTCCAGTTCCCACATTCTGAAGACTCATAATCAAATAAAAAATTCAGAAACTGCTGAAGGAATGTCTAGCTGTGAATATTAATTACCCCTCTGTTACCTGTGGATTATGTTTTGTGAAAGCAAGTTGTGTTATGCAGATTTGTTTTAAAAATCAAATTCATCACAAACCACTAGAGGGAATACTAACTTTACCTAAGTGCCAGCCTGTTACATAACTATAAGAATTGATTTGCACTGCTGTATGCTTTTAAAAATACAACCAACATTAATCACTGAAAATAGAAAGCTTCAAGGTGTGGGCCAGAATGAAGGAATATCAGCCATGCACTATGTTAAGTGTTAAAAAAAGAGATGTTTCTAGTTACATCCTATTCCTTCTTCTGGAAAGCAAGAACCTGTCCCCTAAAGAAGTTTGTATGAGTACCTGTTATGTGTATCTAGTGCAAAGGGACCTGTATTCTGCAGATGCTCAGAGTCATATATCTCATATGAGTGTAACTATTTCATATGTAATTATATTAAGCAATTACATATGAAGTAATTATATGGTGAAAACTGCTGAATGCCCGTTGTTGCATCATGTATTACTATGATATATACAAATGTATAAAATAACTGAAGAACATCCATGAGTCTGTTGCTGAGTCAAAATCTGTTCTGTATCAAACTTTCCATTGGTTCATATTATCCAGGTGGCAGCTACGAAGGCACATAACATGTCTGCAAAATATTACAAAACTGAGTTGTTAATTGCTTTAACTGATTTTTCTGTTTGTTTTAATAGTGTCTTATGTTGTATTTTATGGTGCCATGCACAATGAAGTATTTTATGTTGTAGCCCATCATGGGGTCATGAAATGACAAATGATGGGATAGATCCCAGTCCTGGCTTCTTGCACTTAAAATGGGTTTCTGATTACACTAAGCTCTGGTGAGGCCTGGCTCGCAAATGTTACATTTTGTGGACAAACCTATGAAGCCATTATCGACACACTCTGCTCATTTTTCAGTTACGAGCATCAACGAATTTGGAATCCAGTAGTCTTAAAACCAGATGGCATTGTATTGACTCATTAAATTAATAGTTATGTCTTTGGGGGATGCTAATTTGTCAAACTGACACGAAGTCTTGTTGCATAATGAAAATCCAGGATGATCCTTGTGTTCCTTGACACTTTAGTTGATGAGGGTTAAAACAGTGCAGTGAATGTACTGCCGTTGTGCAGTGTAGCTATGCAATTAATATGTTAGGAATAATAACCACATTTTCTGAGTTAGGGAGGAATACATTTAATTAATTAATTTTCAATGCTTTTCTGATCATTCCGTCAGTGCAAACATTTCAGCTTGACAGACAGAATGACACCCCTCCCCCTTCTCCTCACATGTGTCAGGAACTGGCTGGATAAAGTAGTAGGAGGCACCAGCCAGTGAACCCCCAAGGGAACCCCAAGAGAAGGATGGCTCAGAAGCTGGGGATTGGTAGTGGGACACTGAGGAGAGGTCAGAGGGAGAAGATTGGGAGGAGGGAATGGATGCTGAAGAGGCAACAGGGTTTAGTGAGCAGGAAGAGCCTGTGACAGGGAATAGTTCAGACCCTGAGGATGAAGCAGAGAAGCGGGGGAGGTCAAGAGACTACTGAAGAATCCATGGAGTCTTTCTCTCCTGCTATAACAATCCCCCCCCCCCCCCCGGTCTCAAAGAACATACAGGATAAGGAGGAGAGCAGAACAGAAGCCAGTGATATGCACATGCAATTTGAGAATGCTTGGAAACATCTGAAAGAGGAAGAGCCTTAGAAAGGGTAGAAGGCAGGGACCTTCATTCCTGGCAACCGCTCTACAGGGGCGAAGACCTACTGGGATGTGTTTCTGAGTTGTATGCTGTTTCTTTGATTAAAGAGTTAACTTTACTGACGATGGAGTCTTGTGCCTTTCATGTGACCTGTGTCTGACTCCAGCCCCTGGCAACATGATGGTTCATGGGTTCTCACAACACACCCACACACCCAAGCCAATTTAGGGAGCCATGTGAGGAGAGGGCCCATTGCACACATGGATGTATTGGCACAGGGCTTCTACAGATGAGCCTCTTTAGCTGAATCCCACCCACAGTTTTGATTATCAAAAGGCTTTCACAAATATTTATTTATTTATTTATTTATGTGTTAAAAGCATTTCTATCCCATTTCCCCTCATAATGATGCCTACTGGAATGAGATTTCTTCCCCAGAATATTTTTGTAGGTTTGACATCTGTTTACTGTGAATAAGACTGTTTTGTGGTTTGGCCTTGAGGCAATGGTGGATTAATGTCAGGGACAGGAGAGGGTTAATGGGACCAGGAGGATTGCTCAAACCTATTGGCCAGGTCTGGGGTTACCTTCCATTTGTTAGGAAAAGGTCTTGTCTAAATGACCTGTAGATGCCTTAATAATAGGCAGGACCTATCGAAACATGTGGAGAAAATTTTTGGATCAGAGACTTTAATGTGCATCATAAACTTGTTCTAAGTAATGGTTCTAATTTCAAACCGCTGTTACGCTTTTTTCCAAGAAATAACAGACTAGCTGCTGTTTGTTGTCTGCTATGTTTTAATTAACTTTATTAAATGTGAAAAAGCAGTAAAATATATTCTTTTAAAAGAATAGGACATTAGAAGGTTTTGGACAGTTCTGCTTGGGGGGGGGCATAGCTTTCTTCCCCCATCCAACCTAAGAGCTATGTGTTTGTATGCAGGGAAGTCACTGAATCATTAGAACTTTGGCCTGTGCAACAGAATTCTCCCCTCATCCCTTCATAAACCCCAAATTTCCTCAGGGTTTTCCCCAACCCTCCAGACCAATGTTGTTGGTTTTTATTTTATTGGAGGGGGGACACCAAAACAGCATCTCGGCATTGATTTCTTCCTTGTTCCCCTGTAATTCATAACATTGTCACATTGTGCTTTTCCTCAACTTCTCTCTACATCATTGGCTGTTGCCAAAGGGGGTAAGAGAATGTGCAAAGTGATGGCAGCACAACACAAGGTAACTGAGGCAAGATAACTTTATGATGCACAAGTCAGAATGGGGAGATTTTAGTTTCAAATGCTACATTGCATTGTCATGCTTTTATTTTATGGTCATGCTAGAATAATAACTTTTCAGTATTGAGAGAGTCATTTTGTCCCGTCCCCCCTACCTTTTGATGTAAATGCTTATCTAAGGAGGGAAAGTAGCTCATACCAGAATGTTATTTCATTTTTAATTACTATGAAGTGGATCTGCGGCATCTCAAAACAATCCTTAAAAAGCAAACAGAAACTGGACTGAAGATGATCACACACTAAAAGCATCATGCACACACCCAAAACCTTAGGCCCGGTATGAAAAACCCACCTTGTGATTCTTCCATGTGATATTCAGGCAGCAGAGTGGGGCTTAGGCCAATTTGCATTATTCTCGTGATCCATTTCGACAGCTACATTTGATAGGGCTTGAGGGCCAGTGGCGTAGCGTGGGGGGTGCAGGGGGGGCCAGCCGCACCGGGCGCAACATCTGGGGGTTAGGGTTAGGGGGCACAAATCCACGGGTTAGGGGGCGCAAATCCATGGGTTAGGGGGCGCAAATTACTTGCCTTGCCCCGGGTGCTGACAACCCATGTTACGCCACTGTTGAGAGCTGCCAGCTCATAGCGACAGAGCATGCTGTGTTATGATAAAAGGGGACATCCCCACACCTCTTACCTTACTTGGCTGGAATCCATGGTAAATAATCCATAAAGGAAAACAAACAGCCCAACAAGTGCAGCAGGAATGAGCATCCCAGTATACCATCCCAGCCAAGCGAAATAAAGGCCAATTTTCTCTCCAAAATACCGCCTGCATAAGAAAAAGGTAAATATACAATAAGCTTAAATGTCAAAGTACGGTAATTGAATGCCAATGCCAGCCTTGGCAACAGAGCATTCACCTTAAGTGGAAGTGGAACTACTCTTCAGTTGGGATGGGATTTGGTTAGAAATGGGTTTGGCAAAGCCCTTTTATTTCAGTTCAACATATAATTTGAAGGCCATTGATTGCATTCAAGGTTAGCTTTCCCAATCTGGTGCTGACCAGATGTTTTGGACTACAATTTACCTAAGTCCCAGTCAGCTGAGTAATAGTCAGGGGCAATGGGAGTTGTAGTCCAAAACTGGAGTTCATCACAGTGGAAAAGCCTGTTCTGGACCATACATATTTTTAATTTAACACAGTCAGGCACAACTAGAGTCCTGTCTGTTTCAAAAGAATGGCCATTGTAGAGACTCTTGGAGCAGGGAGTATTGTTGCCGTCACTGACTACAGGTTTAAAAAGTACATATGGATGCAACACTAAACCATAGTTTAACATGGTATGAACAAAACTCTGCAGCAAAATTGGCCTTGCAAATAGGCAGAGTGAAGTGGTCACCTTGGGGCAGCTGATTTTGGTGGTCATAAAAGGGAAGCAAATTATTAGTTATTATGTTATTACAATTGTATTTTTGTGGGACTTCGTTGCTGAAATGACTTGGCCTTACCTTAGTACTAGACACCTTGACTTGCTGTTCTGCTCTGGCAGCAAAATGTTTTAGGTCAACCTTGCTCTGTGGTTGTTGTTTTTTCATAGTTTTGCATCTGATTTTTGCTTAACTGCAATTTCTTGTATTGATGTGTTAATGTTAACCATAGTTTGTTTAAAACCTTAACCTTTGGATTTCGAAACTGGCTTGTTTCAAACCAACAACCCATAGTTTACCATAGTTTTAGCTTGAAACACTAAACTTTAATTAATGGAAAACAGAAGAGAAACTTTCAACATCCTCCTGAGATGCTACAGGAGGAGAGGGGATGGGGGAAATGCATGAACCATTGGTTTGCTTGGCTTGTTTATGTCACATTAAACAATGGTTTAGCCAGATGTCAAAATGCAGCCAGAGTCTCTGGACATGGCCTAGGCAGTCCTTCCTTCCACAGATGCCAATAAGTAGATCTGGTAACACCAGTAGCAAGTGGCATGGTGGGGTGGCAGCACTCACCTGACCAATGGGTTGTTGCATGGCTGCTGCTTAACAGAAGGGAGAGGGAAAGTCAGAGGTGGTGGCAAATTTGGCACATTGCAAATGGACTGGGACAGCCAATTCAGTGTGATTGCACTACTGTATTTGCACTATTGTATTTATTTGCAGATGCATGCTAAATTATTATCTTACATTTTCTGAATACAGCATGCATTTCATCAGAACTAAGAAACAAATCAAAGATATTTTTTTAAAAAATCAATTTATACACTACTTAAAGCAGAGATGGAGAACTTTTCTCAGGCTGAGGGCTGGATTCCATCAATCATCCAGAGGTCACACTCCAGAGGGAAAAGTGCATGGCACAATAAATGTCTACCTACACAGGCCAGATTTAAACTGCACAAAAGCCAGAGGTTTATTTTTTACATATAGAGGGCCGTCTTACCCATAGGCACTAGGGGTGTGGGGCACCCGGGCACCGGGCTCCCAGGGGCACCAGGCCGAGAGTCTGGGGCCTGAGAGTTGAGTCCGGGGAAGAGCCTGCCCGTTGGTCAGAGTGCTGCAGTCGGTTCTTCTGCTGTGGGCGGCTCTGCGCCGCGAGTTTGGGGGCAACTGAATGCTGAGGCGGCCGGCCAGCTCCGCTCTCCTGCATGCCTGGGACTGGGAAACCTGGGGGGGGGGGGTGCCAGGTGGATCTTTGCACCATAGCACCGCATATGCATAAGACAGCTCTGTACATATATCCCCTCCATCCTAACTAGGAAAGGAAGAGACATTACTACAGTCCAAAGACACATTCCATTCAAGCAAAACCACTTGAGAGTGTAGAACACTATTGGTGAGGGGTGTGGCCTAAGGACAAGGAGTGTGGCCAAGGGAGTGTCCCAAGGGCCAGATAACAGTGGCATGATGGGATGCATTCAGTCCCTGAAACAGAGGTTACCCAACCAATTTAAAACACTAGGCTAATATAAGGAGACTGTTCACAGCAGAATGTTCATTGGAATGCCATTCAGCCTTCCTCCCTTTTCATGGGACTAAACCGAGTTCTGCAGTATTCTTGGAGTACCTGATCAAATCCAAAGGCTGGTATTTATACCACATTCCCCACCGTGCCCAGCGCTCATATAACAGATGTCGATGATTCTGGGCTCCGTGAGTTTTGATGGGATGCCTGCTCTTGTGACTTCCCTGGAAGACAGATAGTGGAGGAGGGGGGATTGTTATGTGCTTATACAAAAGAAAAGTGTTCTTATGAAGAAATCAAGAAAAATATTAAAACAACATTTCTAATGGAACAGGACAGTTGCTCCATGTATTACTAAACAATACTGAACAGTACAGTCTTGAGCGTACTCTGCTCAAGCTGAGGTAATTATAAACATCTCCACAGAAGGAAAACATTATTTTGGAACAAAAACAGAGAGATCCTTCTGGAAGTGCTTTGTCTTGAGAGTATAGAACTGAAGTACTTTCCAGCTGGAAGATACTGTCCATTATTAATGCAAGTATATGGTACATTTACGTATAAAGTACACAATTGTTACATTCATCCTCACAATAATTCCCATGTTTAAAAATATTAGAAGGAAAAGCAGTGTGTGTGTGTGTGTAACATAAAGTTGTTGTATTGTTTTTGATATTGCTTGTCTTAATATTGAAATTTAATTATTATTTTTTTTAAAATACTTGTTTTTTGCTAGTGCAATGTGGGGCACGCAATTTATGCAGACTGCAGTCCACCCCCACCCCCCTGAGAAGCTGCCCTTGAGGAATGGTGGAAAGTTTTGACTGCAGTTGAGGACTGACAAAAATTGGGGGCCCACTTTATGTGAATGGAAGCACTTCCCACTAGCATAAAGCCATTGCTGAGAACAATTACTATTGCATTTACATGCATATATAGTAGTAGCAGCAGCAGCAACAACAGCAGCAATACTACTACTAATAATAATTATGATGATGATGATGATGATGATGTTGGAAAGTCCAAAGGGTTTTTCTTTCTCACACACATTCAGCTGAATGCACTTAGAATCCTCCCTCTGACTGAGAAACATTACAGTGAGGATTCTAACCATGCTCAGCCCAACATCATCTCCAAGGGACTTTGTGAGTGGAACTTGCTGTCCTACAGGCTGGTGCACTGGGCAGAACTTGACTGCAATGAGTTGAAATAACATATTCCATTGTTTTATACTAATGTAGAACACCACGTAGGCCCTCTTCCAAGTTTTGGGGTGCATAGAAATGTTTTTAATAAAAAAATAATATAATATAATATTAGAATGTTGTCTTATTTTATTGTTGTTAGCCGGCCTGAGCCTGGCTTCGGCTGGGGAGGGCGGGATATAAATAAATAATAATAATTATTATTGTTATTATTATTATATAATATATGCACCATGCTACCTATGACTATCTGCTTTCCAGGAAACAAAGTTCCTATTGCCTATGGCATGGACTAGAGAAACTTTTTCCAGCCAGAAGGCTACAGTCCCTTCTGGGCAAACTTACAGGAGTCAAAGGCAAAATCAGAAATCAGACAGAGCAATGAATTCAGACATCACCTTTGTACTGTAGGCTAGCTTCCACACGTACACACAGTTCTCTTTATCCTCCATCCAAGAAAGCAAGAGTTTGAGAGCACATCCCAAGCCAGGCAACAAACAAACAACAAAACCTCAAGGAGAGTGCAAAGCAGAGCCAGGAGGGACTGTGCCTGGGACGGGTGCATGTCCTGGGGCCGGATAAAGGGGCTTGGAGGGCCATATGCATCATCTGGACCTGAGGTTCCCCCTTGCTTGTGGGTGTTGTGCCTTAGGCTAGAACCTTGTGCTCATGAATAAACATGCTTTGGATGGGTTGCATGCTATGCAACAAATGACATCTAGCGCAACAAAAAACTACGCAACGAAGATAGTTTGAAGAAGGGGTCCTCAGAGAAGACTGGCAGAGCGGAGAAACAGAAATACCTGGGAGCAAATTTACATTTCATTTTCGGACTGCAGGAGGTTAATGCAAATTTAGAATGAACATACCATACTCAAAGCACTACTACTTAATCTACCTCGTGAGGTGGAAATGCAGCTTCGTAAGTTCCGTTGTTGAGTAATCTGTTAATGCCTAGGGAATGAAGAAGACAATAATACAACTTAGAAATCAGGTTCCTCAAGACAAGTGCTAACATCCAAGTGCTGCTCCAAAATGTGGATTTCGTTAATGTTATTTCTGCATTTCATTTCTGATATTTTTAGTTGACTGTAAACCACTTAGAGATTTTCTTTGAAATATGAAGTAGTATATGAATTTCCTTATTAAGAATATTTTCTGGCTTTGTTCATGTTGCCACACATGCCCAGCCCCCCCCCATTTTTCTGTCTGCTTTTTTTTTTTTCTAGATAGGTTCAGGGGCGGCGGAGGGGCGGCAGCGGCCCTGGGTGTCACCACTGAGGGGGGTGACAAAATGCCGGGTGGCACTCACAGCAGGGCCTGCAGCGTGCCTGAGCCATGCGTCTCTCCTGGGAGTGACGTAGTGGCTTGGGTGCCTGCAGGCTCCATGCTGCCCCAAACAGTCCGCCCCCCAGTGGCGTAGCGTGGGTTGTCAGCACCCGGGGCAAGGCAAGTACTTTGCGCCCCCTAACCCGTGGATTTGCACCCCCTAACCCTAACCCCCAGATGTTGCGCCCGGTGCAGCCGCCCCCCCTGCACCCCCCACGCTACGCCACTGCCGCCCCCCAACTGTAGGATGGCTGAGTGGGAGGAGGCCAACTTCTCAGAGGCCCCACAGAGTGTCCTGCCCTGGCTCACCCTGCCCCACGGGCAGCTGGCCCCACCTCCGCAGGCAGCTGGATATGCCCCCATGGTTGGTTGGCCCTACCCCTAGGTGTAGGGCACACGTGCTACCCCAGGCACCCAATTGGCTTGCTCCGCCGCTGGATAGGATTACCCTGCTGACAAGCACCTGGGTATGGAATGAATTGCAACACACACACAGGCACATACACAGAGCAATCTTGATGCCATCACACAAAGGCCTCAAGTGGGCCTATTGCACTGTAATATCTTCAATGCACACTTGTGCATATGCTTCAGGGTTTCTGTGTGTGTTTTTGCATCGTACAAAAACGGAATCCTGATGTGACAGTGTGGTGGATTTCATGTTCTTCTTTGGCTGGTTGCCAACAAGCCAATCCAGACAGGTTTTTACATTTAAAAGGAAATGTTTGAGGTGTGGTGTTTTTTCGGGGGGGCGGGGGCGGAGGCTCAGGCTTGGGCCGCTCAGACTGGGGCTGCTCTGCTTGCCATGGCTTCTTTACCTGGCTCTGGCTAGCAGCAGCTCGGGCTACCTCTATTTCTGCTCTTCAAAATATGGCAACCCTAATTCTAGTTCTCCTTAACCTGAAATGATGAACCCATTCAAAAATCATTATATGGAAGGCTAATGGTGTTTCAAGTCAAGTCAGCAAGTTTCTCCCAGCAGATAAAAGCTCTTTGCTCTTCTGCTTCTCATCTGGTCATTTGCTAATATGGTTACTGTCAAAAGCTATGAAGCGTGGATCGGTTTGCTGCTTGTTGGATTCAAGTCTGAGTTTCAAAGTCCCAGATTAAAAAACGCTGCTCACAGTAAACATGCAGCTCCTACACTGGGGCAGAGGATGCTGTCCTTTATATCCCCCAATGCTCACTTTATAAGGATCCCCACGGAATCCCCACAGATTTAGTTGCGGGAGGACCTTTGTTTCCCCCAGTGAGTTGATATACTATTTCCAGTTTCATAATGAAAGTGATGTTGCTTGGTTTGTTTCTTTATTTGTGCTGGCATCTAGCAAAATAAGAACTTGTGGCTCAACTGAACGTTTTGGGGGGAGTTTTGTGCTCTGTTTTGTTATGGCCGATAAGCGGAATGACCACAGTCTTTGTGTCCCTAACTAAATACATTATTTGCATCCCTAATCAAAAATAAGTTCCAAAATAATGATAGTGGGATGGCTATAAAGAAGACTGAGTGCAGGATGAGGAAATTATAAGAACTGGATGTAGATACCTTGCACAAGTATGAGGGCCTCTTCACAAGTGCCAAACACCTTTGGATTCAAGCCTTTATTAGCAATCTTTGTCAAACTGACAAGTATTGTTAGTTTTCTGTGAACTTCTAAGGTTGCCATAAGTCCGGAAATTTCTGGACATACCCAGAATACTGCAGTTGGAAGCAGCATCTGGGCGGAAATCGGTAAAATGTCCAGGAAAATCTGGACGTGTGGCAACCCATGTTGGCAGTCTTTTTTGCTGATTTTCCTTTAAAAAATAGCTGAATTTGTGAATTTGCCCAAAAGCTCAACTACTTGGCCCCCCCTCAAGCCCAACAACTATTTGAAATCTTACGGCTGCCTCCTCCTCCAGGAGGAATTCAAGTGCATGCCAAGCTTTAGGTTTGCGTAGTTGATGTTGTTTAAGGGACTCTGCTGTCTTAGCACAGCAAATCTGCTTTTTAGAAAGAATTAGGCTAGATCTAGACACATTAAAGAAGCTTTTCCGTTTAAAGTACTGTAAATTTAAACAGGGAAAACAGGTAGAGAAAAACGGGACTCCACATCACCATCTGGTGGCACAATGTTATATGGCACATACAATGCATATAAATCACTTTTTCTTTAACAGTCCTTAGTCTTTTCATGGTTTGCATAGTGATGGGGAAATGTACTGAAAAATACGGGATGACTGACAGACTAATTAACGGAAACGAATGAAAACACACTGCAAGCAAATGAGAATGAATGCTTATTGTCCTGTAACAAACAAATCAGAAGAAATGTGCAATAAAGGCTGGATATAATCTAACATCTGCGTAAGCATTGTGCAAGCAAAATTGGATGAATGCTTAAGAAAATGGTCATTTGGAGGGTCCCCAGGTGACAATTCCATGACGTCTTCTCCAATTGGATGTTATCTATATTTTAGTATAAATATTCACTCAATAATTTTGGCTGGCAGAGGATATGTTGCTAACAACAAGCAGTCTTAATACCAAAGTGGAATTATACCCATTTTTGATTTCCCATCTTCATACTTCGTTCTCTGCAGCATATGGTGTACTATTCTACTTCTCGTGGAGTTGCTGAAGAAACTGTCTTTGTTGTTTATTGTAAAACTGTTGAAGAGATAGTTGATGTCGATTAATTTTCAAAGCAACTGTCAAAATATCACCATACAATATATCTCACAACGAACGAAATAGCTCCACACATTAAATACAAGCATGGGCACCTGAGCCTTTGATTTTCTGCCATTCAAACGTCTGTCAGTAAACTTCCTTTGCCTTTTGGGTTCACCTGCTGTCCTGTTTCCACAGCAGTTGCCCTTCCCAATATCACTCCCCAGCTAAGTTTCCCTTCTGCTGTTGCAGCACGCACTTCTTGTGCCAGAAACCTTTGCCTCCTAGGAATGGTATGGATGCCATATAGTCAATGATGCCCTTTCCATCCCATGATTTTCAAATAATTAACTCCAATGTGGTTCAGAATCTAAGCTTAGGCTGCATTCTTATACCCACTTACCTGGTATTAAGACCCACTGAATTCAGTGGGACTTACGGGTACTTCTGAATAGACACAATTAACATGTTTCTAAAAAAGGCCATGTATTAAGATCTTATTTATATCACTTGAATTGTTCAACTTGTAGTTCGGTCTAGTTAAATGAATACTGAAAAGCAAATCCATGAGTGTCAGGTGACTTCAAATGTTCAAGGATCTCATTGCCCCATTGCCCCAAATGTGAGCAACTAAAACCTGAAACATTTTAATTTCTGCAAGTAGTGCAATTCAAGCAATCTTCAAGCTGGTTCTGAGACAATGGCCTTTTGGAATAAGTTTCCAAAACTTTATGTACACAAAACACTATAGGGTATTCTGTTGACCTGCTAATGTCCAATTGGATGGCCCTGCACCAGTGAGATTTCCCTCTTGGGTCACAAAATTCATGAATATGAGATTTATGGTTTTAATCAGGAACATTCAATTGTGATTCTGCTTTATGAAACAAAAATGTAGCACTTGTGATGCTGGCCCTTAGGATTTCAGAGTAGCTCATACATTTTGAATTTAGTATTGTTGCTCTGAGAATACTGCAAAATTACACTGGAGAAAAGAAAGCCAGTCTTGGCGATGGTACTGGTGCCTGACCCTACATTGCTAAAGGTTTATCACTAGAAGATATCACTGAATATAGATGACAGATATTTTAGAATATAAATACCATTCAGTTTTGACATCAGCCATCTGTTAATGATGATTGATGTTATGTCACCTGCTGAGGAAAAGTGAAATATTAATCAGGGTGCCTTATGAATATATACATATGGGTCCCCCACTTACTGATGTATGCGTGCGCGACTGAAGGGCGCCGTATAGCAATCTGTTTCTTCCAGGTCAGGAAGTGCTTCTTTGTCAAGTTTCATTGGATTTCTGGGCAACCAGCTCTTCAGTTCTCTCATATTCCTCTGCAAACTGGAACATTGGGGGGGAAATTACTTCAATCTCTTGCATGCATTTTGCCTAGAGATGTTGCTACATGCTGCCCAGCAATGGGAGGGTTGTACTAGAACGGAAAACAAAGAAGATGAAGCCACACTCTTTATAATGTCCTCCTCTTCAAAAATGAAGAAAAATAGCTGCATAACCAGGGGATTAAAAAAAGTATTATAAGGGGCACTGCCAACACTAGGAACATAGGAAGCTGCCTCGTAGCAAGTCAGACCGTGGAGTCCATCTAACTCACTATTGTCTACACTGACTGGCAGTGGCTGTCCAGGGTTTCAGGCAGGAGTCTCTCCCAAACCTGTCTGGATATGCTGGGGATTCAACATGAGACACATGTGCTTGCAAGGCAGATGCTCTACCAGTGATGTGTGTTCTTTCCCCCTTGCTCTGGTTGGGGAAAAATGGAATGGAATGGCCCACATGAATGGGTTTAGAGAAGAGATAAGGAATCTCTTCCAGCCCCTGATGTTTTTTCCACTCACAATTCCCTTCTGTGCCAGTCAGCAAATTCAATGGTCAGAGAGTTTGGGAATTGTAGTCCAGAAATATCTGGAGGTTCAGAGCTTCCCTCACATAACTCATGGGTTGCCATTTAGTTTGAGGTGAACTATACAATGAGGCCTCACAAATATAATAGCTGTGTTTCCATTTTACCCGTTCACTAAACATCCCACTCCAACCTGTATTCATAAGCTGCAATAGAATTAAGATGTAGGGCCTGTGACAAAAACATTGTAGCAAAATAAAAACAGAGTCATCTGCATTTTACATTCTTTGACTCTATTTGGTTTGTGAGTGATATGTCTCTCCACAAGGCAGGACATTAGACTAGATCTTTCCGGGCTCTTCTTGTGGCATTTATTTGAGTTATTTCTAGGCCACCCGTTGACCAAAGTCTCTCCTGGGTGGTTTACAAAAATCAATAAACTATACAAATGCAATGCATAAAACAATCTCTCTCCAAATATTGCTCTTCTATTGAGGGCCAAATTACAGGCCTCTTGAAGTGTTATGAAGAGGAACCACAGGTTTGGTCTGCCCTTGTCACCACAGAGCTCCATCAGATGCTCTCATGTTCAGCTGTTGCTGCTGCTTCTGATGCGGAGATGCACAGTGGGAGTTGAGAGAGAAGAGCATCTAGAACAGTGGTCCATCTAGTCCAACATCTTCTTCCAGTGGTGGGCAATCAGGAACCGATGGGAAACCTACAAACATGACCTGAGCTCGAGCCCTCTCCCCTCCTGTGGTTTCTAGCAACTAGTATTCAGAAACAATGCCATCTCTGACTGTGGAGGCAGAGCATAGCTATTGTGGTGAGTAGCCAGTAATAATCTTATCCTCCTTGAATCTGTCTAATCCTCTTTTAAATCCATCCAAGTTAGTGGCCCTCACTGCCTCCTGTGGGAGTGATTTCCATAGTTTAATTACATGCTGCACAAAAAGTCCTTTCATCTGTCCTGACTCTTTCAACATTCAGTTTTATTGGACGCCCACAAGTTATGAGAGAGAGGCAGAAAAACTTTTCTCTACCCACTACCTCCATGTCATGCATAATTTCCTCTCTTACTCACCTTTTCTCGAAACTAAAAACATTCAGGAAGAAAGATTTGGGCTATCGCACCTGCCATTGAACCCAATATGTTTGGACTACATGCAAATTTGGCTTTAGGTGTCATCTCCAGAACGTAACTCCGATGTAAGTTGCAGGCTTACTGTATGGTTTTTGAGGTAAGGCAAAGGCCAGAACGGTACACGGTATTCCAAATGCAGTCACACAATTTGGCAATTTTATTTCCCATTCCTTTCTAATGATCCCCGGCATAGAATTTGCTTTTTTCACAGCTGCTGCACACTCCGTTGACATCTTGTTGAATGTTACTTTTTTGATGTAGGTTGCTTATTTTAAAGTTTTGTTTTATTATCACGTTTACTATTGCATTAGATTGCTAGAAGATGTACATTTTTTGTTTCTTCAACTTATAAACCGCCTTGAGTATTGTAAGATAGAAAGACGGTATACAAATTAAAAATGATAATGATGATGATCTTCATCAAGCTACCTCGTTCTTAGTCAAGTCGCTGCAAGTTCAGACCCCATGACCATGTATGTGAAATTAAAATTTATTTATTTACTTTGCCCTGACGTGCAACACTTTGCAAATGTTTACACTGAATTGCATTTCTGATCTAGTGTCGGGAAAAACACATCCAAGATCAAAGTGCTGATTGCAGTCACCCAGCAGTGGGAACAATGTGCACATTGTAAAGGGTGGGGGGAGGGGAGGAGTCCAACTCTGTCAGGGGACGTACGCACAGATACCTGCTTCTGCATATATCTTGCCCTTGCTCTCTTGGTATTCAGTGCTGCAGTGTCTGAGTCTGCTGTTTGCTTGAACTCTAGACAGTGCTTTTTAACAGAATGGCTTATTCATCTTTATAAGGTACAACTGGCACATCAGTGCAACAAATAAACAGGTAACACTTCTTTGCTGTAATGGGCCATCACTCTTAATAAATTCACTGGGGGTAATGAAAGAAATAATTTCAAATAATGAGGAGAACACCCCAGAAGCACTGAACCAGGCAAAATTTCCATTTAAATACAAAAGGAATGCAATCTTTCACTAAAATTCAATATCGGGTCCTGAAAGTGATCTTATTTGCGTTGGTATGAGATGCAATCTACATATCATTAAAATCTTTTCCAAACCCGTATTGACTTTTAAAAGGCTGCATTGCACCCATAGATATTATTGCTCTCTGCATTGCCTTTCATACATTATTGCCCATTGCACCGTATGTTTACTTGTAGACTTTATTTCATAGAATGATTCAGGTATGAATGAATGAATTCAGTTTAACCAGAAGGTCATAACCATCATTTATATATATAAAAAACAAAACATAAGAGACCAAAACATGCAATACTGCATGTATTGAAAATAAATATAACCAAGATAATTGAAATGTGTAAATGGTAACCATAACAACATACTGCATTAACGATTTAACAAAATTAACTCTTGTTTCATTTGCACTGCTGAAAGCTGGGCTACAAAATTCCATTATTTGTTTAGAAATAAATGCAATGTTCTGTTTCATGAAAAACTTAGAAACCTTATGCAGCAAATGGGACATAGATGTTCTTTGGAACATACTCAATTAATTGTCTTGAGCCTTTGCCACTGAGGCTGCAATTCTGCAGACATTTATAACGGGAGTAACCATGAATGTCTTATTGAATTCAATTGAACTTGCTCCCAAGTAGACAGGGTTAGCCCCATTGAACTCTGCAGGGCTTACCTCTGTGTAGACAAACAGAATTTTACTGTTAGGTCTCTTCAGTTATTTTTAATAGGAGTGCCATTTTTTAAAAGAATAAGAAATTACAGAGAGCTGATGAGAAAAAAGTATTGGCAGATTTATTTATTATATTACATGGTTTAATGATTCTGTAGTATGTATTATGGTACTCCCTTTTGTAGACTAATAATATTGTTAAATCTTTACCCAAAATAGGGGGCCTTATCTCTCCACAGGCAATGGGACAACAGAATGAAATGCTGTGGGGAGGAATCATGAGGGTTGCCTCACTTTGTCTAATGTTAGGGCCAGCACTAGTTTGCATTGCCATAGAATGCAGGGCAAAAAATATTAAAAGCCCTGCTAGGTTCACAAAGTTACATACATGCTTCTCTTCATCAAGGCCTGTATTCTCAGGTATCTTGACTTAAATTAACTTATAAACAAGATTATTAGGGTGGGGTTTTTTCGGTAAACAGAGCAATAACAAAGCTAAGATTTAAAATTAAATTAAAATTAAACATTCTCATCAAATCCCTCTTCCCAGCTTTCACGCCTGACTATTTAATGTATCAGTATTCTCGCCTTTGCCAACCACCATGGTCGAAATTTGTAAAATACAGCTATTTTAGTCAAATTTGCAGTGAAAGTACAAGTTTTTATTCATTTATTTATTTTTACATTCATGGCTCACTCTTCCTCCCAAAGCAGCCCGGGGCAACAAAAACTGCATATATATATTTCTTTTTAAAAATGAAGTTAACATTTTAATAATGACATGCAAATGAGTACAAAAGGACACATGATGGAAAATGGTTGCATAATGTAAGTGAGTGGAATATGTTCCTGGTGCATAACATTCAGTTTAAGAAGCTACTAATGGCGCTGTGGTCTAAACCACTGAGCCTTTTGGGCTTGCCAATCAGAAGGTTGACAGTTTGAATCCCCATGACAGGGTGAGCTCCCGTTGCTCGGTCCCAGCTCCTGCCAACCTAGCAGTTCAAAAGCACGCCAAAAAGTGCAAGTAGATAAATAGGTAACGCTCCAGTGGGAAAGTAAATGGCGTTTCCGTGCACTGCTCTGGTTTCAGGGGTCCCTTACCTTTTTAAAAAATGTCAAATTAGTCACCTTTAAGTCACTTCTCACATTTGTGTTTTAAAGTCAGGGTGCAATTTTTGCAAGTAGGATGTGTGTTACATATACAAATATCAGATGAGAATACCAATATTCACAACTTGAAGGGAAGACCTTCCTAAACTCATTGACTAGAGATATAGTAAGAAAATAAGAAACAGCCCTGTGAGGGCAGAGGGTTGGTCCTGTTAGATAGGAAAGAACCACAAGCATAGGCAACTCTTTACTGCCTCCCAAGATATCACAAGGAAAGCCCAATTGCCCATGCAGACTTATTTCACTAGTTTATGGCCAAAGTAATAAGATGGTTGTGTGGAACTCCAGATCGGCTGTAGTGAGCAGTAGGCTTCCATCATCCCCACCCAAAAGCTGGTGGACATCTTTTCACTTGGTAAACAGTTCATGGATGTTGCCACAACAGTTAAGTCACATGAAGTGGCCGTAAGATGAAACAAGGATACCTGGATTCTCTGGTGAGAAAGTGGTGGAAGGTTGGTTTCAAATTTGGTTGACTTCTTTATGGTTAAGTCAATTTGGATTATCACTTCACAACGGTGTGTACAGGTTCACCTCAAGGCCAAGCTAAGATAAATTTGACACCACAAGATGTGGTAAGGACTTAACTTCATGGTGGGTAGGACTATCATTGGCTACTTAGGTATGATTACTACAGTATATGATTCCTCCAAGATCAGAGACCTTGTGCCCCTGAATAGTAGTTTATGGGGATTATGAGCAGGAAAGTTCTATTGTGCTAATGTTCTGCTTGTGGATTTTCCATAGATATCTGGTTGGCCACAGTGACTGCAAAATACTGGACTAAGTAGGCCTTTGGTCTGATTCAGCAGGGCTTTTCTTATGTTCTAAAGTATGCTTCAGAAGTATTTATGCAAATTTATGCAAATATGCCAAATAGATTAATAGACTAAAACCCGTATGATTAACCAACCTTCTTTAATTGATCAGCCCTATTAATTTCACCCAGTGTTTACCTCTTACTTTTCCTTGACTGAGTGTAATATTGCCTCAATCCTCTTCTCCACAGAATATTTTTTTTTTTAATGAATGTGAAAGCTTAAAATTCAGAAAGGGTAGCTTGAATATTTCAAAGGGGGCCAGCCCCATGTGGCTGTGGCTCTGGAACTGAGAAAGGTCAAGGAGAATTTCATCTGACTGTGATTATCCTTTGGGAGTTCTGCCTCACACTGAGAATCAAGAGCTTTAGAGAGCAATGTTAACAAAAAGAAGCCACCAGCACACTTAGGCATTGTGATTTCATTATCTGTAAATTTGCCACCACACAGCTCCATTGGAAACAAACTAAACCATAATCAAGGTAAGTAATAGTTGTTAATACAACAGGAATATATCTCCACGTCTGGATGTTTGGGCTGGATGGGGGAAACCCTATTACAATTCACATACCATACAAAGCAAACTATATTTTTATGTATCTATGCATGTATTTGTAATGTATTTGATGCAAAGCAGGCACGTGCATGACTGGGGAGAGGAGATAAGCAGTTGTAAATTTACACAATAAAATATTTCAGGGTGTTGCTATTGAAAATTCAGATCTGGAGGATGCTTTATCTAATGATGTCTTGGGCTAATTGAGAAACAGACATCCAGAAAGGCTGCAGAGTGCAAACCACCAGTAAGATGATTTCCAGAACGAAAGGAATGTTACTCACCTCAAAATTATGTAACCATTCATGAGAATTATGTAACCTGCAACCATACACAAGAATTTCACCCAATGTTTCCTGTGCCTTTGATCATTTTTGAATGCAATATCTTTTCTCATTAATCGATGGAAAATAGAGAGCACACACACAAAGAGAATTTTTCAGCACAGCACTAAACTCCATGCTTTGTGTACAGAAAAAGGATCTTAGGCAGCAAAACTAAGAAAGATGGTGGGTTGGATCCTGAGAGCCATGGGCAGAAGGAAGCTGGTTGAAGAAGTCTTTTGCACCCTCTCCTTCCCCTGTTGAGCTTTCTGGAGAGTTGAGGCTCCCTCTTGAATGGTGTGGGAAGGGGAGGGGGCTGCTGGGGGAGGGATGAACTGGCCAAAATTGGATGGAGACATATTGCATGAGTGCTGCTCTGTTCACACCCACTGTTTCCTCCCAATTTTGGGGGTCCCTGGGGAGGCTTTTCTGTGAGCATAGAGGGCTTCAGGTGTGTGTGTGTGTACAGGAAAGGAATCTGCAAGATTCTGCGCCATTCTCAGGATCTGACTCCATGATAGTGTCAAAATAGAGGGTTCCCAAAAGCTCTTTCAGAGTCTTGGATGCCACCATCTTTTTGTAAGAATAATCACACCCTGCATTTTCTTTCTTTCTTTTTTAAAGCAACACCACCATATACACAAACAGCCAAGGTCTACTGCTTCCATTAACTTGTTTAAGGTCCTCTGTAATAAATTTACAACTGCTAGGATGGATTGGTTTTAAGCAGGGTGACTATTTGGCAAAATGAAAAGCTACATATCACCCACCAACCTGCCCATGGTTTTGCTCCTCCAGTCAGTGTAATAACATTTTTTCCTGTAAGAATAGCAGAAATAATCTGAGAATAGTCGCATACAAAGGAGAAGGAAGCAGACTTAGGAAACAGACCATAGTGTTTTGTCACAAGCAGCTTTACAGAATAAAGGTGCAACAAATCACAGTTCTAAAGGCAATCAAATATCTTTAAAACCATTAACTTGGAAAACCTTGGCTAAGATTATAGTACATATCGATAGTATAGTTAGCAACTTTAAAGATTTAACATGCACTAAGAAGTTACAGCTTCAGAAAGCCCAGAGACTATAGATCTTTCCCCATTCATTTGCACACTGATTTCTTAATGTTATTGTCATTATATCAGCTGATATTTTGCACACAACTGTGGACAGCAGATGGCTGTATGAAGGAACTGGAAATGATTGCTTTTCTATTTCAATATTTTTTTGCTACCCTTAAATGACTACAGTAATGCCTGAGTTTGTTTTTTTTTTTAAAAAAAAGTCATGCAATTATCTCCGCAATTTTCACTGAGGATATATATATATAGAGAGAGAGGGGGAGGGGGAGAGAGAGAGAGAGAGAAAGCTATTCATGAGGCACACTGTAAACACAAACTTCATAGTTTCTTTGTAATATTGGAATTCCGCCTTATACTAATTAATAGCTTTCTCTCTCTCTCTCTCTCTCTATATATATATATAAAACCCTCGCTGATGCTGCTACTTAGCTGGAAGGATGGACAAAGTCTAGCAGAATTCAAATCATAGATTTTATTTAGACCAAATCACACTTGAAAATAAGCACATACAAAAATGACAGATGGATTTCATCCAATATGCTTTTCATAGAATAAACTGATTGAAATTAATGACTAACTTCAGTCAATTAATTGAAGTTGGTCTACTCTGAGTACAACCAAGTTGGATAGCCTAATGTGTATTTTTAATTTAATTATGTTTTAACTGGGGGCTTTAAAAACTTTTAATTTTATGTGATTTTATACAGTTTTGCTGTGGTATTGATTCTTTATTATGTCGATCAGTTATTTTCTATTTGGATTTCATTGGTTGCTACCTTATGTGGTGTGTTTTTTTAAAAAAATCTAAAGATAGACTATAAATGTAAGAGACAGAGGGACGGTGAATCATATAAGAGTATATGGAGCTCAGAACTGAAGAAAGGACAATTTATCCATTTTGCCATGTCAGGGCTCTCATCTAACTTAAACTCTGTGGTCAAACCAGCTGCCAGTGCTGAAGACTGATGCCTTAGTCTGTGAGACCCATCTCTGCACAGCAGAGCTGAAAAGGGGGGTTTTGTACATTGGGAAGGAAAAGACAGTACTACCTCTTCCTATCTTTCTTTTTGTCATCTTATGAGCCATTTATCAGCCAAGAACAGCAACTCAATCATGCAACACTCTTCCCCAGAAATAAGCAGCTTTAATGGCAAGTGAAGCAAGGCAGACCATCTCTTCTTGACAAATAACATCTGCTCAGTTTAATTTAATCTGTATCCCAGTTCCCATCCTTCCTACAGAGAGTTCTCCAGTTTAGCTTGCAAAAGGCACTTGCATCTGTGCCATTTGCTGGCTTGGTCCATTGGACCAGGCTATCAAATTAGAGATAAGGAGGTGGGCAAGGGCAACTAGCAATTCAGGTGGCCTGCAGCTGTCTGAACAATCTCAAGCTGACTTGGAAACCTGTTGCTTCTCAGCTCTGGTCCTGAATGAACTCCTTCCCCATCCCTGTTGGCGTAATGGGCATGGAATCTGTCACACCAGTGGTGTAGAAAGGGGTGTGTGGTGGCTGTGGTCTGCCCCGGGTGTCATCACTGGGGGGGTGACAAAATGGCAAAAATATAAGTTTTTTAAAATAAAAAATGGGGGGCCTCTCACGAAACTTTTTAGTTCAGTCAACAAACAACGAAATGCGGCTGGCACTGGGCGCCACACCACAGGGGCCGGCACTTACTGTGGGGCCTGCAGTGTGCCTGAGCCACACGTCTCTCCTGGGAGTGATGTGGTGGCTTGGGCGGCTGCAGGCTCCACGCTGCCTGAAACAGCAGCGTGGGGCTTTCATCTTCCCACCACCTCTCCCTCAGCCACCCTACAGCTGAGGGGGAGGCGGTGGAGAGGCTTTGCACAGTGCATCCTGACCTGGTTTGCCCTGCCCCCATGGGGGCTCACTCTGCTCCCAGGTGCAGGGCGCGTGTGCCACCCCGGGCACCCGAGCGGCTAGCTATGCCATTGTGTCACACACAGTATTTTCCTTCTCAGACCCTATACTGATGTGAGGAAGGAGCAGAAGAAGCCATTCTGCAGGCACCACCACAGTGTCACACTGTTATCTTCTCCCCCCTGGCAATGTCCACACATCTGTCTGATGTGGGGAAGCCTTTGTGTGTAGCATTCTATATGCGTAAGGTGCTGTATGGTTTTGAATTCTGAGTGTACAGGGAATTCAGATCTCATAGAAGTCTATCTGCATAGGCCCTCATTCTTCAGCTGCTCAAGGCATGGATGTTAAGGAGTTGGGCCAGGAAATCAGGTGTGGGGCCAGCAGCATATCTTCAGCCCCTTCACATGAATAGGATAATGCTGGTCTGAATCATGGTAATAATAATAATAATAATAATAATAATAATAATAATAATAATAATAATAATTTGTTATTTATACCCCGCCCATCTGGCTGGGTTTCCCCAGCCACTCTGGGCGGCTTCCAACTGAATATTAAAAACAGTACAGCTTCAAACATTAAAAACTTCCCTAAAGAGGGCTGCCTTCAGATGACTTTTAAAAGTAAAATAGTTGTTTATTGCTTTGACATCTGCTGGAAGGGCGTTCCACAGGGCAGGCACCACTACCGAGAAGGCCCTCTGCCTGGTTCCCTGTAACCTTACTTCTCGCAATGAGGGAACCGCCAGAAGGCCCTCGGCACTGGATCTCAGTGTCCGGGCTGAACGATGGGGATGGAGACGCTCCTTCAGGTATACTGGACCGAGGCCATTTAGGGCTTTAAAGGTCAGCACCAACACTTTGAATTGTGCTCGGAAACGTACTGGGAGCCAATGCAGATCTCTCAGAACCGGTGTTATGTGGTCCCGGCGGCCACTCCCAGTCACCAGTCTAGCTGCCGCATTCTGGATTAATTGCAGTTTCCGGGTCACCTTCAAAGGTTGCACAGATATAGTCACCAAAGGCTTTTGATGCACAAAGGTGGAAATAGCAGGAGGTTGGAAGAAAATAGGAGGGGAAAAGGAGGAAGGAAGAAGAAGCAGAAGCAGGCAACTGTAGCAACAGCAAGGAGGAAGAATCAGAAGTAGCAGGAAGTCATTGTTTTAAACTGATTTAAATGCAGCATTTTTATATTGCTGTAATGTGCCCTGGAATCTTATGGTGGACAGGTTGGAAATCTATTAGCACAAACAAACAAACAAATCTCCCTACAGTTCAAAACATGAGCCAATAGTCTCTTTGACGCTAAGGCAACAAGTCATTGTATTGTAAATGTCTAGTTTTCCATATGAATCCTTTGTAAGAAGAAAAATAGCTACATGATGGGAAATTCTCAGATAACACCATAGCACGGTCTTCATTTTGACTGCTGTCCTTAGGGGTGTTCAGATCACCCCCTCTGTGCAGACATCTAAGATGTGAAAGGGACGGTAGACCATGCCTGATAGCCTTGTTCCTGACAACCTGCACCCTGAGGGCAGCACCTCCAATGACCGTGCATTCAGGCTGACATTTGAAAGTGGATTGGGATTCTTGACCGTGTACAGGAGCCGACATGGATGCATCTTCCCAGGAGGTCAGAGCGGTGCACAGTTTCAAAACACCCTGGGAGAAAGACTAATCCAAGGTCACACAGTGAGTTGTACAGGCTCTTAAGCTCGGACAGCTTTTAAAGCATAAAAGCTGCTGGATTAGTCACCAAAGTGCTACTTTTTGTGCTCTTACATATGCATGAAACAGCTCACATTGTACAAAAAGTTCCTCATAGATCAAAGCAGAAAAGACTTCTAAGAGCAAGTCCTGCATTCAAGCACTTTCATTGTGAGTTTCCTTGTTTTACTTTTGTTCCCATTCTCCCATTGCTGAAGTAAATATGATAAAAATACCAAATTGTTTACAGGATTGCTGACGACCATTGTAGTCACTTGCTGAAAATGATTTGCTGTCTTTTTTGAACTGATGACCAATTTTCTGACAATTGGTCTAATCCATAACCCATTCAGTTCTGGAAGAATCACACTGAGTTTAATATTACTGCTCTGGAGTAAATGGGCTCTGGACTGCAGCCAATCTGCTTGAGTCAGCAGCTATAACTATCCTGCTTTGCTCCCTAGGGATTAAACTGGATTAAATGGGAGCAGGGGAAGCAGTTTGGGTTATTTAACTTTCAGAAGCTTGTAGCTAAAGAGAGTTTTGCATGTGATGATCCTAGAGGGCCGAATGAAAATGTGTCATCTTCCTTATTTGTCTGGCAGTGCAAAGTCATCAGATCCAAGGTGGAAACTTGAATTCAAGTTGTGCAGGCTTTATGTGAATCTATAATTATTGCAAGTGACAGAGGAATGTGGAAAACAGTTTGGCTTCTATTTCCTCTGCTGATTGTCACATCTGGATAATAGGAACAGCATTTCTAGTAGCCCTCATACAGCCTATGCCTTCAATAGGTGTAATGGGGGTTTCCATCGTGGAGGAGGGAGTCCTCTGCCAATCCTAGCTCCCTCCTAGAATGCAGACAATGGATTCCATAGCGTTTGATTTGTTGCCATAATAGGTAGTGCCTATTTTCTGTGGACATGGAAGGATAGAGATAGAAGCAGAAAGTGGTGACTCGCTTTTGGTGCTGACCAGCTTGTTGAAGCTCTAACATGTTGCAGATTCACAACCTCACTGGGGTCCTTAACTTTGAAGAAGAGGCATATGTGTAAACAGCTGTACACTGGAGTAACTTTAAGAACTGGTGCCTGAACTTGGTTTTACCCTTCCTCTTTGTTTCCTTTTGTGTTGTGTTTTTCAGAGCTTCTAAGCCCGAGTGCAGGAAAGCCTTTTTAACAGAACAGCAGAGTAGATAAATAAGTACTTAGGGCCCTTTCTCATTGTCGCCAAATTCACAGCCTCTGAAGACGGGGCATGGTTAACAATCTTATCAGTTTTGAGATGTGTGTGGCCAGTGTTGCATGATTTCCTTACACACACACAAACACACACACAGTGTAAGCATGGGGAAGAATGTCTGTACACCTTGTTTAGTATTAATTCCTACTGAAATTCATGGGAATTAAATTAGCCATGACAAACAACTAGACTAGCGCTATCTTGCAACGCAATCAATACTTCACCCAGTTTTTTAAAAATGGTGGACTGAGATCTTTCCATGTGTCTGAAAACTTGGAGTATTCAAAGACTGGTCACCTATCCCAGCCACACACAAAGTTTCATTAGGTCAGTTATCAGAACAAATAAGGATCTGAATCCACCTCTAGAGATCTAACAGTAGAAAGACTCTATTCCTAAAACTATTGATGCCCTTGCAAATATTAATTAATATTTCATTTATGTTCCATCTTTCCTCCAAGGAGCTCAAGATGGTTTCTCCCTCCCCCTATTTTATCCTCAGAACAATCTTATGAGATAGGCTAACAGACAGTGACAGGCCCAATGTCACTCAGTGAGCTTCATAGCAGTGTGGATTAGAACCCTGGTCTACCAGATTTTAGTCCAACACTATAACCATTGCCACACCTTCTCTGAGTTAATAAAATAACTGTGATCACTGTAACTTTGCATGTAGTTGTATCGCATATTTCTAGAAAACAACCATATATTCAAGAAAACGTATGGAAGCACAACCGTAAATTAAAAAAAAAAAATCTAGGAAAGCATATTTCACTGATACATGCCTTTAAAAAATGGTTAAGTAAATTTTTTAAAAATGAAATATTTCATATTACCGGAAAGGCATCCTGATGTTCATTCTTTCAGCGTATTTGCACAATGTATCCCAAGGACAATGAATTTTAACAAACATAATATCATGGTTTGTAACAGCTGGCTGAAAAAGTAACCAAATAGAATTGATTAATGTTCCAAATCCAGGTGGGCACTGACTTTTGTGTCAAACTTGGCCTTTAAGCTTGATCCCTGTGGTTATGGAAATTTCAGCTTGTCATGCACTGCAGCTGGGACTAAACACAGCTGTCTGAAAGGAAGAGGTCAGCTGTCTTATCTAAGCCATCTTCAAGGATGAGGCCATTAGTGTCTTGAGAACAAGGCTCACCTGTGGAAGGAGTACGGCCAGCCCTCTCTTAATGTAGGCAGATGTAACATATGAGCCGGACCCCTTGCAGAAATTCCTTTTGCAGTGCTTATGTCCTCCTGCCCCCCACTGAATGTCTCTGCATGCTTCTATGGGTTCTTAGCAATCCACTGTTCCACAGAAGTGGTTTTGACGTCATGTGGAAGCTCAAATATAATGCGGATCTTAATGTGGAACTGAAAACAGAATAAACTGCCGTGCAAACACAGCCTCAGATGGCACTAAAGATGTGGTTCTTCTATTCAGAAAAAGTCTCTGCAGAAAGGTGGAAAATGTAACATACCTCTCTTTCTAACATCAGTCCTTCTGCCCGAAGGTTCTTTTCAAAAGTGCTCCGTTTCTCTATTTGTAGACTGGACTTTTTATAGACCAAAATGTAATCAATACGTTTTTTGCCATCCTTGAAGAAGAGACCTGATGTTGCTAGGGCGCTCATGTCATTCTGAAAGAAAAATAAAGACAAAAAGTGGGGGTGTGGGGATATTTAAACATAGTATCATAGTCCAGAAGATTTTTCTTAAGGAATGCTATGGGCATGGATGAGTGACATGAGAAATTCACTTTGCCCAGATGGTAAAATTAAGCCCTGATGGACAAACCTAGAAGACTTTTTTTAAAGAATCCTGCAGACAAAAACACACACAAATTTACGGAATTTTGAGCAGGCACTGAAAACTCACAGAAAAAGGGGGTACTTTTATGGCATGATATAATTGTAGAGTTCAACGGGCATTTGGGAGTTATTTGGTCCCAATCCCCACTCAATGCAGGATTTGCGATGCAAGGTGCAACCATGGTGTCACTGATGGATTTTGACAATGGTGTAAACAAAGTAAAACCAAAAAGACTGCTCTGGCAGTGAGAGCTGGGAGAGAACTCACAGAAGACAGATGGGCTTTTTAGGGAATTGTCCAAGATTTTTTTTATTACTATTACAAGTATGATATTTTTTTTTCTAAAAAGGTTTGCTGCAGCTCATTATGAAATGAACAAAAGAATCCTAAATATGTTTACTCTGAAATAAATCTAACTGAGTTCCATGGTACTTACACCTTTGTAAATGTGCATAAGCTTGCAGCCCCATTTGTCTTTTGCATAGTGATACATATCCATTTCTGTTTTAACTAACAAGGGTCAGTGGCTGGAACAGTTTAGGTAGTAGCAGAAGGCAGTCACTCCTCATTACTATTACAGAATAGAGCTGCCAAATATATTTAATAGCCCATGATGTCTCTTAATATATGCAAGTTCCTAGCAATAGGTCTATATTTTATGCCTAAGTGCATATCATGTAACAGCCTGGTCTCTACGCCATGCTCTCTAAAAGCTTATGAAACCAAAAGTCACAGTGCAGTCCAAGAATTGTCAAATATAAAGACTAGAAACACTAATATTAGTACTAGCTGCTGATCAGGCTATGGGCACTGCAGTCCTAAGCATGTAAATTCCATTGGAAATTAACTCAGTGGGCCTTAACTCTTTGGCAAGTGTGCACAGAGCAACCACCTCGATTTTACATTTCCTGCCTACCCATTTTTAACTGTACATTACATCTCTTGCCCTAAACAATGAAACAACTCTTTGGTTTCTAAAAAAACCCCATGTATCTAGAGGTGCTTGAAAAACACAGTTTGAAGAAGTTGAATGTTAGAAGATTTAGGACAGATGAAAGAAAGTACTTTATGCAGTGCAGAGCCAAATATTGGCGCTCGTTCCCCATGGAGGCAGTGATGGCCACCAACTTGGATGGTTGGTGGATTGGACAAATTCATGGAGGAGAGGGCTTACGATTGCTACCAGACATGATGGCTGAGTTCTACCTCCACAGTTGGAGACAGCAATGTTTCTGAATACCAGCTGCTGGAAACCATGGGAGAGAATAGAGGACTCTTGTGCTGATGTTCTGCTCCCTGGTTTCCCACAGGCATCTGGTTGGCCACTGTGAGAGCAGGATGCTGGACTAGATAGGCCTGACCCAGCAGGCTATTCTTATGTTCTTAAGGTCTTTGTGAATTTCTGTACAAACTTGACTTGATCCACACCTTCCAGACGAATGTTGCAAATGAAAACATAGAAGAAGAGTTTGGATTTGATATCCCGCCTTTCACTCCCTTTTAAGGAGTCTCAAAGTGGCTAACATTCTCCTTTCCCTTCCTCCCCCACAACAAACACTCTGTGAGGTGAGTGGGGCTGAGAGACTTCAAAGAAGTGTGACTGGCCCAAGGTCACCCAGCAGCTGCATGTGGAGGAGCGGAGACGCGAACCCGGTTCCCCAGGTTACAAGACTACCACTCTTAACCACTATACCACACTGGTTATTATTCATAGGTATTATTCAACATAGTTATTATTCAGATAAAAAAATCAAGAAACATGCATATTGAATTGAGTGGGAATAAGTTTACATACACACATTTTATAGAAAAACTGCATCCAGAAGTACGTCTTTCAATTTCATGCATACTTCTTTCCATTGCAGATTAATGTGAAAATATGCCCATGCAGAATTAGTTGTGTTTGTTACACTCAGTTTTAGTGTTTATACTATTTTGGTACGTCGCTTTAGGTCATTCCTCCTCCTCCTCCTCCTCCTCCTCCTCCTCCTCCTCCTCCTTCTCCTTCTTCTAATAACAATAATGTTCACATGTTTCCAAGCTCTTCAGAAATATTCACTGCCCTTTGTATGAGGTATTAACAACAGCAAGTCACTGCAACTCTGTAGGGAAAATCACATACAGTGTTTGGAATATATCAAGGACGGGCAAGGACACTGATTCAGCACCCATCGTATACAGCTGCTGCTGATATAACTCCTATAAAGCTTTACTGCAAATTCAGTTGGCCTTTGCACAGTAAAACATCAGGGAACTATAAGCACCACTAATAAATAAATCCTCTTTCTTAAAACAGTGTCTGGCCTACAAATAAAGGAGAAGGGGGTTAGTGGCTCTCTCTCTTTTGCTTCAAACTTCATTTATATATTTCATATTAACTGCAATGTTGATGATACTGAGGTATATTCTACCTTAGCAGTCTGAAGTGAACAGCAGATTAGGAATTCATTGCACTTTTAAAACAGATTGCTATCTTGTTTCTTGATACCAGTAAGCTTTTTAAATATATACCTATCAGTATAACATGCATCAATAGCTAAGGATTGTATCCGTCCTCCACAAACAAAGAGTGCAGTAGAGCTGTTTAACAGCACACCCTCCATTGTTTCTCCGATGAAAATGGGGAAGTCCTATTCAACAACAACTGTTTATATACCCTGCTCATCTGACTGGGTTGGCCCAGCCACTTTGGGTGGCTTCCAACATATATAAAAACATAATCAAACATTAAACATTAAAAAAACCCACCTCCCTATATAGGGCTGCCTTCAGATGGCCTGAGGGTTGGATAACGCCACACCCTCCAACATTTCTCCAATGAAAACAGGGAGGTCTTACCATACCTTCCAACATTTCACTGTTGAAAATAGGGACATCCTAAGGAAAGACGGGACATTCTAGGATCAAATCAGAAACTAGGATGGCTTCTGTAAATCTGAGACTGTCCCTGGAAAATTAGGACACTTTAAGGGACTGTAACAGTGAGTGTGGATGAAATATGGTAAAATTGTTTGTTTCACAAGTGCTTCACCCAGAGCTATGTGTTTGGATTAGAGCAAGGCCAAAACTAAGCAAACAAGTGGGACTGCTACTAAAATGTTTACTGCTTATGGTGACAGCCAGTTATGCCATCTTGTATGATACTTCATTCACTATAGTTCATTATAGAAAGGTGATGTTATTGGGAATGGTACTATATCACCTGTATCAAGATCTACACTCAGGGAATGATTTTGCTGTTAGCATATAGGATGCATCCTTAAATATGCCTCAGTTGTAACTCTAAGGCTAGTCAGTGGTTCCTGCCCCCTGCTTTTCCTCATCTCCATCTTATGGTCCCACTTTTCAGTTGTACTCCAATTGAACTATATCATATGGAACAATAAAATTTATTGAGCAACGTGGTGCATCAGTCCCCAAGGCTCCCATTAATAGCTAGCAATAAAAATAGTCATAATCTAAATGGAAAAGTATTCAAATGAGTTCAGTGAGAGGGATTTAAAAACAAGCTTAACTTTATGACTGCCATTTTAAACACACTAATTAGGATGTGAACCAGAAGCATCACATCCAGTGGGGCAGACCCACTGTGTTAGCTTCCCAACAGCAAGGTTGCTACCACTTACTGGGAAGCAGAGGAGCAAGGCAATGCGGAGGTTGGCAAAGTGTGGCCACACCAGTGAGTGTGGCAGATTGGCCTGTAAAGTTTAAGCTTCATTTATTTGCCCAGAGATATGAATCAATATGTGATTCTTAAAGTAGCCTCATTTTCAGTGGTCTCATTCTTAAACGCTGACCATTGAATTTATGGGCAGTAGAGGTTTACTAAATTAAGTCATGCGATGGTTTTGTAAGTCACATTTATGTACAGTGGTACCTCGGGTTACATACGCTTCAGGTTACATACGCTTCAGGTTACAGACTCCGCTAACCCAGAAATAGCACCTCAGGTTAAGAACTTTGCTTCAGGATGAGAACAGAAATTGTGTGGTAGCTGCGGGAGGCCCCATTAGCTAAAGTGGTACCTCAGGTTAAGAACAGTTTCAGGTTAAGAACGGACCTCCGGAACAAATTAAGTACTTAACCCGAGGTACCACTGTACTGCATAGTATCTTTGTAGATCTCTTTAGTCCCTCCGATGCATTGTAAGGCATTTCTTTGCAGTACAGTAAATTTTAATTTGATTGGGTTAGAGGTTATTTGGAACAGAAGGCCATGACAGCCTCAAATAGCACAGCTGTCAACTCTTTCTCACAGCGAACCACCTCTGTTATGCGAACCTCTTCTTCTTCTATCTTTTTCTTTTTGTAAATTTCCTTCTTTTCATTCTTAAAGATGCCCTTCTCCAGCATTAAACCACACATCTCTCCCCCACCCTTTTAAGTGTATCACAATATACACTATTCCTGCAGCCCAGTTATTCCTGGCTATTAGTTGAGGGTGAGATATTGTATGGCTGATGCTGAATCAAGGTTGCACAAGTGTTACATTAAGGGGAAAGCAATGTATTTAGTCATTGGGAAAGGCCTTTATTTGGCTTCCAAAATGTCAACACTGCATCACACTTGCTAACAAAAGAAATTGAATATAGTAAAATGTACACACCACCTGAACTAGCATGACATTTGCAGAATTCCTATTCTTTTTGTAAGAGGTAAGAGCAATGTCATTGCTGTTATAAAAATCAATCCTTTTTTGTTCCACACTCCTGATTGAACATTAATCCTAATAGAAAAGTTACATCCATTGCATAATAAAAGAATGAAAGAAAAAATGACCAATATATCGAAGGTCCACTTCGTATATAAGATTCCTACAGCTTTGATATGCCTTTGGCTTTTTATTGATCAAGTGGACTTTCTTGGATATGCTTCATGTCAGATAGAGGGGTAAAATAGCAAGGGCAGGGTGGTTGCAGCATTAGAAGACCTATGTTGCTGAGGTTCTCTTTATTATAACTTATTGATCGAAATACCAGCATTCCTGTTATATGTGATAATGAACTCAATAACAGAATCTGCAACTGGTGTTCTCAGATAGCCATTTAGCCTGTACTACCATGGAATCAAATGCAACATTAAATCCATTTTCCTGCTATATTTTAGCTGTGCTAAGACATCGCTGGTTGGACAGCAGCCAGGTGAGTAATTTGTAAGTTTCATGCAAGGCACTAATTTGAAACAAAGGACGGACAGATATTGCCACCTGGGCAATTAATCAAAGTCTGTACAAACTGACTTCAGACTTCACACTGCTGTCTGCAGTGTCCCAGACTGAAGGCGATATTCTAAATCATGCTTAATTTCTAAATGCATAGGTACAGGACCTTCTGACCTAACTAATCCCGAGTTGCTGAAAACAGATGTGTGGCATACTGCTTGTCATGGCTCAGCAATGAGATGAATAAATATGTTAATCTTTGGTAGACCATCAGTTTGGGAGGAAAATCATATAGAGCATGTTGTCAAAAGAGTTGTTTAGGAATATGTTTGCCTGTCATGCTTCAGGATCTGATCCCGTGTTTTGTGAGTGTTTTCTGCAGAACATTGGATGATTGGCGAATTGATTTGGTACTAAGGAAACCTCTGCAGCCTCTAACTCAGTGGTTCTCAAACTTTTTTATCTGGGCCACGCTTTCAAAATAAAAAATTGCTTGCGCTGCATCAAATTTATTATTTATAAATACATTGAAAAACAACTAGGATAGTCCTCAGTATCACTTTATACTCCTGCTTTCATTTTGAAAAGATATCTATCCCTATTCTGCAAATAAATCTGTTTATACTATACTATAACGTTTAAATGTTTCTTGAATCTTCCCACCAAACTTGCTATTTTCTCCTGCCACACCAGAGAAAGAGACAGATAGATATAGATACATTCTGCCCATAACCTCTTCATTCTTATTACTTTACTTGTTTCAGGGGCTGAGCATTTCTGCTTTATGATGCTGATTGCAGTTTTTTATTCAGTCCACGGGTCATTTAGAACTAGGAGACTGGCAAGTAGTGAATTTTCTAATCTATTCTTTGCACACCATCCTAATGATAGCAAACTACGCCATTTTACTAATGATAAAATGGACTGTGAATCTTGGAAACATTTGAGCACGGGCTGAACAAAGATCATCCTCAAAACCATGTACTATTTATCTTTGAACTTGGTCTCGGAAAATGGTCCATATTCTGATTATGACAAGACCACGAGGCAATATTCCACACATTTATCTCAATATTTGGTATGCTTACAAGGCAAATACCTAACATACTGCAAATCTAAAAGTGTTGCTATGTAATTGGCAAGGGTATGCATCAACTCTGGGTAAGCTGGAGTGATTTGGGAAAGGTCCTCGTATTCCTAAATCAGATTGAACCATTAATAAGGTGTATTGAGTCAGATCAGGTGCTCTTTAACCTGCTGAAAAGCTCGGTGGTCTTCCTTGTTCAAAAAGTGCACAAAAAATGCACAAAAAAATGTATCCCCCCCAAAAAAAAACAAAATGAAGCTGACTTGGAAAATTCCCAGAGCTTAATAGATGAGGGAGGTTTTTTTTGTCTTGATGAACAGGTCTAGCTTTTATTCACAGTGAATTATTTTCCCACGGTAAACAATCCCCAGATACGGTGTGGTGAGGGACTGAAAACTGTTTTCCATTTAATCTATGCCTTCTCCTGTTTTCTCTATTGTATCCCTCCAGATCCACAGAGGGAGCAGAAGCCCACCCTCTGTCAATGATCCTTTGGGTAACAATTTATGTGTGACATTTTCACCTCTTTATCCCTATGCATGTCAATGGAGAGTGCTTTCTCTCCCAGAGAGAAGACTCTGAATCTCCAAAATCTGTGGGAGGTGATGGAAGCCCACTACTGACCAAGAATCCTAAAGAGGTCCTTGGTGGAAAGTGACATGTCCCGCACCCAAGTGTTTCTGGGGAAACCATGCTCTTCCCCCCAGAATCTAATTCGGTCATGAATAACTAGACTGGCTCTGAAACAGATTGGGCTGCTTTCAAAAGCTGCAGGTACATGTCAGCACTTGGGGCTGGCGCACCTGCCTGGTAATTGGCAAAGGTATGGGTCTACCAAATGTTCCAAATTTATCCTTTTGAGAAAGAGAGAAAAGAGATCAAGCCTCCTGCTGCAATTGTCACAGCTGTTGTACAACTATTGAGGGCAATGGAGCCAACTCCAGGCTAGTATTTTAAATTCTAATATCCAGACTATTGGCAACACGGTGCCTGACATATGTTGATGGACTACAACTCCCATCATCCCTGATCATTGACCATGCTGGCTGGTATTGAATGGGAGTTTTAGCCTATCATCATCTGCACAGCACAACAGTGGCTGTATCTGTATCAGTAACTTTAAAGTTCATCAAGTAATTGTAAAGCTCATCTTCTGCAGAACATTTGTAAGCACTGGATTCAAGGGGGTGACATATGTTTTCCTTGAAGTCCTATAATAAAATACCATGCAGCTATCCAGCTGATGATAACTTTATCTCTGCCTTTCTTTCCCTTTCACCTCTTTTGTGGCACCAAACCACAATGCTCTCTGCTGTTATCTTAAATTGCTTCCAAAAGAACAGGCATTTTCAGCCGTAAATCTCAAATTTCCAGTTAATTCACTATTGACTTTGCTTCAGTAAGGCTTGTTACCTTGGAAATAGGATAATGCCTCATGCTAGTTGTATTAGTGTGAAGCTATGCTGAAAAATTCTGACAATAAGCAAAAAGCACAGAGGTCTTGAGTACCACACGTAGCAAGCGGAGCATAGCTATATGGTGGTACTATACTTTGTCAAGTGCTGGATGCTGTTTTAGCATATGACACTGACAAAACAACTAGAAGTGACAAGATGGAACCATCTGTCTGCTTGTTAAGACTCACCATTATATATAAATCAATGCACATTTTCCGGGCTAGATTTTCAGCATATGATAAACTGTAGATAAAGTCCAAAATATTCTTGAACTGTGGTTTGAATAGAGCGCTTCCCCCCTTTTTTCTAGGTTAACACCTGTTACCAAGATCACTAGAACTGAGTGTAAGATTCTAATCTCCCATAGAGAAACATTTATTTTATAATAAATATCCAGACAGCTTCATAAAACGCAGAGCAGGAAACATGATTGAAAATCTGACTCATTTGATCAAATGAACAAACAACAACAATTCTGTTATTTGTACCCCTTCCATTTGGGTTGCCCCAGCCACTCTGAGTGACTCCCAGCATATGTAAAAACTTCACCATCTTTACTTCAGTTACCACATTGCTCCTTGTTTCAGACACTACCCTCTCCGTAACACAGTTGAGCTTTGCCTGGTCATTTGTAATGTTAACCGCTTCTCTTGTACTAGAAAACTATTTGACCCTGAGGATGCCTAAAAATGAATTGCAAACAAAAAATGATGGCTCACTGCATGATGAACAAACTTTGCATAATCTTGGGTAGGCAATGAGAAAAACAAGAAGCCGGCAAACCATTCAACACAACTCTGTGCTAGCAAACCAGTAACTTTTTTTCTCAAATTACATAGGGTGCAGTCCTTCAGTTTCTCTGAAGTCAATGAGGACACCCACAGAGATTTTAAAGGAGCGAGATTGTAGTTACATTGACCCTTAAATTGCCAGTGTTAATGCAGTTACTTAGACAATATTTCAGAGTTGTTTTTGATCAGACGTTTAAACAGAGAAGCAAATCATATTCAACAGAGAAATTACTCAGCTGCCGAACAAGCAGCAGCTCAGATACTACATTTCCCTTTAACTAGGAATTATCTTGCCCTAAAACAGAAACACTAAATTATGTATGTTACCTTTTTGTCCATGCTTGAAAGTGAGAGAGCAGCATGTGAAGGTAGAAGGTCTTCGTCAAGGTATCCTTTTCCATGGAGCTGCTTCTCTGTAGCCTTCATAAAGCCAAAGATTTCAGAATGCTGGAGAGATCGTCTCACTGCTACAACTTTATAGAACTGTTGCTGTCTCAACCTTCTTGGTAATGTGAAATTGCTCCAGCGGGATTCATAAAAAGAACCCCTTGGAGGTTTCTCAAATTTGAGCACATAGTTCTATTATACAATGAGTGTCCAAAGACAACCCATTATTATCTTAAGTCATCATGCCTCCAGGCTTTCCTCTGGTACGCTTGATTCACCACCTTGATATTCACTCACACATTACTTAATATTGGAAACAGAAAGGAGCTTGATTCAATAGTCCACACTGAGGCAACGTTCCCAGTGGTTTGTGTAGGAGTTTTGCTTTGTCAAAAAGAAAAAGGGAAAAAAGAACCCTGCGTGACCGAACTCTAAATGCAATATTCACTCATCATCAGCACCAATATTTAAAGAACCACAAGACTCAAAGCCTTTCTGCATAGATTTTGATATCCTTCCCTGAAACAGTGAACATTTCATTTTCCACAATGCCGTTTAAAGCCTTGTATCAGCTTCATAGTTACACGGCAATTTATAACTTGTCCACGGTACCTTAAACCCATTAGCATAGTCATTTGCTTCAACAAGATCTGTTTTATTTTAATAGGGTTCTTACTAACCATTCTGAAAGTAATTTGCTACTAATGTACTTTAATATGCTTTTGAATCAATTATTAAAGCAGTTTGATCTACTGATCATTTAAGCAATAGCTATAAAATATCCACACACAAAGAGAGAGAGAGAAAATAATATTGTCAAGCACTTTTAACTGGTGAGCGTGTTCTCCTTAGGCTACTCTGTGCTCACTCTGCTTTGAAGGAAAGTTGAAAAGTGGAGAACTATGGGGAAAGCAACCTTTCGGAATGTGGGTAGTCTCATTTCTAGGACCACACTAGCTGAGATGCAAACCAAGTGTTCTCCCCATCCACAGAATAAAACCAACATCCTAAATGAAAGAACCCAGCTAAAGATAATTGTTAGTAGAAGATGGTGGCAGCTTTGTGGGCTTGGAATAGCATGACAGGGTACAGTAGTGCACAGGTTATAACACCCTATAAACAGATGTAGCAGGAGAGTTTTGCAAGTTTCAAGCTCCTTATTTTGGTGATTATGAACTTATTTTCACTTCTTGCCACTTTCATAGGATGGAACCAGTAGGGATGATAGAATGGTTCAAGCACATGTGTGGAAAAGTTGGGTCAGCATTCTGCCTTCAGAGTATACCAATGATTTCTTTCTGGGTTGGAGGAGGAGACAACTTTCATACACAGCTTGAAATGATTGATACCTTGCTAATTGTGATTAGGAGGGGTGGCAGATTTGAATACAGTGCACCTGCAACTAATGCTAACGTTACATACGTGGATGGAGAAATGTAAATAGATAAATGGAAAGAGGGAGAAACCAGACATTCCCTCTTTGAGACTGGACACCTCTATCCACAGTGAGTGACCCAACATCAACCCAGGCTCTGGCCACAGTTGTAGTACTAAACTAGATGGCCACTGGTTAGTTATAGCAAGGGAATTATTTTGTTTCTGTGCTTTTTTTACATGAGAAGTCTATCATGTTAAAGCTAAACCTCAAAAACCAGATTTGGCCTTCTGAAGAAAGATGGACTATCACTAGGATGGCTAAATTCAGATACTCTGAAAATCGGGCCACTTAAAGCAGGAATCTCCAGCCCATCATGCCTCTCAATTTAGTCCCTGTTATGATAGTAGGCTAAATCCCCTTCCCTCTTGCCATTTCACCTCTGTCCTCCTCTTGCTATCTCACCTTTGTCAGATAGCTTTCTTTGGCAGCCCAACCTCTTTCCATAGGAGGAACTGAAGATGCTACTTCAGCCAGTATGGAAGTGGGTCTGGTTGGCAAAACAAGAACAGAGTCCATAACCAGCCCACTCATTTATTTTAGTAAATTATTTTAATTGCTGAGGTTCAAATCTGGTGATGAGGGTCCCTGGTGATTTACCAGTGAAAAACAGACCATTAAATAACCTGCACATTTTAAAAATTGCCTGGTTGTTTAAATAAAAATTCCTGATTAAATAACAAGTGATAAATACATGAAGAGCTGATGTCCCATATTCAACTAGATCATCAACCAATGATAATGTCATTAACATAAATTTGCAAGTGAAAACCGTACAAGCCCACTGATAATTGCATTTCAAGGCTATGACAAAGGAACATATTCTAGCTATTCTGCTCAGAGAAACATTAGTCTTAGTAATTCAGCTCTAAAAGCAAACTGATTAACAACAGGGTTCAGGACGTGATCTGTTCCTACACTGGTTTGACTTTCCAAAAGCAAAACGTAGGAGTCTTTGAAGCTCAAATGAAACAATTTTGCTTCTGTTCCATTGATAGGATAACATGATATCAGTTTTTTTGGCCAGCTAGCTGCTCTGTTAAGTCTAGCATTATATCCATAAGTAGAAGTAAAAATACTGGTAGTAAACCACTTTGTTCATAGACATAAACACAAGTGGACAGGTATGGACACAATACTCACATTCTCTCTTTATCTTGTCAAAGACAACTCTCTTTTTTTATTTGAGCCTAGAAAGCACACCCCTTTCATTTGTAATATTCCAGCACCCAAGTCTGTGACTGCCTGAACACAAGAAACCCCATCCTGCTTCTCAATACTCCAGAACTGCACACCTTCTCTCCACCCCCCTCCTTTGAGCTCTTCCACTCCCTTCTCTAAATTCATGAGGTGCTTGCTTGTATTTTCCTAGATCCTGGGATCATCATTCGTTCTTCTGCATTCAGCCTAAGCTTGAATCTACCCTATGCTCTTCTTAAGGCAACTATTAAGTATTTACACTTCCACATTTCTAATATGTTCCTTTGTTTTTCTGTGAACTTTGCCTTTAAAGAGATTTTTTGTAGAAGAATCAACAAGCAAAAAGGAGTGCTCTATTGTGGAGCCCATGCACTGCTATTCTTGGCTACTACCAACAAACAGTGGTTTTGGGGTAGATGTGGATGGGACAGATGAAGAGACCTTTCTGTCAGTTTGCATTTCTTGCTACAGAAAGTATTGATCTGATGTGTAGAATTCTAATTAATTCAAGAGGGTTCTGGAAGCTTTTCTCTGTGAAAGAAACTGGTGCAAGCTGGGAATTTCTATCTGACACCTAAGTTTCTATTCTAGAAACAAGCAGAAGGTTCTTAGTGTTTGGGTTATTCCTTCAGAGAAGCTGAGTACAGCCTGCTTAAACTGGCTCTGTTATCTCTTTCTGTCAAGGTCAAGCTGACTATAATAATAAGGCCAGAAGGAGCCTGGGCTTCACTTTCTATCTCTTTTTCCTTCTGTTGTGGTGGTCTGTATAAAGTATGCTTAGTGTTAAGGTTGTAGTCTTATTATAAATTATTGTAAGGTAAAGTTAAGTCTGCTGCAACTGGATTTCTTAAGGACAGTGCCAATCCTGAATGGATTGGATCTGTGACCATTATGCTCATTTGCCTTCAGTAGCAGGAAAGCTCTGCTGGATGAAATATTAATTGCCTCTGTTCTGGGTTTTTTTTTTGGGGGGGGGGGAGAAATCCTGCAACGTGTTTAATTTTTTTCCTGCTAACTATACGTTGAAATCTGTTCTGGATCAATATGAGTAGAATTCATGACACTTTCCTGCCAAGTGTTGATCAATGAGGAAAGCATGCACAGTTTACACAACTGCTATGCAAGGCCAGAACAGAAACCCATAGAATTCTCTGCAAGCTGATGAAAGCAGCTTCTTTTGTCCCAGCTTGGTCACTGGAATACTGACAGTGGATATTGATAAAAGCACCACTATACATGGGCAATTTTTATGAATAAGTAGGGACCAGGGAGGAGTGTTTCTCTCTTGTCCCATCTCTACACTTCCCCTTCAAAGTCTAACCTGCAAGTATTCATTCGGGTGAAATTTCTGCACAACTCTTACATTCCTGAAGTGTTGTAACATACACACAAAACATGTTTTTCCCCCTAAACTATGACAAACCATCCAGCAATAATTTATGATTGATAGGTCTTGGGAAAGCAATTTTCCAATTAGTTCAAGTGAGTAATTTAACAACTGTGGCAGATAAATGAGAAGTGCACATGAAGTTAAACTTGTGGCATCCATCAAGTCGTGCTATTTCACTTTGGGTTCAGGATTCTACTCCCCATATTAACATTATTTGTGGCTGCATTTTCAGATTGCATTTGGTGGTGATTGGTTTTCCATCAAAAGGCTTTCCCCTCCCTGTGGTTCTCCTCTTAACTGGTTCCTTCTTCCTGTAATCCAATTTCAGATGCTGAACAATTTTGCATTAAAGTCACTTAGCTGATGTGACGACTCATATCCCACTTAAACCAGTGGGTGTTGAAAGCATTCAAGGCACAGTGCGATAGTTAATTTGAACATCTAAAGAAATGAGCAAAGTGAGAATGGACGATTGGAACCTGCCTCAGGAGACTAATGGAGAAAAGTTACTCAGTCTGACTCAAAAGAATAAGAATAAGAGATGAATAAGGTAAGAGATGAAGAACATAATAGTGGTAAGAAACTTTTCTTACCAACTTTTCATATACCACTGAAAGTAAAAGTTTAGTATTTCACATCAGAAAAATGTATAGTACTTTCTCTCCTCCTTTTAGAAATAGTAGGTGGTATTCAACTAACACATTCCATCAGCACATGAATTTGAACTTGTTCACTCTAACTTCCCCTCTCCCTGTGTGTACCCTGCACCCTTCCCAAATCTGCTCCAGCGTGTTGAGGGAACCCCAGAACAGATTTAGGGGGTGTAAGGTGGTGGGGAGAGCTCCATTCACAAGCAGAAATCTTTGCGCCTATGGGACACATTAGTTAGATATCATTCCACTATTTCCTTTCTTATAATACTCTAAAATGTTTAAATCGCAATGTATGTTTTGGATTGAAATCCTGAACCAGAATATGCACAGCATAACCCTATTTGGCCAGTGTAACAAATCTAAACTGATCAAGAGAAGCTGCTTTTAAATTTCACAGAACTGCAGAGTTGGAAGGGACCTTGAGAGTCATCTAGTCCAACCCCCTGCAATGCAGGAATCTCAACCAAAGCATCCATGACAGGTGGTCCTCCAACTTCTGCTTAGAAACCTCCAGTTGAGAGTCAGTGAAGTATAGTAGCTAAGAGTGTCAGATGGATTTGGAAGCCCAGTAAAAATCTTACTTCAGCCCTTAGGCAAGTTTAGAGGGCTGCCAAATGAAATTCTTCTGAGCATGGAAAAAAAAAGGGTACTCAGCCTTACCTTCTTGTTCTGCATATCTATCTCTGAGTTGCCCAGCTACACTGCTAAAATCAGCATGTTTGGGTGATAAGTAGGGGGAGCTCTTCTTTCCTTTCCTTTTGCACCACTGTTACTTCTCCTTACACTTCTGCCACTTGTTAGGTAAGTGAAAGAAGAGAAGTCTTTGAGGGATGACAGACTGGCTCAGAGGACAGTTGCCAGGGGGAAAGGGGGCTGTTAGGAATCGGCCAGTGCATTTCCCCAAATCCTTCAATTGGCTCAAAAATCATATTTGAGCTTTCTCAATTCTTTGAAGACATATTCAGGTAATTTCCAAGTAAATCCAATATGAGCTTGCCCATCTCTAGTAACCATAGATATTATTATTCCTAACAATGGATAAAGGTGTCCTGCAGTAAGGCAAGGCCCATGTAGGGGGGTAGGACAAGGTGAGGCAGGGGGCAGCCTAGATGCTAGGCAAGGCCTCTGGGAACACAGAGCCCTGAATTTTCTTCAGCAAGGGACAAGAGGAAATTGAGACTATATATAGCAGTAGCAACAGATGTGGCCTGATTGTTAGCAGTACCTGTACTGCAAGATGCCACTATTATTATTATTATTATTATTATTATTATTATTATTATTAATACCCTGCCCATCTGGCTGGGTTTCCCCAGCCACTCGGGTGGCTTCCAACAAAAATTAAAATACAATGGTCTGTTAAACATTAAAAGCTTCCCTAAACAGGGCTCCCTTCAGATGTCGTCTAAAAGTCTGGTACAGTGGTACCTCGGGTACTTAATTTGTTCCAGAGGTCCGTTCTTAACCTGAAACTGTTCTTAACCTGAAGCACCACTTTAGCTAATGGGGCCTCCCACTGCCGGTGCGCCGCCGGAGCACGATTTCTGTTCTCATCCTGAAGCAAAGTTCTTAACCCGAGGTACTTTTTCTGGGTTAGCAGAGTCTGTAACCTGAAGCGTATGTAACCCGAGGTGCCACTGTAGTTGTTTTTCTCTTTGACTCTACTTAAAGGGCACCAGCCTTCTGCACGTATCTGCTACTGTGATGGAGCTGGGAAGCCTGAGGTCCACCTGGGCTTTCTCTTAGTCAGAGAATGTCAGCGGCTGTGCCACATCTTTGGGCTGGCCCTGCAGGTTCATCTCACAGCAGCAGTTCTGGGTCTGTCCCTGTGTGCCTTTTTCCTTCATGTTTGGAGTCCTCCCCTTCATCACCCAATGAAGAGTAATCCTGGTTCCCAACATAATAAAATAAAATAAAATGCACAATTCCACTATAAAAATGGCACCAAAGAATGATGCCGGTAAATACAGTTCAGTCTTAACCAAATCTTCATTTTTAAAAGAAACCCAGTTATACTCCCTATGTTTGTTCACACACTTGAACAAGAGGACAGCAGGCGTTTTTCTTAGGAAATACTAATCCAGTGCCTTTAGCACCCCTGAAGGTTACATAACCAGCACCCATTTACTCTGAGTTGAATAAATTGAAAACATACATGCCCACAGGTGATTCTAACGCAGCAATTTGTGGTGATGGAAAATCATACCCAAATTTGCTGACACAGTAACACATCTTCCAAGAAGTCATTATGCAGCGGTCTGTCAAAGATCGGACAACTGCAAACGTTATAGGCCATGATGAATTGTGACATTGCTCTTGGCAATAAATAATCTCTAGTTTCAGCAGTTTATCACAAGTGTTTGGCATTTGATATTTAGGACTTTTTGCATCATTAAATTCTGGATTCACCTGCAGGGGTTGTCAGTAGCAAAAGCCTATTGGAGACTATCCTTTTTTAACCAGCTTCTTGAAAGGAGATCTTTATCCTATTTTGGATTCAAAATGGTTTTCACACCTGAAGTTCTTTTTGTTTGCATATATGGGAAGGTTTTTACACGTGGGATGTTTTTTAATTGTTTTAATTGTTTATGATTTTACTGTCAAATTGCTTTGAGATATTTTACCGGAAGAAATTCAGAAATGGAATCAAATAAATAAATTCCAAAGCCCAGTCTACACAGTTTATATTTCTGAACACTAGAGGACTATGGAAGGCTAGAAGAGTGGGTCCTGTTAACAGTAAAGGAAGGAGAGGTCGCCATGGCTAGTGGCAGAATCCTTTGGTGAGTGAACAGAAATGAGTAACTGGAACCCAAGGTGAGGTAGTACAACTGATGGAGACTTTGAAGGGACCATGTCCAGCAGGAAGCAGGTACTTGACATGACTGTATGATTAGGCAGTGAGGGCAATTAAAGAGACAAAGAAACTCACAGAGCAAGCTATGAAATGTATGCTTCTTTACGAATACGGCAGAAAACCGCAGCATTAACCTTGCTTCCTTGAAGTAACATGTAGGAGTCATGTTGCTTTATCTCATTGGCTGCCCTTACAATTTTCATGAATATTATACTCAAAATCCTTACACACTATTACAGTGCTGTCTTAAATTACACCAACCTTTTGGGTAAGAGGTTTGAAAAGCTTTAATGCCCTGAGCTTGCCGCACTGCTGAAAAGTTTCCTGCACAAGTCAATATGAAAGGGATTAAGAACTTCATCATTTGGCCCCAAGAGAAAGACTGGTAAATAACGCAGCAATGAATAATGAATCCCAGGTATCTGCCCTTTACAGAAAATTGGTCACTGCTGTTGAGGGCAGCAACTAAATAGTTTGCATTAGCATGCAGACACCGTTCAGAGCTCGTGAAACTTTTCATCTTAAAGAATCCAAGCTGCAGGAGTTACAGTTTCAGCAAAGGTTTACAACTGCAATGAAGCATCTGAAAGGTCTGTCAAGAAAGCTGACAGATTACAACAAGCTGGCCTCTGTTTGTGACGCAAACTAAATACGACAATTATATGTTATATATGTTTTCCTCACGGGTTTTCTTTTTCTTTTCTTTTCTTGACAAATATATAAATTTAATTTATAATATTTTAATTCAAAATTATAATTAACTGTGATATTACAAGCTTAAACAAAGCACAATGTACTATTAATTTTAAAGAAAGGATATTGTCCTGCCGAGGACGCAGAAAGTTACAGGTCTATAGCATTGGTTTTTAAACGCATTACAAGTGGACAAATTATATATGGTCACAATTATATGATTTCTATAAAACCATTCCATCTCAAACCTGACATTATCATGCCTTTTCTTTCCTTATTCAAACCTGAGGCAATGGGTTAGGGTTAGGCCATAGCAGCAAACTTCCAAAGTTTTTCCATTTTCCTGAAGGCTGACCCTCAGCATCTTTGTTGGAGGGTCAGGTGAAGGAAGGAAGAATCTCCTTAAGCCATTATTGTTACCAAAGTCACCACTTTCAAGCCACATTTTGCTTCATGGGGTAAAAGAAAAAAAATGTTTCTTTTTCTTACTCAGAAGACCAATATTTAATTAATAATAGGGCCAAAAGGGATGGAGATGTGCCACCCCTCTACCCATTGAGCATACTTTTAATGCAGACTCACGCTTTTGAGTAAAAACCAGTTTCAGAGAGAATATCCACACAGGCACAAGTAGTTTAACCCTGTACTGGAGAACTTTGCAGGTGGCAATGTGTCCCATCATCCTGCAGCCAATCAGATCAGTGATACCTGCCCACACTCTGATGAGGTCCAGGAAGTAAGGGACCACTATTCATGGCAAGGAGGCAAACAGGAGAAAGAGGGTAAGAGGAGAGACTTCAGTCCCCTCACCATCCACAGCTATCCCCTTCCTCCTGATAGCTTTGCACATGCTGAGCCTCTCACCATCCGACAAGCCCGGTCCAGCAGCTGAGAACAGGGCTCCTACTAGCAAAATGGGGCTTTCCTCCTTCCCCAAATCTGCTCTGTAGGCTCAGAAGAACCCCCAGAACAGCACACAGAGGGGGGAAAGGGGGGTTTCCATCTGGTAAGCATAAATACTTGTGCTGACAGAATAATCAGAAGAGCTTGACACTGAATTCCTTCCCTAGTTTTTCAGGCATATGAAATTTGGGTGTTCCACTTACACACTTTCTTTCTTCACTTCAGCATAATAACCTAATACACTTTCAAATTTGACACAATCCTCAAATGGCAACCATTGACATATGGTTCTAAATGCACCATAAACCTTCCGACAGACATGAATTCACTTTCCCCCATGCAATCTTTGCATACATAAACTGAAGGTATTTGAAAATGGAAGCATCCATTGCTACAGCCATGCATGTTATCATTTAGGGACTTGTCCTTAATATCAGCTTGCCATATTTTATTTGTTACAATACAGATGATCCTTTATCTTAGAGGTCCTTTTATTAATGGAATGGATTTTATGTCAGATTGATATCACAGGTGAAGAATTGGTTGCCTCAGGTAAGCAGATCGTGCTACTTCCAAACCAGGAAACTGTGTAACCTCAATTTTGACTCATATATGTGTGATGTACAATCCATCACATCTTCTGGCCATGGGTCACTGACTAAACAAATCAAGATTATCTGTACCATGTAAAACCCTTGTCCCTTCTGTCTGTCTGTCCTTTCATTAAATAGCCCTGAAAATCTTAAACTGAGAAGACACTAAACAAACAATTATTGCACTGGTGAGAACACGACAATAATAAATAATAATAATAAATTTTATTTATATCCCGCCCTCCCCAGCCAAAGCCGGGCTCAGGGCGGCTAACAACAATAAAACAGTATAAAAGTATAACATAAACAACACTCTAAAATCATTCATTGTAAAATTAATTAATTCAGGCCACTGGCAACCATTGGGCCAGAGCTCCGCGAAGATTGCCGAGGGAGGGAGTCAGGCTGTGCCCTGGCCAAAGGCCTGGCGGAACAACTCTGTCTTGCAGGCCCTGCGGAAAGATGTCAAGTCCCGCAGGGCCCTGGTCTCTTGTGACAGAGTGTTCCACCAGATCGGAGCCACAGCCGAAAAAGCCCTGGCTCTAGTTGAGGCCAGCCTAACTTCTCTGTGGCCTGGGACCTTCAAGATGTTTTTATTTGAAGACCGTAAGTTTCTCTGTGGGGCATACCAGGAGAGGCGGTCCCGTAGGTACGAGGGTCCTAGGCCGTATAGGCCATGTGACAACATCACATGGACTAATCCTAGCTCTTTAATTTAATCTATTCTGACATTTCATACTTGGAAGACTTCTCTTAGACTTTATCATCCTCATTGCTCAAGTATTACATTACAGTGGTCAATCTGTTTGTCTGTAATGGACCAACCTAATGCATGTTTAAAAGTGAACCACCCCGATAGCAGAAATAACAATACATTGCAAGAACCGTATCCTATAATTCATTACCTTCAATGATGACTTAGTCCGAGTCTCTGGTTTCTGTCTCGTAGGCGTATTTTTAATAAGCAGAGACTGATCTGTACGAGAATCATAATTCCCATGTTCTGAATCATCTGTATATGTGTCTTTTTCTCTTCCTATGTCTGAGAGGGGGAAAAATACCAAAAACAGATGGACTCATTTGATATGACTATGGAGACATTCTAGCAAAGGTACAAGAACAATTCCCATAATGATCCACCTTTCATTTCTCTGCCACATGTTCCCATCACCTTCCAGTGCCCTATTTGTAATGAAAAATCCAAAATTTACTATAAGCAATTTTTCTTTCCTTAGTTCTGAAGAGCTTTCAGAAGGGGAAGGGGTGAAGCATGGGGAGTTCATTGTAGCATGGGCAACAGGAGCATTGAATTGGCTCTGCTGCCGTACTAGCACTGCACTGAGCACCCATGCCTCACCCCTTGCCCTTGCCCTCTCAGAAAATGGCAAATATGCTCAGACTGGGAAGCCAGGCACATAACACCACCCTGCTTGCCCTCCCTGCTGAATGCTGCTGAACAACTGGAGGATTCACATTCCATTCTCCACTCAGAGTGTTCTGGCCATCAAATGAAGCCAAGAATGGGGGAGCATCTTCAATAGCTATAGAAATTTTAAGGAGCTGCTTTGTTTTTTGCTTTGCTTTGCCAGCAAAGCACAGTGCTTGCAGGCCACAAAAGTAATAGACAATGAGCAAAGCCAAACATTGATTTTTTGGGAGAGTACTACAAACACTTTCTAAAAGCACAGTCAACACTTTTTGTTCGCTATTATTGCAGTGCTTTGCCTGCCAATGCTTACAATAATGTATACAAAACTAAAACTATCTCACACAAGATTTCTCCAGGTTTTTTGTTTGTTTTACTACAGTATTAACATTTCTTCTAATATTCACTACAAGAGTCTATTATTTTTTAATAACACCTATGCAGATAATAGTACATTGTGGTAAAAATGGGGGTGCAATCTTCCATTATGGCATTTTGCAATTAATGCAGCTCTGATTTCAAATTTGGTGACTGGGATGGTAGTTTTTCAGTTTTCTCCAAAGCTAAATATTTGGGAGACAAATATTTACTTGGGAGTGAATCCCACTGAACTCAGCATTAATACATCTGAGTAAATATGCAAAAGGCAGAAGCGAAAAATCATATTTTTGCTTTAAAATCATGATTTTGTCAATTCAAAAACAGTTCAAAAACATGATAGGCATGATCTAGCCAAATTTAAGCTCTCCAGAGCCAGATCTAACATGTGCAAAAGAAGCATTACTCAGAAACAAGTATGGATAGGGGTGCAATTTATTCACTACACACTTAATTTGCACTCCCTACAGCAATATGCAGATTGAAACACGACTCTTTCAAATTTTGCAGTTTTCTGAATTTTGTGGTGCAGTTCCCCAACCAAAATTTGTGTACAAAAAAGCATATATGAAGGGAAAGTGTATACAGTGGGTTACATTCTGAGGATAGTGCACAAAGCCAAAATTGTGTATAGTAAAAATACATTGGGTCTAATGGTAGGTGATATTATTATTAATAATAATAATAATAATAGAATTTATATGCCACCCTATACCTTGAGGTCTTAGGACGGTTTACAGAATAAAATCAAAATATAAAACCACAAAATACATTATCAAAACAAAAACTACCCAACCCCCTCAAAAACCCCTCACCTTTTAAAAGGCCAAAGGGTCCCCCCCCAAGTGCCTGCTCTCTTTTTGCCACATTAATTTTTTTAAAAAATTTTTTGCCAACCACATAAAGCTGAATGCACTCAATACGTATAAATTTTGAGTTACTTGTACACAGCCTGGATATTTGTGCATATACAGAAATGCATTATTCTGTGGAAATTGCTTGTAAAAGAAGAAGAAGAAGAAAAGACTGACAGAAATGCACAGAGAATGCATATACTTTTCCATCCAGACTTAAAAATCCGAGCCGATATTTCTTAGGCCCTTGTTTTGTTAAGCAGTTGAACTACTATGTAATCTTTAGGGAAGTGAAACCCTTACCCCACTCTTAGAGATGATTTGAAATTCCCCACCCTCACCCTTAGCGAGCTTTGAATTTTTTTATGGCTAATAAATGTGATGATTAAGCTGCAGAGATGAAAGCTGCCTTTACAAGCAGCCTTGTGCATATACAAACACACACATTATTTGGGAGTAGATTTGTGAATCATGTAAGTTTCATCTTCAGACCATTCATTAAGCCAGTCTTCTAAGAAGACACCCTGGAATGATTACTTAATTCACATAGAATTCCAACAGCAGAATGGAATTTTTCACTAGGCTACTTTCATCATTATCCTAGCGAAATAATGTATTGATTCTAAGTACTGGAACATCATCGTAAAGATACAAGATCAGCACAACTCTTTGTGGTGGACGGCAGGTTGAGGGCAGTAGTAGCCATTAATTTTCACACCTTCTGCGTCTTTGCTGCCTGGAAAAGTAATTTGATTTCCACTGAGTCCCTTATTTCAATTACTCTTTCATGAATTAATTGTGTCTTAGATGACCACACACAACACTTCACTCCATCCAAATGATGCAGTATCATCATCTATAATTTAGTTTAACTTAGTACATAAGTAATATTTCATGACCAAGGTGAAATATTGAAGAAGACAGTTTTTATATTTTTTATTTTTTGGAGTACCCAAATTCAAACTCACCGGCTGGCATGCAAGAGAACATGGCAGGCTATTAATATGCATGTGACACAGATGCTGGCAACTTCAGAATCCTAAAAATAGCACTAATGATCTCTGTGCCAAAGAGCTGGGAGTCCCTGAATCTACTAAAGGAATATATTCTACAATCTAGGATATTAAAGTGGCAAGGAAGTTCTCAGATTCTATTGCAGAAGTTTCTGGTGTGCATTAAACCCATATTCATGGATGAATCTCACGGATTCTTATTTACCAATTTTCAGACAAATTATGTTCTAGAAATAGCAGAACTTATAATCTCATCAGGAAACTAGCATTCCTATTTTGTTGGCTAGTGTAGATATAACAAACTCCCAACTTGATTAGAATGGCCTCACATACTCTCACCCAGTTCTACCTGGTTTGTAATAACTGTGGGATTCATATCTGCTTTAAATCCTGGTTAAAAAACTAATTATCTAATTACAGGCCTGGTAAATATTCTTAATGCTGATGTATTGCACATATAATGCGGTAGTTACAACAATTTGTGGAAGGCATGGCAGAATTCACCGGGAGTAGAGAAGGGAGCATTCAAATCCACAGCACATTTTTTTAACTCTCGGCCGTGGAGCAGTTACATTTGCACCATTCCAGTGATCTTGGAGCCAACAAAAAAGGAATTTGAAAATTAAATTATAGCATATACAAAAAATCATTACTGCTTGGGATGCAAAGATTGCTATCTCATAAAACTTAAAAAGAAAAGAGACCCACTAAAAGTAGTTCACACGGATTCTGAACATCAAATAGTAAAGCAAACATTGATTTCCTTTAATTACTCAGCTTCCTTTGATGATTTCAGCTGTGTCATCTTTAAAAACCAAAGCACAGATTCTTCACAGATTTTATCTATGCACAGCCATTCCCCCAAGAAAAGCTTGTTTAGTGCCTCCTATGCTCACGCACATGGTCAACATTTTAAACACAATTTTACTAAGCTTTTTTTTGCAGTTTATTTGAAATCTCAAGGTGGCATGTAGGTTAGTTAATATGCTGACTCTACAGATTACTCCACAAACTGATTGATGTGTTGGGAGTGTTTCCATTGCATGTCTAAAAGTAAACAGTGTTTTTTCTTATTAAATAAAATTATTTGTACATAAAACTTTTTGTCTGTGAAACTTCTGCCATATATAAATTTCAGCACTTCTATAATGGAAAGTAACCACATTCAAAACAGAGGTCTGGATCCAGACTGTCTATTCCATGAACAGAAAGTCTCCTTCCAGTTGTGGAAAGATTGAAATCTGGTGAAGCCTTCTAATGAATGAATGGGGTGGTGACTTTTGCCAGTTTTCCCTTCCCCCTGCATAGCTGCAGTTTAGACCATCAAGGGTAGCCCAATGTAGACTGCTATAATATACCATGGCTTGAACAAGCCCCCGTTTCTGTATGAGACATAATGGGAAGCTCCTTTTTGTTAAAACTACAGAACCTTTAAACTTTGTCTCATCATGTGCAAACCAGAAAAGAAAAGTTTGCAAGTAGCACATTCTTTCAGTGCAGCACATAATTATGCCTTTGCAACCTGTGAGTCAAATTAACTGCAGGCCACCAGATATGCCTGCAGTTTGCCGCATGCTTCCAGTCTGCGTTGCTGGCCTGGGACTGCAAAAATTGGGTGTGTGGATCCCCAAATATCTTTTTGGCTATGGTAGGTGGCTGGAAAGCGGCATTCACCTTGCTGGATTACAGATTCTTCAGACCAAATCTGAATCACTTTATCAATGTTGAACCGTATCATTCCAGAACTGAATCTTTAGCCACTGCTTCCCTGCAATAGGATTCTCCACCCATCAGATTATCATCAACAATTTTTTTGCCCATACACATCCAAACCATGAGACAAGGTTATTATCCACACTCATTCAGAGCATCTTGTCATTCTAAACATGGCAATTACATCTTATTGTATTGTTGGCTCAAAGTTCAGCTGGAATTTAGCCTTTTGCACTAATGGCTTCAGTGGCCGTCCTTCCTTGCCTTATTTTGTACAGAGCTGTACCATTTCCCCTTTTATTTGTCCTTCCTAGAAGCTTCATGATTAAATATTTATCTCACACACTTAATTCAGACCCATCTTTTAATATCCTCCTGGGGCAGTTCGTAGTAGATCACTGAAGAAATGAAAGTCATTAATCACAGGGGTTATGTAAGCCCCGTCAGCATTCCAAGAGTAACTGCAGTCATGTCGCCCTGACTTTTTCATGCAACACCTCCGTGGCCAGAGGGTTTCACAAGAAGAACAAGCCCCATTTAATAGGTCTTGTGATAGTGGAAATGTTGTGGATCAGAGGCTACAGCTTAAAAACAAAAATACCTCTATACAAAGTCTGAAGCTGCAATTGTAAGTACAGGCACCCTCGCACTGATCCATGTTCTACTCATTTCTGACCATGTATATGCGCAGCACTGGAAAATCATTAAATGATTCAATTCATACCCAGAAATAGCAAGAGAGCTCTGGGCAGACTTTGAGGCTCATGAGGGGACCCTACCTGGAGCCTGAAGAGGCCATCAATGAGGGCACAGGAAGCCACAAAGAGACACAGTGGGGCTTTGTACTGCTCAGCCTCTCCACCTAACAGCTGATATGTGGGGTAGCACAGCAGCAGCAATCACTTTCCTCTGCATCCTCCAGCCTCCTGCCAGCCCCAGAGCTTCAATTCTAGTTGTGGCTATTATTAAATACGGCATTTTTTGGTATGGATTGAAGAGAGAGCAGCAAGGAGGGTATTTAAAGGGTGTCTAGAGGGTAATCCCAATTTTATGCAATTTCACTTATGTGCACAGGCCCCCGAAACGTAACCCGCACATAAGTGGAGAGTCACCTGTATGCTTAGGACAGAATTACACACAATGGATTAACTTTGTTGATCCAACCTTCACATTTTCTGTTCTTAACCTAAATATGTACGACCTAAGTGATAGATCACATCACATCATAATGTATGCATCTACTAAAATGAAGGAGGGGACCCTCCATTTTAGCAGGGGATTGTGGTGCAAACTTGCTCCTGAATCTGAAAGGGGGTTGCATAGAATCTTGCCAAACTCAGCAGGATTTAACCCCCACTCATCAGCTGATGAGAGGGGCATAAATTCTGCTCAGCTTGGTTGCATATTACTGATCTCTTCTGGGAGCAGACACAAACAGCCAACACAAGGTTTAATTCCACTTTCCCACTCATCAGATGTCATCACATGATTGACAGATGGGGAGCCCCACTCACATGTCTAATTTGGCCCAAGAGGCAGATCCCGATATACATCTGGTCCATGGGTCTAAAAAGGTTCCCCACCCCTACCATACAGATTTCCATAGAATCACCTTACTGAATCAGGAAGAGGTTTACTTGGTTTACTGCAGAATTCAGGAAGATTTAAGCTACACTCATCAGCTGGTGAGCGATGGTTAAATCCTGCTCAGATTGGTTGTGCACTGCTGTTTTCTGTGGGAACTGGCAGGAACAGCCAATGCAAGATTTAACTCCATCCTTGTATTCATCAGAAGATGTCATGAATGACATCAGCTAATGGGTTTATGGACGTGAATGTGGTTTGGGGAAAACATGGGTCAACTTGCTTGGCCTGTGCTCTAGAGGCCCCCCACCCCTGGCCTACCTAGTTGAATTACCAGAGAAGAATTAAAGGTCAACACACAGGAATTTCAACTGCTGCTTTAAAATGAATCTTTCAGAAGTTAATAATTTCACATTTCAGCTCTAGGTTGTCCAAAGAGGAAGGAAAGGGGGATTATTTTGAACAATCACAATAGAATATAACTGAGCAGGGCAAACTCACCTAAGAACGGATCGCTGTATTCTGTATTAGATAATTTGAGTAAATTGTTTTCCAAGGTTTCCATCACTTTAGCTGAAAGGCATAATAAACATTTGACATTCAGGTCACTGTTTATATCACACAGCCCCGTTCCTTTTGTTTGCTACGTTCAGAATGTATCACAGATGTGGAAGAATGCCAGTGGCCTCAGTGTGCCAGAGCTCACCTCGTTCTGACACTACATCGACGGTAGCGGTTGATGTCCCTGCAGTCCCTAGCTGAGGTTGAGGCTGCACTCGATTTGGCTGCAGGAATGAGGAATGCTTGCTGAGGCTGTGCGGGTGTGTTTGGCTCTGAGCAAGGCATGGCAAGGATCTCCGGGATGGTTTCAATGGGGGCTCTTTGACATTCTCGCTCTTGCTAGTGTTCATGCCTGAAACAAAAGATAGAACCGTTAAGGAAATATTAGTCAATTTCTGTCAACTGCTGGAAGGGAATTTGAACCTGCACTGCAAAAGTCATTCTTACAGCAATAATCTTGACAGTTTTATGTACTTTATGTACTGCAAATGTGTTGGAATCTTTTAACGGCACAAACAGAGAGACAGTAAACATGTGGGCTACTGGTTACTTTCAAAATAAAGAGAGTTTTTACACTCAGTGGCTTGCACCCAATTTCTGCTAACATAAAGCTGGGAGTTTGATTTTCTTCAACACCTCCTACCCACTTAAGAGGCCTGCCTGATCCCTGTAAAGCAGTTTTTGAGAGTTGGCGTGTAACTCGACAAACAGAATTGGAGAAGGTGTAGAGGTCAGTGGTCTGCTGAGTGGGGAGGTTTCATTATGCCTTTACTTATGCAAACAGATCAACTTTCAGTTATGACAATACTGTCACTGGGTACATCATAATATGTTTTAAAACTGATAATTGCTTACAGGCATGCAAGTAATACTTCCCAAGGTACGCCTCTGTTGTAGAAGTGACTCTGAATATGCAACAACAGAACTAGGAGTATTTAGAAATCCAAGTGAAAATACAAATTGATGAGTGAAATTGTAAAACCTATGTATGCACAACCTTTGAAGATGATGATGATTTTCATTCTGCTCTTCCACCGAAAGATGCCCAGGGCAGCCATACACCAGAGCTTAGAACATTACAAAAATTTAAACTAACATTACAGTTCTGCCATGAATAATAGCAATTTTGAAGGCTGCTATAAACCTACTGCTCTTCAAGTATCAAATGTGTTTTGGCCCCCACTTGATCATGAATCCAAACTCAGACCCCCCCCCAAAGCTGTAATGCTCAGATCAGTGTGATACAGTCCATATGCAGAAGAACTACTCAAAGGCACTGCAAGTAATACACATAACTACTCAAAGGAGTTGATATGCCAAGGCACAGCAGGTGAAGCCCTTGATCCAACAAGGACACACACTCTGCAATTGTGTTATAAAGGGATGGGGTAGTCAAGGCAAGAGATTCTGCTCCTCAACAAGCAACCTAGCACTCCGCCTAGAGGGCTGAACTAGTCAAAAGTTGTGCATAAGTACTCCTTTGCATAGATGTCAGCTGGGCCTCCAATGACACCTTAAATCAAGTAGCTACATACCTGTTCTTTCAAGGCAAGTACCAGCCTTTCTAGCACCGATTGTTCCCCTAATTTCTGGACACAAAATCTGCCCCCCCCCATCTCTGTCTTATCAGTCTCCATACCCTGGTCCAATACCTTCAAAGCTTCTCCTGATTCACATAGAGTCAGAGATTGGATGACCACCTGTCAAGGATTCTTTAGTTGAGATTCCTGCATTGCATGGGGTTGGGTTAGATGACCCTTAGGGTCCTTTCCAACTCTATGATTCCATGAAATATAGCACAATGTGTCATCACCTTGAAGTGGACTGTAGTTAATTAATGAAACTTTTATTGGTCTTTGAGGTGCCACAAAGCATGCTACTTTTGCTGCAAGGGATTAACTTGGCTACTCCTAGCAGTTCTTGAAACCACTTTGTATCTACTAATGCTGTCAACTTTGTCAGGTGCGAGCATAACTTTGCTTATCACTTTATGGCATTGTTAAGATATTACATCCACACAGAGACCTCTTGCTTTTTGTAGTAGCCTAGTGTGAATGGAGATAGAAACAGGACTCTGTAATGCCCTTTGGTGATTCCTCCATGCACCGTTACTGTGACCATATGGAGTAGGAACATAGCCAAAATGTTAAGTAGTTTAATCTTGCTGAACAGCCATTCAACCCTCCGATAAAATATTGGAGCAGTAAGCATTAAAGGATGCCTTAAAATGATGTCTAAGACCATCTTGGTAATCTTTCTTAAACCAATGTTTGAAGAAGCCAGTCAAAGGTTTTTTTAGTAATAATAATTATGTGTTACTCTTATGGGTATTTCCTGTATAGCCTCCTGCTTTTCTCAGAAGAATCACTGCCACAGACAGCAATTAGGTAAACTTATGTGATCCTTAAAAATGAAGCCCAAAAGAATTATCTTTCCCAGTAGTAGTAGTAGTTTCCAAAATGTAAAGCTTGCTGTAGCTTTCTTTTATTTCCCAAAACATCAAAGTAGAAGAGCACCAGATTATTTGTGATTTTTGTGTTGACTACTGAATAAAGACTTGGCTCTTGAGGTGTGAGAGTGAAGTTCCTGGCACATGATTGGGCCTTTCCTCTCCATTACAGGCTCCCTGAACTCCAGAAAGTGAACCCTCCAGAATGACAGTCAGAGGCCCAGTCTGAAGTGGAGGGGTTGCTCCCTAGATGTTGCTCCCTAGATGTTGCTGGACTCCAACTCCCAGCAGCCCCAAGCAGCATGGTCAATGGTCAGAGAGGATGGGAACTGTAGTCCAGCAACATAGGGAGAGCCACAGGTCAACCACACCTGCTGTAAAGGGAGGAGGGAATCAGGACATTGGGATTGCCACCCTGAGCTAGTGGAATTTCCTTCTCCTTCTGCAAGTGTGTCTTTGGAGCTAAGCCAATGTACCCTTCCACCACTTACATAAGGACCACAACACACATTATTGGTCATCTTTTATACATTTGAGGATATGCTCCTTACAGAAGGAAATAAGGCAGCTCCCTGCCCCAGATGTTGATTTAGGTAAGCTTATGCAGACAAAAAGACCAATCTTTTCCGGCAGTCTCAATTTCCACTTTCCAAAACATAACCTTTGCTATGTTTTCCCCCCTTTTATTTACTGAAATATCAAAGTAGAAGAGTGTCAGGTGATTTGTGGCTATTGCACTACTCTATAAACATAGCTTTAAAAACAACAACCCAGAATGGACTACAAATCTAACCAAACAAATCTAACCAAATTGTCAGATGGCTTTGTGCCACCCCAGTTAATAGTAATTTATTTCCTGAAACACTAAAATCATATTTCCGCACAAGTTGCCAGCATAAGTAGCAATCGCTTTACGGAATGGCAAGATAAAAGTATTATGAGTGAATAGATACAGACATCTTCCTCGAAAACAGACTTACCATTATTGATTCTTTAAATATTTATTCTCCTGCCTCAGAATTCCATTTGATTACTAAAATTTCAGCACCATAAATGCTTCAGACCTGCCCTACAAGATCCAACAAGAAACCTATATTGTGTATGTATCAGAGAAGGTTAACACTCTGATAATTCTGATCTTGTTGGGACACTGATGCAGACGAACACTATAGAGTTCTATAAAAGACTTTCCCCCAATCATTTCAATGGCAGGGACTTGTGAAGAACTGCTCCTTTCATGTAAGTGAACTGGAAAGTCCATTCCTGATCAAGGCCAGAGCCCATGGGTTGATGCCAAAAGCAAGCAGATGTGGTGCTACCCACATATTGTGCTATTTCTGTCAAGGATCCTGGAAGCCGAAGAGACAGGGGCATTGTGTCCATTGGTCAATGTATCAAATGAAGTCAACTGAGAAACATATTTGATTGTGTTAACCTTCACTGGACATGTCTTCTGGGACTGTCCTGTCCCCACACACAGCAAAGAAATAAGATGCTTAATGATAATGGCAAGCTGAAATTGAGACTTCATTCTATAGGCTCCTGAAATGTTTTTTTTAACATTTACAAGAAACAACAGGGAGAGGTCACCTAGGGATATGGGGCGAGGCCCAATCAGTATGCTGAATACACCCTGCTCTCTCTTTCTTTTTTAATCTAATCCAGATGAAGCAGTGGAAGTATTGGATCAGTGCCTAGCAGCAGTAATTGGCTGGATAATGGGCTAATAACTGAAAACTCAGCTATATAGTTGCAGTATACCTGAAGGAACATCTCCACTCCCCATCGTTCAACCCAGACATTGAGGTCCAGCTCCAAGGGTCTTCTGCAAGAAGCAAAGTTCACTGCAAGAAGCAAAGTTACAGGGAACCAGGCAGAGGGCCTCCTCGGTAGTGGCGCCCACCCTGTGGAACGCCCTCTCATCAGATGTCAAGGAAATAAACAACTATCTGACTTTTAGAAGACACCTGAAGGCAGCCCAGTTTAGGGAAGTTTTTAATGTTTGATGTTTTATTGTGTTTTAAATATTCTGTTGGGAGCTGCCCAGAGTGGCTGGGGAAAATCAGCCAGATGGGTGGGGTATGTATGTATGTATGTATGTATAAATAAATAAATTATTATTATTATTATCATTAAACATTTTAAGTGTGCTGTAAAGTGCAATATACAAAGGTGAGCTATGTCAAATTCAATATATTTCCCAAAAACTTTTTTAAAAGCATTTTCACAGTGTTTTTTTATATGTGTGTAGATTCCACCAAGGTGAAGGTTCTATGAGTAGATGGTTTGTCTGTTCGGGAAGGTGGTGCTTCACAGCAGAGGCAGATTTAGGGGAGCACAAGCAGTTTGGTTACACTGGGCATGGAACTTCAGGGGTGTTGCTGGGGATGCTGCGACTATGATTCAGAATGGTGTGAGAGAGGCAGAGGGGTGCTGAATTTTGGCATTGCACATTGAAGACATTTGGAAGAACATTGGGAAGTATTAAAGAATGGGGGGGAGGGTTACTGAACAAGGTGCATTTTCAATTATTTTTTTAAGTATCCAGAGTACAGACCTGCAGGCTTTCTAGTTTATGAAGTAATTAACACTTCAAAGCAAAAACATTGTGCTTCCCTGGTGAAAACAACAACACAGAGATAACTAGTTTGCCTTTATATATTCTTGCTTCTGTTATACCTAGGATCTGAATTCCGTAATTATAGCCCAAAGAAAGAAACAAGCTGCAGATGAAAACATGATGAAATCTAAAGACTGAATGAGGTTCCACTTTTCAGAGAACAGACATGTGTTTGTAAAATTTAAGACAAGATGTGTAAGACATCTCTGATGCCATCACAAGAGAAAAAGAAAAGCAAATTCAAGAGGTATAGAGAAATAAGGGAAGGCGGGTTCATTTAAGCCTTTTCCTGTTTACATTTTTTCCATGTCCAACTGTCTCCTTAAACCACTTTTTCTCTTGTGAGGTTAAAGAAAGGGTGTGTGGTTCCATATAATATAATTAGCTGACATAGCTGGCATGTAATATAATATATTTTACAAGTATGAAATCAATTCTCAATGTAAAATATACAATAACAAGAGCATTAAAATATTCTTAATATGATCATGAATATATCTAGAATCCCAGGATAAAAAGCAGGGTAGTTAAAACAGGTAACACAATCATGTAACACAGGTAACACAAGTTCATATATTTTGTTGGACCAAACAGGATTAACTTCACTTCCACATTCGTGGTTCCTTATTTAACGCTTTAGTTCAGTGACTTAAAATTTGCCATTGCATTCTATACGGTGATGCAAATGTTATTGCAGGCATGATGTTATTGTAGGCATGATGATTTTGATAGTGAAGGGGCAAACTCCTGGTCAGACTTCTTGAAAATGGGCTTGGAAAATGAATAGATTTCTGCAAATTAAAAAATAATTAAATAGCTCAATTTCTTCTGGGTGCCAAGTCAACCCAAATTAATGCTTCCCACGTGCAAAATAAGCATACCACCAAGGACATGATGGGGCCTGAGCCCTTATCCTGATTGAGTCTCCACATCACTGTTCTCGCACCCACCTGGTTGCTTGGCTGCCTCCTTCCACACGTACCTTTACCTGGTTTGTGGTTGTGGAGGCAGTGTGATAAAGCATGGGAGCGAAGTCATTTGTCTCTTCCTTCTCCATCTGGTTCTTTGTAGAGTGGACTTGACTTCTCTTGCTCAGATTAAAATCCAAGCCAGAGAAGAGGAGTTTTGGGGTTGTAACACTTGTCTTGTGTTTTAGGGGGAGCTGTTTCATCATGTCCTTGCACAGATCCAGCTTTATTTCCTTGTCTCAGGGGCATTTTTGTGGGAACTGGTTCTTGGGGTAACAACAAAAGAGTAGGAAATGCACCCGTAGTTTCATATGTACACCATGCTATTTACTAGATTTTCGTGTGATTTTTAGGAATCTTTTGTAAGCCACTGTGGCCACCTCTTGGGGCTATTAAATGAGCTATAGGAATTCTAAATAAATAACTAACCAAGCACCAAAGCTAGGAACTGCCATCAAGTTAAATTTTAGAAATGAAGGTCTTTGATTTGTGCAGAGCGAGTGGAAGATATGCTACTTTGCTTCCTGAAGAACTTCCTTGTGCAAAATGTGCACATTTGTAAATAAAAGAACATCACAACAAAGTCATAAACCTCGCAAGCACGTTCCTCTTAAGAAAAAAAGCAAACACTGTAGCTGCGGTGCCTTCTACTTCCTATCACTGAGGGAGATGAGAGAGCCGTGAACATGAAAGCAGTATTTTGAGAACCATTTCCTTCAATGGACTTTAAGCAGCTTAAATCATGAAGAGAGGAAACTTTTAAAAAGAAATTTGTATTACCACCACAGTTATTACTTTGATGGCTGACCATTTAGATCTTAGATGCTTTAACTGGCAATTAAGCAAGACATCGTGAAATCCAAATATGAAGTTCTCAGATCAGAGGAAGCATTTATATATCACACTGATTCATCTATCTCTAGTAGGGAGTGAATTATCCAGTCAAGAGAAAGAGAGAGAAAAAGAGAGAGAGGGAGAGAGAGGGGGGGAGACAGGGAGAGAGACTGAGACTTTTTTGTCTATTAGTGCTACCAAAAGCACTTCACCAGTTCCAGAATGGAAGTAGCCAGTGCTTTCTTTCTTTAAAAAATGTTTAGGGGGACTCTCATTTTCCTACTCACACTGAAATACTGCCCCTCAATGAGGCCAAACTTAGATTCACAAAAGGTTTAGGGGTATGTGTCCCCCCGTGTCCCCCCAGGAAAAAAGCACTGAAAGTAGCTGAGAAAATAAAGCATCCACGATAAAACTGCCAACAGACAATATTAGAATAGCAGCCTCAAAGTTATTCAAATGAGATCCATGGACACACTAAAATCATCTTCAAGTGCCCAGTGTAAGGATTTCTTTACTGTCTTCCCTGAATCCTCAAATAGTCATGCATCTTGTAACTGTTAATCTTATAGGCACTTCCCTTGGAGCAGATCTCTAGTTGATGATCCAAGTGAATAGGAAGAAGAAAGGCAGCACAGATGATATGAATAATATGGATTTAGACCACGTAGTAGGTCTTCAGAAGTTAACACCAGCACCTTGACTTGAATTTAGAAACACAATCCAGCAGAACTCAGTAAGGATTACATCCCATTTAGCCCTTTATGACAGAGCTATTGTAGGCTCTGCTTGTTTTTGCTGGATGGTGCCCCATGTGATTTATGAGACCTGTAATAATTAAACAAGCCTGAACAAACAGCAGATAGGGGTTAAATTAATAAGAAGGTTGTCCTGTATTCCCTAATGCAGCAAAATAATATAAATACCAGGTCTCTGGTGGCACAGGACCTGAGTGTGTGTGTGTGTGTGTTAAGCAAGAATAGGAACCATAGTCTCACAGGGAGGAATGGAAAAGAGACCCAGCTCATATTATTCATCTCTCCTTAGGAAAATATATGAGCTCATATATTCCTTCCCGTGTTAAGAGAAGAAATATCCCATTCAACATGGGATGAAGAAGGTGATCCATGAGGAGACCCGTACGCACAGTGGCTTGAATCACCCAATTCAAAACCCTTCATTTTGAGGGAGAAGAATCATGCAAAGCCTCTGTACCTATGAGCACCTCGGGTCACAAAGCAGATAGAGGAGAGGCATGTGCCTTCTCCAAGAAAGCCATCTAGGCGAATGATTTAACTGAGACAGCAACAGTACGCATTAAGTGAACAAAGCTTTTCCCTAGATAGGCATTGCAGTCTGCTTTAGTAGAACCATGGGCATTTCTTCAACTAACACAACTCTTACTTTTTGTTGGCAAGTTTATATCTGTGACCCAAGAATAAATTTACGCAGAAGAAACACTGAACTGTGATTATGTTTTATTTGAATAATAACTATGCAACTGTAAGTACCTGAAGCAGATAAGCATTCCACATGCAACTGAAGTACTGGTAATATATTGCAATATTTGTCCTTTTAAAAACAGCTTTGTTTTTCTGCTTGTCCATTTCTATGATGCGCACACTTTATAATTTATAAACACCCGGAAGTGTTTCATGAAAGGGGAGTTGCTAATTGAAGAGATTTGAGAATAGCCCCCATCCTATGGTCATACCATATGGACACGCTGCAGGAGAACAAATGGAACAGTGTCTAATTGTCTCTAAATATCATCTCCTGCTGAACTCTTCTCAATCAGATCTCAAAAGGAATATAAAATGCATACTGTACAGATGCATTGTAAAGCAATTAGTAACATTTTAGCATACACTTATCTTGCTTTTTAGAGCAAAAATTGATCTTTTGTCTCCTAGGTATGCTCTTCCTCAGATCATGCATGCCAGTGCTGCTCAGGGTAGTAGTTTATAATAACAAAATAAAAATTTATAAGGTGCTACTGCCATAAATCATATACATCTACATGGCTCCTGGTAGATGAAATAATCTGGCAAAGTATCTATCACATAATTACTGTTTTATGAACCAAAAAATGGATTATTGACTCTGAAACACAAAGTCACGCAAAGCATCACTCCTCCAACCTATCATCCCATCATCATTTCAATTGCTCATCTTATTTTGTAACTACAACTTTTTTATTGTTTTGAGCTAGGAACATGAGATATGTTAATTTGAGGACATTCACAGAGGTAAAGTTCTCTTTTCCCTCCTTCTTTGTGCAGTCCCCTGCCACTCCAGGGGGAAAAAAAGGTTTATTTATGTCGAAGCCATGAAGGCTTGAATTTTGCTAGCCAAGAGATGGAAAGTGAGCAAGATCCCCATTAAGGAAGATTGGCAATTTAAGATGATAGAATTTGTGGAAGCAGCAGGTTTAACTTTTATTCTATAGAGCAAGAAGAAACCTCATTCAAAGAGGAGTGGAATTTTTGTGTGGAATATTTAGAAAATAATTGTGCACAATTAAATGCTGGTAGCATTTAGATACATTCAACAGTATGGTTAAATATTTGAAGGAGAAACAATTAGACTGGCTACAGTAAAATATGCAGGAATGATAGATAAATAAAATGAACCATGAAAGGTGAAAGAGAGAAGCCATTTGTTACACGGTATTACGTTAAAAGTTTATTTTGAGATGTATAAACTGAAAAATTAATAAAAATTGTTATAAAAAGGGGGGAGAGAAGAAGAAAATATTGGAGCATTGGGGCCCTTCCTGAAGAATGTGGGATGGGGTGCGTAGGATTGTCAAGGGAGAGGAGGCTATGGGGAAGCTTCCTCCCTTGAATCACTGTTCGAGAGAGTTCTGCCCTCACACAGCAGCAGTGGCGTAGCGTGGGGGGTGCAGGGGGGGCCGGCCGCACCGGGCGCAATATCTGGGGGTTAGGGTTAGGGGGCGCAAATCCACGGCTTAGGGGGCGAAAATCCACGGGTTAGGGGCGCAAATCCACGGGTTAGGGGGCGCAAATTACTTGCATTGCCCCGGGTGCTGACAACCCACGCTACGCCACTGCACAGCAGCCTGGCAGCCCATCCTACATTGTTCAGGATGATTTCCAGACCAACCCTCCTGTGAGGATTTGGGGGGTGGGGGGTTGCAGGTGGCTGTGAAAAGGAGAGTAGAGGAAACTGCCCTCTGTGAACTTCCTTACTTTGACACCTCTTAGGATCCAAGCCTTTAGAGCATTTTGCAACGTCCAAGGAAATGGTGAACAAAAATATATAAGATGATTATCAACATTACCATAAGAAAAATAAGACCACAAAATAAAAAAATGGAACTGCAGCTTAAAAGGAAAACATGCACTACTAGGTCAGACATGGAGAACTTCTGGCCCAGAGGTCCTAATTTGGCCCGTGGCACAACCAGGCCCAGACAGAGGGTAGAGCCTCTGATTCCAAAGGGGGCCTTGGTCAGCATATTCACAATTGCAGGTGATGCATTGGGGCGAATACGGAGGTGCAAAGGTGGCGGTGGTGGTGGGCGGATTCCCTGGGGCCTATATTTATATACTTACTTATTTATAAGACTTCAGTTATCCCCAGGGTAAAAAGGGGGGGCACATTATCTACCTGGCCCGGGCCTCTGCCTGGCTCTGCACGGCCCTAGTCACAGCTAGCTGTCACATACCTGGCATCACATCTGAAAGCCATGGTTGCAAAGGAACAAGCATTAAAGGGCATTCCAATTATTCCTTTGTAAGTGTGGTTTGCATTCAGCACCTTTCAAATTCAGCTCTGAATGAAAGTCCACTGGGATTTTCTCCAGCTGGAAGCTTCCAGTCAGACGGCCAAGGGGAGCTGAACCCTCCCACAAGTCACTAAGCAAACCAAGTTTATCTCCTTATTTCAGTTTCAGCACACAAAAGTCCCTACCTGAATCACTATTCTCATCACCTCTGACGGGAAGGATACCGGAAAGGGAATGTCTGAAGAGCTTAATGCTCCCCTCAAAGTTCCAAAGTCTCAGATTAGGATGCAAATATACACACATGCAACTCTGAAGCCTGCTTGATAGGCTCAACATGTTGACATAAAAGCCTAGCCTTTTACATCATTTCTCAATTGGGAATCGTTTTCTGTTGACAGTGGATTAAATCAAATGCCAATTACAAACACCATTGCTCTGAAGTCCTACACAAAATAGTACCTCTGAGCTTCCTTTCTGAAGTTCTCCAATTACAATGCTTTAGGGCTTTTAGGTATGTGCTTTTAGGGCTTTTAATCATTTCCAGGAATAGAGCAAAATAGATGGATAGAACTATCCCCAACCCTGGCTAAATGGCTGAGCCAAGATTGGTGGAAATTATGCTGGCATGTGCCCTGAAAAATGAGAGTTCTAAACAGGGCTGGATTAACCATTAAGCAAAATAAGCCCATGCTTAGGGCATCAAGTGAAGGGGGACACTACATAAATTTTCCCTTGCCAGATTTACCAAGGACAATATGGTGCAGCTAAAAACAAAGGCTCCCACAATAACTGAAAAATTACAGACTAATAATAATGATGATGATGATGATGATGATATATTAATCTTGGGGATGTGACAAAGTAAGAATCTGGCTAACTGGTAAACTGTCACTCAGTCCACCAAGGCTTATACCATGTTTATATTTTGAATTAGATGTATATGGGGGCACCAAAGTATTTTACGTGCTTAGGGCCTCTAAAGGTCTTAATCCGGCCCTGTTTCAAAAGGAGTGTGTTGGGGAAAACTAGGCTGAGGGTACTTTCTATGGATCCTAACTCTGTTCAGCTCAGTCATGCAACCTGGCAACCGGGTAGACCTTACCCCAGCGCAAAGGGTGGTGCAACTCAAACTATTATTTTAAAGGCTTGATTTACCTCTGCTGGGCTTACGCAGGCCCAGCCAGAGTCTGTATCTGGTGTACTTTACACCAATTCAACTCAGTTGGTGTAATTTACACTACTCATATTTAGGACTGCTCCCAAAATTTCTCAAATTAGCATGCAAGCTTTTATGTTCTCCAGAGCTCTTAATTGAGCTACATAGTAGGCATTTCTTCTGATGGTCAAGGATTAAAAGGCAATGGAAGACTGCCTGTTTAAACCCATTGTGAGATTCTCTTTCACCAGTCATTCAAATATACTTGGGGAAATTCCTAAGGACAGCCCCAAGTGCTATATGTCATTGCTGATTACATCCATTATAAAGGGACATACAGTGAACCTGGCTATTTTAATGAAGAGTCAACAAGTGCATTACTGCCCTCTAGTGCAATAATACACTCATCGTAAATGACAGGAATCAGAAAATAAGGGTGTGTGTGAGAGTGTGTTAAAAGTAGATTATAGGGGGTTATTGTTAAAGTTGTATACCCTAACCCCCTTCAGAACCCAGTTTGATCAAAGACCTCCAGAAACAAGTGTACACAAATGGGAACAGATAATTCTTTAGACAATGTATCCAAAGGCAAACTTCTTTGATAATTTGGAAACACATTAGGCGTTTGCTTTAAAAAATAAAATAAAAATCCCTACAGCTACAAAAACTGCTGATCAACATTTACAAAAGCTTCATATGCAGATGGAGGTATTCAATGTTGGTTTTTCATCCCCTAATCACATTTGAGAAGAGGCTTCTCTCATTTTGGCACCTCCATTGATTATAAACGGGGGCATTTTGCTTGTGCTGTAGCATCTGAAATATTGATGTGGTGTGCATTTTCAGGTGCATCATGATAAGCCAAAAGAAATGTATATAGTTTATCAGCTATCTTAATGTCTTAGAAGCAAAATATTATGAAGCAGAGTGATCCTAATCAGGACCGGATTTAGGTTTGATGACGCCCTAAGCTACTGAAGCTAATGGGGCCCTTTATATGTCCAGCTGTCCTTTGTCAACAACAAATTGTCACTGGTTGTGTGTGTGTGTGTGTGTGTGTGTTGAATATATGCTCTATGATAATTTATGGACCTAACAGGTATCTAAAGCCATTTGCACATGTTACCATGCAACCAGTCCATGCAGAATGTTGGCACCCTATATATAGAAATGAGCAAATCAGTGATATTTTAGGGAGCAGGCTAGCAGGCGGGGCCCATTACTTACATCATAGGAGCCTACACAACACAAAACACTGTTGCTCTATGTAGGTTTTATTTTATTTACTTATTATCTTATATTTTTGAAATGTACATCCAGTTGTTTTTTTCTTAATTTTTTTGGGAGGCCCCCAAGAAAGTGGGGCCCTAAGCTATAGCTTGTTTAGCTTATACATAAATCTGGCATTGATCCTAATAGGTGTGTGTGGCAGGGGCTGGGTGGCGGAAGAGGCTGAAAAACTGCCTAACCCAAAGCCCTGCCAGCCTCACTGTGTCATGGGGGAAAGTATCTGCACGTGTAGTTTGTTTGTTTTTTTACATTGCTATCAGTCCTCCACTGGCTTTTTGTTTTGTTTACAATTTCCCCGTCCATTGACCCCAACAGCAGGGGGAAAGAAGGATGCAAACTCCAGGGCTGGCATATTTTCCAGAGTTCTGTCTAATGAATCCAAAGTCTCACTTGGTCTGCTTCCAAGATGTCCCTGAAATGTGTTCTTTTTCACCTCTCCGCCATCAGAGCACTGGCAGTGGAGGAGGGACAGCTATGCTGGAGCACACACTCCTGTCTCAGCGATGTCTATGCTGGCTTGGTCATGTGCACAGAATGCAAGACAAAGATTCTGCAAATGTGACATGAAGGTTGGCAACATCAACCCCACTGTGTGGGAATCCCTTGGAGACAACTGCAGTGCCTGGAGACAGACAGCAGTTCAATCCATAGCAGTGATCAGGGGACAAAACATGTCTCTCTGTATCTACAGCCATAGCAAGTGCTGTAACCTTCCAACAGTTTGACTTCAACCCCAAAGGTGCACTCCTCCATTGTCTGCCAAGACAGGTGGATGCCAGCAAGAACAAATTGTTAAATGAAACCAGGGTGATTGACCTGAGTGGCTAGATTTAACACTTGCTGTCCCAAATGCTTGTACTGTAAACCTTAAGTTATTTCCACTGGTGTCAGTGTTTTCAGACACAAAGCATCTGAAACTGTATGCATCTACTACACTAATGCTCCCCTTTGGGAGAAGACTGAAAGTTTCTTGACTTAAATTGCTAAGTGTGACCACCAGTTTGACCACCATCTTCCATCAAGAAAATGTTTAACACAGGGAAGGCTTGTGGCAGACTGCAAGCAGAGCGGCAAGAATATATATCAGCAAGAACTGACATGCGGATTACTGTTTATCACATTTGCATCCCAACTTTTCTTTCCAAGGAGCACAAAAAAGCACATGTGGGAATTATCCTATTTTATATTGTCATAGAAACCCTAGGAGGACATTTAGATTAGGAAAAGGAGCCTGGCCTAAGGCTACCCAGTGAGCGTCGTAGCTGAAAAGGGACTTCAGATCAAAAGTCATCGCAGTTCTGTCACACCAGGTCTCTCTGGGCATTCTGTTGCCATGGAAAGTTGTCGTGCAAGATTTGGGGGGCCTGGGGCCTGCTAGCTCTGCCCCACTTTTCACTGTTTGAATTTCTGTGTGAAGTTGGGGGCTTTCTGCTTCCAAAACACACACACACACAACCCTGGAAGAACAGAGTTAAAAAAATTCCCAGTAAGCCTCCACAAATACAGAAAGCTCTGAATGTCACAGAATCAGCAAGCCAACCAGCCTGCACTTGCTACAGGTGTACTTTCACACATTCTCAGGCAGGAAGACAAACATGGCATAGGTGTTGAAGGTCACTGCAGCAACTCCATAGCCATCTACAGTGGTACCTCAGGTTAAGTACTTAATTCGTTCTGGAGGTCAGTTCTTAACCTGAAACTGTTCTTAACCTGAAGCACCACTTTAGCTAATGGGGCTTCCTGCTGCTGCCACGCTGTTGGAGCACAATTTCTGTTCTCATCCTGAAGCAAAGTTCTTAACCCGAGGTACTATTTCCAGGTTAGCAGAGTCTGTAACCTGAAGCGTATGTAAACCTGAAGCGTACCACTGTATTTCTCTTGGACAGGACTTCAGGCCTTCCCCTAAAACTCCATCTCAAAATGCCCCTTTCACAAGCCCTGGTCACAAGCTTCCAGAGATTGGAATCAGCCAAAGAGAACTGCTGCTGGCTGTGCCCCCCCCCCCGAGTTCTAGGGTTATGAGAGAGCAAAAAACAAAACCCAACTTTTCTCTTGCCACTTTCTCCATGTCATACAAAAAGTTATACACCTCCCATTCACCTTTACTCTAAACTAAAAAGTCCCAAATGCTGCAACCTTTTTTTCACAGGGGAGTCATTCCATCCCATTACTGTATTTTTCGCCCTATAGGACTCACTGGCCCATAGGACGCACCTAGTTTTCAGGGGGGGAAATCAAGGGAAAAAATATGATTTTCCCCCGCAGGTCTGGGAGCAGTGGACAGGCTGCACGCAGCCTGTGCGCTACTCCAAGACCTTCTCCCTGCTTTTGCGGGAGGTGGCGGAATTCCCCCACCTCCCACAAAAGCCCACAGGAGCCCCGCGTGACTCCTGCGGGCTTTTCGACCAGGAGGGAGAAGGGACTGAAATGGCCAGCCAGTCCCTTCTCCCTCCTCAGGGAAAAGCCCCCAAGAGCGGCGCGCTCTTTAAAGGCTGTGCAGCTCCTGCGGGCTTTTCTAGGAGATGGGGGAATTCCCCCCCCCCGTAGAAAAGCCAGCAGAAGCCGCGGAGCCCCTTTAAAGAGCGCACGGCTTTTGTCTGCTTTTGCGGGAGGTGGGGGAATTCCCCCATCTCCCGCAAAAGCCCAAAGGAGGGTTGGAGAGTAGCGGGAAGGCTTCGCACACCTTTCTGCTGCCCCCCATCTTCTGGGGCTGGCGATGGGGGAAGTGCTGCTTTCCCCACCGCCAGCCGCAAACCCGGGTTGGAGAGTAGTGGCAAGGCGTCGCACGCCTTCCCGCTGCCCCCATCCTCTGGGGCTGGCGATGGGGGAAGCGCTGCTTTCCCCACTGCCAGCCTCGAAGCAAAACCAAGTATTAACTGACAGTAAAGTTTCTGGTACTGATCTTCCTATGCACCAAGGAACCTGGCTTAAACTCAGTTCAGAGGCAAGGGGATTCTTCTAACCAGGCTAGATGACACACCGCTGGCTCCCATGTCCTTATTCCAGAGGAGGCTGACAGCGGCAAAAACCAAATGTTGAGGAGGGCGATTATGGCCAGTCTCTTCCCCAGCCTCCTGGAAGAAGCAGCTGCTGGTGCAGGCCTTATTGATCCATCAAGTACATAATTGTCTGCACTGACTGGTAGCATCTCTCTGGGCTTTCAGTCAGAAAACATCCCCAGTCCTACCTGGGGATGCTAGGGGTTGAGTCAGTGCCTTGTGCCTGCGAAACAGATGCTCTACCTCTGAGCTACAACGCTTCCTGTATTCTTAGCATTCCTCACACTCGCATATATCCATACTAACATTTATGGATCTAGTAGTAGATAGGTAGCCGTGTTGGTCTGCCATAGTCAAAATAAAAAATTCCTTCCAGTAGCACCTTAAAGACCAACTAAGTTAGTTCTTGGTATGAGCTTTCGTGTGCATGCACACTTCTTCAGATACACTGAAATAGAAGTTGCCAGATCCTTCTATATAGTGAGAAGGTGGGGAGGGGTGTTACTCAGAAGGATGGTGGGAATGGGAGATAGGCAGATAGCTGGGAGAGCCTGTTGACGACTCTTAACGACTGTAATAGGTCTTACAGGAAAAGGCAAGGGGTGGGAAGGTGAGAAATGGTTTAGTTATGTATAGTGAGATAAGAATCCAATGTCTTTGTTAAGCCCAGGTCTTTTCATGGTTTTAAGTTTGGTAATGAGTTGTAATTCAGCAGCTTCTCTTTCCAGTCTATTTCTGAAATTCCTTTGTAGTAAAACAGCTACTTTGAGATCTTGTATAGAATGCCCTGGGAGATTGAAGTGTTCTCCTACTGGTTTCTCTGTTCTGTGATTCTTGATGTCAGATTTATGTCCGTTTATTCTTTGGCGTAAGGTTTGGCCTGTTTGTCCAATATAGAGAGCTGAAGGACACTGTTGGCATTTGATGGCATACACAATGTTAGACGATGAGCAATTAAATAGTCCCGAGATGGTATGTGTGATGTTGTTGGGGCCAGTAATGGTGTTGTCCGGGTGTATGTGGCAGCAAAGTTGGCATCTGGGTTTATTGCAGGCTCTGGTGCCAGTGTCTGTGTTAAGTCTGGTTGTAGTATTATTGTGGGTTAGGAGTTGTTTAAGATTGGGTGGCTGTCTGTAGGCAATGAAAGGTCTTCCTCCCAGAGCTTAAGAAAGAGAACTGTCATTGTCCAGGAGAGGTTGTAGATCTCTGATGATGCGTTGTACTGTTTTAACTTGGGAGCTGTATGTGATGACTAGAGGTGTTCTGTTATTTTCTTTTTTGGGTCTGTCTTGCAGCAAGTTCTCTCTGGGTATCAGTCTGGCTCTGTTGATCTGTTGTCTAACTTCATCTGCTGGGTATTTTAGTTCTGAGAAGGTTTGCTGTAGATCCCTTAGGTGAGAGTCTCTGTCTGTAGAATTGGAACAGATGCGGCTGTAACGTAGTGCCTGGCTATATACAATGGACTGTTTGGTATGTTTGGGATGGTAGCTAGAGGCATGTAGATATGTTTGTCGGTCAGTTGGTTTGCGGCATAGACACCACCTTATACCGCAAACCAACTGACCGACAAACATATCTACATGCCTCTAGCTACCATCCCAAACATACCAAACAGTCCATTGTATATAGCCAGGCACTACGTTACAGCCGCATCTGTTCCAATTCTACAGACAGAGACTCTCACCTAAGGGATCTACAGCAAACCTTCTCAGAACTAAAATACCCAGCAGATGAAGTTAGACAACAGATCAACAGAGCCAGACTGATACCCAGAGAGAACTTGCTGCAAGACAGACCCAAAAAAGAAAATAACAGAACACCTCTAGTCATCACATACAGCTCCCAAGTTAAAACAGTACAACGCATCATCAGAGATCTACAACCTCTCCTGGACAATGACAGTTCTCTTTCTTAAGCTCTGGGAGGAAGACCTTTCATTGCCTACAGACAGCCACCCAATCTTAAACAACTCCTAACCCACAATAATACTACAACCAGACTTAACACAGACACTGGCACCAGAGCCTGCAATAAACCCAGATGCCAACTTTGCTGCCACATACACCCGGACAACACCATTACTGGCCCCAACAACATCACACATACCATCTCGGGACTATTTAATTGCTCATCGTCTAACATTGTGTATGCCATCAAATGCCAACAGTGTCCTTCAGCTCTCTATATTGGACAAACAGGCCAAACCTTACGCCAAAGAATAAACGGACATAAATCTGACATCAAGAATCACAGAACAGAGAAACCAGTAGGAGAACACTTCAATCTCCCAGGGCATTCTATACAAGATCTCAAAGTAGCTGTTTTACTACAAAGGAATTTCAGAAATAGACTGGAAAGAGAAGCTGCTGAATTACAACTCATTACCAAACTTAAAACCATGAAAAGACCTGGGCTTAACAAAGACATTGGATTCTTATCTCACTATACATAACTAAACCATTTCTCACCTTCCCACCCCTTGCCTTTTCCTGTAAGACCTATTACAGTCGTTAAGAGTCGTCAACAGGCTCTCCCAGCTATCTGCCTATCTCCCATTCCCACCATCCTTCTGAGTAACACCCCTCCCCACCTTCTCACTATATAGAAGGATCTGGCAACTTCTATTTCAGTGTATCTGAAGAAGTGTGCATGCACACGAAAGCTCATACCAAGAACTAACTTAGTTGGTCTTTAAGGTGCTACTGGAAGGAATTTTTTATTTTATTTATGGATCTGTTGCTGCTATCAGAGTCCTACGGAGACATGGCTCCGAGTAGCCCTTAGCTGCCTCCTCTAATTTTCTTCCCCACCCGAAAAAATGCAGAATCAAGGGAGGGGGCAGGCTAAATTTAACCACAAGCACTGGAATCTTGTGGAGGCGTTGGGGTGTGTGTGATAAACAGGTGGTGTGGGGAAGGAATTCACACTTTCCCTCTCCTGGCCACCTTTTGTGCCTTGCAGACAATCACGATGTATTCCGAGTCTCTTTAAACGTCATTTATGCACAGCTTTTCAGGTGCTTTTTTGTTCAGTATGACAGGTTAGTGCACTGAGCTATACGTGCGTAGGTGCTGGGCTTTGACTCTCTGCCAGAATATTTTTAGCGAGGGATTTTTCTTCTGCAAAAGTTAATGGTTCCCATGGTGTGTTTATCTGCTTCCCTGTTGACTTGCAATGGCTGCACTGTATCTTGTACCTCCTTCGCATTTCCTCTTCTTTAAAAGGAAAAGGGGAAAAAACAGTGTCCCATTATGTGCTTCCCGGGTTTTTTAAAAAAATCAGAAAAAACAGAATTTTTGCATGAGGTAAAATCTTTATGTCTCATACACACCATACATTTAAAGCCCATGGCTTTCCCCACAGAATCCTGGGAAGGGTAGTTTGTTACTGGGGCTGCTAAATGGAGCTCTGTGAAGAGTAAACTACAACTCCCAGGATTCTTTGGGGGAAGCCGGCTGCTTTAAATGGTGTAGCAGTGACTAAACTGAAGCCCTCCTTGGAGGGACCATCCAGGATGCCCTGATTGAGGAAGCCTACCAAGTCATAGGGACGCGGGTGATGCTGTGGTCTAAACCACAGAGCCTAGGACTTGCCGATCAGAAGGTTGGCGGTTCGAATCCCCGCGACGGGGTGAGCTCCCGTTGCTCAGTCCCTGCTCCTGCCAACCTAGCAGTTTGAAAGCACGTCAAAGAGCAAGTAGATAAATAGGTACCACTCTGGTGGGAAGGTAAATGGCATTTCTGTGTGCTGCTCTGGTTCGCCAGAAGCGGCTTAGTCATGCTGGCCACATGACCCGGAAGCTGCACGCCGGCTCCCTCGGCCAATAAAGCGAGATGAGTGCCGCAACCCCAGAGTCGGCCACGACTGGACCTAATGGTCAGGGGTCCCTTTACCTTTACCTTTTTACCAAGTCATGTCTTCGCTTTGCTTCCTTCCACTGCTTAAAAACTCATTTCTTTCCCCCTGGATTTTATTTTATTATTTAGATAATTTTTGTTAAATTTTCCCAAATACCAAAAAATAAAAAAAATGATATGGCATAAATTTGTCTGGTCTGTCCACAGGGTCATATTTGCCACAAACGGCATTTAGGTGTGGTTTTCTAGCACTCCCTCCTGATGATAATGATGCTGATTAATTCAATGTATAATTCAACCTCCCTTTATCAAAAGATCCCAGGGCAGTGTACAACATCAAAAATACATTACATCAATGATAAAAAACATAATGACAGAAAGCCTAATTGTAAATTAATAATAATCATAATCATAATAACGATCCATTTCCCCACTTTCACAGGCCACCAGTTATTTAATGGCTATAGGCTTGGGTGAAGAGGAATGTTTGTGCCTGGTGCCTAAAGACATGTAGGGATGGCACCAGGCAAGCCTCTTCCTGATATAAAGGAAGTGGCTATAATACTACACTGACTTTACAGAAGTACTGTGAAGGAAGACATAGTTGGGCAAAAGGATGTGATTTTGATCTGAAACCTAAATTATGCCCTGAGGATTTCACCCCCCAAGGCTGAGCATTTCTACCACTCTCATATGTCCATACTAGCACTTTTGGCTCTGCTGCTGCTGCTTTCACAGCCTCTAGTCTCTTTTCTTCCACCCCCACAAAAAAATATCTAGAGCAGCATCTGTTTCCCCATGAGTTCCCCTTGTGTTTCAAAATGAATCTCATCTGCTGATGTATTAATTATTATTTACAATCTAACTTATAACTGTTGGTTCCAGAAGCTGTGCTATGTCAGGCAGATTACGCAGTGATTTTTATTTCCAGTATGACCATTGGCTTAAGCAAATTTATATTGAGGATGGGGATAAACTATTGTTTATGTACTTCAGAGAGTTACAGAGCAATCCTGTTCCTAACCTTGGCTGGGCAGTGAGCGAGCAGCGACTTGACCACCACATCCCAAGCTCTGCTGCTCGCTCAGGCCAGGGTGAAAAGTGGGAGCTATTTTCCCTCAGGGCATTTTGTTTTGTTTTTGCCTGCAGTTGGCACAACTGCGGGGTTCAAGGAACAGATCCCTTAAGGTTTTGTAGCCCATCAGTGCAAAGCCTCCAGTTCCCCACTCTTACCAGAGCAAAGCCCTACCAGCAGCACTCTTTTCCACATGTGAAAAGTGTTAAGTATAATTGTTTAATTCGTTGTTAAGTATAATTGTTTAATCTTCGTAGACAGCTGGATCGAGGCGGGTCAGGGCTGCTGATTCTTCTAGATCTGTCAGCAGCTTTCGACATGGTCGATCACGAACTTCTGGACCACCGCCTTGCCGACGTGGGGATCCAGGGCACAGTCCTTCAATGGCTGTGCTCGTTTCTCTCTGGTCGGGGACAGAGGGTGGCGCTTGGGGGGGGGAATTGTCATCGCGCCACTCCTTGGTGTGTGGAACCTCAGGGTGCGATACTCTCCCCGATGCTTTTCAACATCTTTATGCGCCCCCTCGCCCAGCTTGTTCGGAGTTTTGGGCTGGGTTGCCATCAGTATGCCGATGACACCTAACTCTATCTGTTGATGGATGGCCATCCTGACTCGGCCCCAGACACACTGACCAGATATTTGGAAGCTGTGGCTGGATGGTTATGTGGGAGCCGGTTGAAGCTAAATCCTTCGAAGACAGAGGTCCTGTGGCTGGGATGGGGCGATATGGGATTGGGGGGGGCAACTCCCATCTCCTGCGGGGGTGCAATTAGTGCCAGCACCGTCTGTTAAGAGTTAAGAGTTTGGATGTAATCTTCGACACCTCCCTTTCCATGGAGGCGCAGATTGCAGCTATAACAAAGGCGGCATTTTTCCATCTCCACCAAGCTAAGCAGTTGGCTCCTTACCTCTCTCGCCCTGACCTAGTCACTGTGATCCACGCGACGGTCACCTCCAGACTGGATTATTGTAACTCGCTCTACGTGGGGCTGCCCTTGAGACTGACCCAGAAACTCCAGCGGGTGCAAAATGCTGCAGTGAGACTCCTTACGAGGTCTTCGCTGCGAGATCATATTCACCCAGTGCTATACCAGCTGCACTGGCTCCCGGTGGAGCACAGGATCAGGTTTAAGGTGCTGGTTTTAACCTTTAAAACCCTATACGGCCTAGGACCCTCGTACCTACGGGACCGCCTCTCCTGGTATGCCCCACAGAGAAACTTACGGTCTTCAAATAAAAACATCTTGAAGGTCCCAGGCCACAGAGAAGTTAGGCTGGCCTCAACTAGAGCCAGGGCTTTTTCGGCTGTGGCTCCGATCTGGTGGAACACTCTATCACAAGAGACCAGGGCCCTGCGGGACTTGACATCTTTCCGCAGGGCCTGCAAGACAGAGCTGTTCCACCAGGCCTTTGGCCAGGGCACAGCCTGACTCACTCCCTCGGCAATCTTCGCGGAGCTCTGGCCCAATGGTTGCCAGTGGCTTGAATTAATTAATTTTATAATGAATGATTTTAGAATGTTGTTTATGCTGTACTTTTGTACTGTTTTATTGTTGTTAGCCGCCCTGAGCCCAGCTTCGGCTGGGGAGGGCGGGATATAAATAAAATTTATTATTATTATTATTATTATTATTATTATTATTATTATTATTAATTGATACTGAAATGGAGAGTAGCTAAATGTGTATTGTTAACATTGGGATTTTGCCATGGAAGCATACTGAACTCTGAGTTGATAATTAACTGTTGAATGTTCTCTGCTCTAACACTGGTGGCTTGTCTTTTGAACATGTGACAAAGGTATTTGGTTGCAAAACTCCGTTTTAAAAGGCGTGAAGCAAGGCCCATAAGGGGTGTGGCTAGGTAGAGGGTGTGGCCTCAGGAAAGACCTAAGGGCCTTATAAGGAGGGCTGCATTTGGCTATCAGGCCTGAGGTTTCCCACCCTGATATAAAAGCTAGTGCTTTCTGATGTGGTAGCTTGTTCTTCAAGAGAAGAAGCCATAGGCCAAATGTGTATGATACCCACATTTCATCATTCTATATAGTGAGACATGTTCCATGTTGGGTACTCAGAGTGCTGTTGGTAGGAAGCTTAGACTACTGCTGCTTCTGCTCTACCTCTTGGGCAGAAAGAAATGCACAGTATCTGGGGTACTCAAAACCTGTATTTTGTAGCCATTTTAAATTCCCTCTTTAACAAAAGTATTGCCAAGAACTGACACGTTACTTTCTGGCTGCCATGGTGATCAGTTTTTATGCTTTTTCTTCTCCCCCCCCCCTTACAAACTGTAGGCTGATTTCCCACAAGGTACATTTTCATCCTTTAAAGGTTCTGAGGGTGAAGGTGGGGAAAATTGTGTCTGCTGGGAAAAGGGACTCCTGTTCTCCATAGGAACTGCAGCTCCAATGATGAATGGAGACAAAACCCAAAGGGAGCATAACTTCCTTTTCTGTCAGCATGCATCTTCATTAATGAACACATGGAAACAGTGCTCGAGTTCAGCTGGAGACCTTTCATAGCCTTTCCATTTCTCAGGCTCCCCTGCACACCAACCACAAAGTACAATAGGAGGAGAAAGCTTTAGAAAAACCCAGCGGCACTGAGATCTTTTTTTAAAAAATCTGGTGTTCACCTGTATTGACTCACTTATATGTGATCCTTAAAGTATATTTCCAGCACTATAACTATGCCGCAGACCTCCAGTGGAACCCTTTCCCTTGCTTAATTGATTAATGGAATTTACTGACACATGATGTGGTGTTGTCATAAAATGAAACTTGGAAAGAAGACAAATTACTCGAGGATAACTCTGTCAATAGCTGTTAGCCTTGATGGCTAAACGGAACTGTCATGTTCATAGGCAATATGCTGGGTGGATGGATAGATAAGCAGACTGTAAGAATGGGCTAGTGCCATCAGGATGGGCATGTGAAGTTCTCAGAGGTATCTAGTTGGCCATGGTGGGAAACAGGATGTTGTTCATCTAGTAAAGGGGTGGGAACTCTGCTTCCTGTTGTTAGCTGGGCCAGTCCTATTATTAGGCAGAATGAGGCAAATGCCACAGGTGGCAAATGTTGGAGGACAGAGGTAACAGCTCATCGGCTCTTCCTCCCGAGTCCTCAGCCATCCCCCTCTTTTGAAAGATGGAGCTGTCAGCTTATCCCATGGCCCTTAAACTAGCCTGTGAGATTCACTTGCCATTCCAGGTGACTTCTATACATGGAATGGGGGAAAGGGTACCCCTTGTCCTTATACTCAGGCAGCAAAATGTCTTGACCAGCTCTGGTTAAAGAACCACATCCCCCCGAGGATAATATGTTTGGGGGCATATTCTAGTGGTAGGTGGGCCTAAGACACTGGTGGATGGCACCAGACCCCAGCATGGGAGATTGCATTCTCTCCCTCAGCCTCCCTGTTCTCTTCTTTCCCCACTTCCTCCTCACCCTGCAGGCTTCCAGGGGATGGGTTGGATCATTCTTTACAGAACTCTGAGCTGATTGCTTGCAGAGAGCTTTTGAAATTGGGCTGAGAAGTGCATTAAATTAGGCCAAGGGCTGGAAGTTGCCTACCATTGATTTAGTACATCTAGTTGTCTGATTCAGTTGGGGTAATGTGCTTATATTTCCCCCTGTAGATAGATGACTGTTCATTACAATCAAGCAAGATGAATTGCCACCTCCTTCAGGGGGGAAAAAGGGGGGGCTCTATTGCTCACAAGTTATTACTCACTTCATCCATTATTATGTTTAGGTTATTGTGTTAGGATCCCAAATGATAGCCAGTGCCGTCAACCCACTTAGACTGAGAATTGTTTTCTGGGGAGAACTGTCCTGACAACACAGGCCAAAACAACTGGGCCTGACTTTAAGTCACCTGCACTGAGGTAGCTCCCAGGGGCACCCAGCAGCACTGCCAATAGTCTCATCGGACTCTGCTGGTGGCAGTAATGGAAGAACGGCTGTGTTCCTGCATGAGTCATCACCATGGACTCAGCTGAACAGGTGGAAGCTTGTTGAGATGAAGAAATGAAGCCTACTGTGAGTTCCTGTGGGCCATGGCTTTCTTAAATTTGTATGAGTGAATTGAAAATTGGTGAGCAGGGAGGAAGGGCAAGGGATTGAAGACTGGTAAAAGACTGGTAAAAGAAAAACAACAAAAGGAAGAAGGAACCCTACTAGCAGACATTCAATCCACACAGCATAAATTATTGTCCTCTACAAAAGAAAAGAAAAGAAAAAGCCCAGACAACGAAGGGAGCAATAGGTTTATGAAAAAAAGTCCTCAGGAACGGTACTGTTTCTGAAAGTTGGTAGGATACTACATGCTTCAATTTCTCTTCAAAACTCTCTGCACACATACTTTCCCTTGTCCAGGCAAGGCGAGTCTCTAATCAATTAGAAGTTATTGCCTCAATCAGTTCATGTCAGGCTGCTGTGAAATAGCTTAATGACAGGCACAATTTACTTAGATATTTGAAATTCACTTATTTTCTAAGTACCATACAGAAACAAAAGTGATGACGGCAACAGAGTGAAGGGGTAAATTTCAATTCTTAAATGCCTGCTTGTTATTCAAATTGTAACAGAGGTTGGAGGCAGGAAGAAAAAAAGGTAGCAATTTGTAAAAAGTTTCTGTATTCACACACCAAAGCTCACTGGCAGCAGAGAGCTTGTTGAAAAGAAGCTGTAGCTAATTACAAAAGATACTAGAACTCTTTAGGAAGCTTCATACATTGTATCCTTTACAACAGGGGTCAGCAAACTTTTTCAGCAGGGGCCGGTCCACTGTCCCTCAGACCTTGTGAGGGGCTGGACTATATATGGGGGGGGGGGGGAGAATTCCTATGCCCCACAAATAACCCAGAGATGCATTTTAAATAAAAGGACACATTCTACTCATGTAGATTCCCGCTGATTCCCGGACTGTCCGCGGGCTGGATGTAGAAGGCGATTGGGCCGGATCCGGCCCCTGGGCCTTAGTTTGCCTACCCATGCTTTACAAGGTATTTAAGAGCTTATTATCAGAATATTCAGCTATCAGCCCACTGCAGGACCTGGTTTGCGGTGAACGTATGTAGGCTTGAAGAAAAGTATGCAAGCCCTGCTCCTACTCAGAGCATGTGCAAGATGCTCATTGCATTTCCTGATCATTTAGTGTTCTAATCCCATTCATATAAGAGTGGCCTGCGCACTCCTGCCACTGCTCAATGTCCACATGCATTCAGGCAAATGCTCTTCTGCCAGCAAAATGCATCCAGGCAGGCTCACTGTGCATGTTGCAGCATCCCCCTTCAGGACACGTGCAGCGCATTGTTCCCTGAACCAGATCTAAACCTTTTGCCATTAAGGGGCCAAAGTCTTCAGTGCTGCCCCCACTCTCCTGCAGGTTGGTGTGCTTCCATCGTTGCCACCGAGAGAAGGGAGCAGGCACAGGGGAGGGACAGAAAGGGAACAAAGCTTTTCCTCCCTTAATGTTCACCCCCTGCCTTAATGTTTCCCCTTCTCTTGGAGCTAGTGGGGGGGGGCATGATGAGGAAAACATTTCTTGCCTTCATGTCCCATGCAGTCTTCCTGCCAGGGCCAGCAGGAACATAAAAGAGAAATCCAGCCGTGAGGATGTTGCATTGTGGGAGAGAGAGGAGGGAGGCAGCGCATGCTTAGTGGTTCTTGATATTCCAACTGGGCTCTGCTTATTAGCAGAGGTGGGTGGCCTGCCTCCCCTCTAACCTCACAATCTCTAATCTTACAAACCTGCCACCCGGGGCATGTGCACCCTCTGGCCCTCTGTCAATCTTGGCCTGCCCCCAACCTCGCGAGATACTTAGCATCTTTTATGTTACTTTTTACAATGTTAAAAAAAGTGCTTCCGTAATATGAATGTATGTACAATGCCAGATTTTCTCCGTGATTTTTCGCTGTCATAGCAGTGCCCACAGCCCAAGAGAAGATAAACTTGAGTCGACAACTGGAACAGATAAATGACTGCACTTGCGGTTTCTGGTCACATGGATACACAGCTCTGGTCAACCACAGCCATAGAACAGTATACCCCAAATGAATAAAATTGCTTGCTTGCATTTCTCTTCTAAGCTCTGACACCAAACAAAAAGAGAAAGGCTATTCTCTTTGTACGAAGTCTATTTTGGATTGTAGTCCATACTGATGAAATTCATTGCAACAACCACAGACACTTAGCTGTGATCAGGGATTGAAGGATTTGCCCATTTCAGTTTTCTCAGTTCAGCTAATTTTTCCAATCTTAAATTCAGTTCCCCACATTTCTGCAGCAATTTGCGAATTCTTTTCTTTACAAAAATTCTCATGAAAAATTACCAGGATTTTTGGGTGAACTTTTCACAGTGTGCACATTTTTTAATATGCAGTTTTGACTAGTGTACACATTTTGTCAAGCAAATTTCCCTAATGTAATGCATTTTGTTATGTCATTTATAGTAATATATATATTTGTATGCCCCATCTCCCCTAATATGTGCTTTTATGTAACACTGTTTTGTTGGACAACTGCAGCACAATATTCGGATTAGTGCGAATTCTGAATAATAGGTGTGTTCTGGTCTGTATTTTGCATCAGAAAGTGGAAATTTGGTCAATTCACATTTAAATGTGCCCTGAATCAAATCTCCCCCACCTCCAGCTGTGAGTAGTCCCCATTAAACAAAACAAAAAACAGCCACTATATACTATCACCCTGACTTCACAGCACACTGCTTCTTACATTAAAGAAGATACATGTAGGCAGGGAGAATGTAAAACAGCAGATATGAAGAATTCCTCTGACAGCTGCACTGTGCCTTTCTATTGGGTTCCCATTCAAAGGAGGATTCGGTAAGGACAGAATGAACCAGCCCATTGTTATACATCTTCCTTCTTTTAAAAATGCCGTTTCGTAACTGATCCAAAAATCCCTTTGCCTGCATGTCAAAGCTTTTTGGACTGCTGTATGCACCTGAAGATTTACTGCACAGGTATGTTAAGTCAAAATGTGCCGTTTTAAACCTATTTCCCACCAAAACTGCTGCAGATAAGATCTCAACCTTTTCTTTTTTTTTTAAGTTACATAACTGGGAAGGGGACAGGGTTCTTTTAAAAGAAGACTTTGAAAAAGGAAACAGCGCCATTTCAAAAGGCACAATTAATGCTATTTTAGAGCATTATGAAAGCACCTGATACATTCACCGTGACACTGGAATTAGAAAGCTATAATCCATATTCATTGTGTGCCTTTGCTCTTAACCTTTTCTATATATAGGTAAAAAAATATATGTTTGAATTTATATATAAAGCATGGCTTGATCCAGCCAAAGTTAAGCATAGTATTTAATGGGAAAGTTAAGCATGTGCTTAATTCTCTTTCTGACTCTCTAATTGAGATTAATGGGACAGAAAACGTCTCCCTTGGTTCGGTAATGCTTCTGGCTCATTTTTGCCATTTTCTCACAGGGAAAAATTATCCAATCGAATTTTCTTTGACTGCTAGGCTGCTGACTTGAGTACTGCAGTAAGATTTTTTTGGCTGTAACCACTTACAAAGTGCTATGCTACTGGGTTTTGCCAGGAGCCAGTCAGCAATAAAACACCCAGTGTCAGCAAAGTTAACTCTTTATTTAAAGAGACCCAAACAGTGCAGGCCTAGTGTTCACAGCAACTCTTCCCAGTAGCTTTTGCCCCAATGAGGCAGTTAGGAGGACTTAGGGACCCGCCTTCCCACTGGTCTCTAAGGCTCCTCCCCCAGTTCTTCCCCCAGCAGCCCAAGGCTTTGTCATCTTGCCTCTCCTTGCCCAGCCCTTTTCATTTCTTTGAAGTATTGTTTCTGGGAGGGGGCGTTATAATTAACAGGATCACAACTGGCAAAGAGGGGGAAATGAATCCCTTGTCTGAAACCACTGGATTGGGAGGAAATTCTGCATTTTGTGTCAATGTAGGATTTCTTCCTAATGCAGAGGGCCTTCTCAGTAGTGGCGCCCGCCCTGTGGAATGCCCTCCCATCAGGTGTCAAGGAAATAAGCAACTACCTGACTTTTAGAAGACATCTAAAGGCAGCCCTATTTAAGGAAGTGTTTTATGTTTGATGTTTTATTGTGTTTTTAATGGTCTGTTGGGAGCCACCCAGAGTAGCTGGGGAGACCCAGCCAGATGGGCAGGGTATAAATAAATAAATAAATTATTATTACTACTACAAACAGGCAACCCCCCTTGCCTGCTAGGATATTGGCTACATACAGGTGTGTGTTAAAAGTGTGTGTTAAATTCAAAGACAGAGTTAACATCATGTCTAGTTTGGGCCTCAGTTATGAGGACTACAGAAGGACCATGATCAAGGGAATTGTAACTTGCATTTCAGAGCAGCAAGTAATCTACTGGGAGCCTGAGGAGATGCCTGACTTCATATAAGCATGTGTATATATACATAAGGATGGAACAGTGGCTTTGCCTAATGGGTGAACATTGACTTTTTGTTTTCTTAATGGTGGACACTGTTTGTAATTGTCTTAATGGAAATCATTGAAGGAAGAGTTTTGTCTGGGGGAAAAGCATTTATTGGTGATGAGGATTACTGACAGCTCACTTAGAGGGAGGAGAAATACCTTGGTAAGTAGCTTGCCATGAATCACCTTGCTAGTTTTTGTGTTAACCTAATCTTTATTTTTCGCAGAAAGTTGTATAGACCTTGTTTGGGGATCTTCCTTTGACGGGAAAACAGTGTTGTGGGTTTGATGCCTTGAATATTATGAAAGGGCCACTGTGAATGAGCAGTTAATAAGTGACAAAGAACTCTGAACCAGAGACCCAGTGTGCTGCAGCTGTGGAAAAAGAAAACCCCACGCTATGGATCATTAGGAAAGGAACTGAAAATAAAACATAATACAAATGTATGGTGTGACCTCATTTGGAATACTGTGCCCAGTATTTAGTTGGTCACTTCTACTAAAAAAGGATACTGCAGAGATGGAAAAGGTTCGGTAAAAGGCTACAAAATGATCAAGGGATGGAACAACTCCCCTATGAGGGAAGGTTGAAGTGTTTAAAGGTAAAGGGACCCCTGACCATTAGGTCCAGTCGTGGCCGACTCTGGGGCTGCGGCGCTCATCTCGATGGTGGCCGAGGGAGCCGGCATACAGCTTCTGGGTCATGTGGCCAGCATGACTTAAGCCGCTTCTGGTGAACCAGAGCAGCACACAGAAACACCTTTTACCTTCCCACCGGAGTGGTACCTATTTATCTACTTGCACTTTGACGTGCTTTCGAACTGCTAGGTTGGCAGGAGCAGGGACCGAGCAACGGGACCTCACCTCGTTGTGGGGATTTGAACCACCGACCTTCTGATCAGCAAGTCCTAGGCTCTGTGGTTTAACCCACAGCGCCACCCGCGTCCCGTTGAAGTGTTTGGGACTTCTTAATTTAGAGAAAAAGGCGAGTAAGAGGTGGCATGGTGGAAACTGATGCAGAAAAGTGTTTCCCCTCTCTCTCATAACACTAAACTCATGGGCATCTCATGAAGCTGAACATAGAAAGATTCAGGACGGACAAAAGGAACCCACTCCCATGGGAGGCAGTCATGGCTACCAGTCTATATGGATTTAAAGAAGATTAGACATGGAGGACAGGGTTGCCAATGGCTACAAGCCACAATAGCTATGCCCTGCCTCCATAGTTTAGCGCTGTAATGCTTCTGAATATGGTACCAGCTTCCGGAAACCCCAGGAGAAAGAGCTCAGGTGCTCTAATCCTGCTTGCTGGTTTCCAATAGGCATCCAGTTGGCCAGTGTGAGAGCAGGTTGCTGGACTAAATGGGCCATTGCCTGATAGAGGAGGGGTTTTTTTAATGAACAAAGACTTAATGTTTAATGACTAGGGATATTATTCTAATGGATGGAAAACCCTCTTTAGAAAATGATGCACTTCAGTTAGTGAGAGACATAGAAGAGCCTGGATCCAGTCTTTCAGTTTGAATTTAGAAAAGCAGGCAGAGGGCAGAGTTTAGCTGAAGTTAGCTGGACTCGGGATGCAGCCTTGGGTGACCGAAACAATAGCTCCCCAGAAACCTGGAACAGGATCTGATGTTTTCCTGCCTATTGTAGGGGTCTTCTTGCTTCCAAAAGTGTATCTGCATATATATGCCAATAAAGCAGATATTGCAAATCAATCAATCAATCAATCAATCAATCAATCAATCAACCAACCAATCAATCTCCAGAACTCTCTGCTGTCTGTCAGTGTATTGTAGACAATAATGAGCTAGGTGGACCCCTGAGCTAACTCTTGCATTGCAGAGGATTGAACTAGATGACCCTTAGGCATCTCTTCCAACTCTACAATTCTATCATTCTGTGACTCAGTATAAGGCAGCTTCCCAGGTTCTGTTTGCCAGGGAACCTCTGACTTCTGCCATGCAATGGTCATATTGTTAGGAACTATATGCTTGTTCCTGTTTGACTGAAAAAAAATAATGCACATGCCTTGACAAAAGATCCAGCCGGTGCCTAACAGAAGAACCCATCTGCTTAGCAACACCCTCCCAGTTTGCTCTTTATACTGATCCTTATTCAGACTGGCTCCAAGCATTTGCACTTTTATTTAGAGCCTATTTAGAAGTTAAACAGATTCGGTTCCAGAAGTCCATTTGACTTCCGAAATGTTTGACTTCCAAACCGCGGCTTCTGATTGGCTGCAGGAAGCCCCGTCGGATGTTCGGCTTCTGAAATAACATTCGAAAACCGGAATAGTCACTTCCAGTTTTCGGTCATTCGGGTGCCGGAATGTTCGGGAGCTAATAAATAAATAAATAAATAAATAAATAAATAATAATAATAATAATAATAATAATAATTTATTTATACCCCGCCAGCTGGCTGGGCCTCCCCAGCCACTCTGGGCGGCTTCCAACAAAACATTAAAATACAATAATTCATCAGATATTAAAAGCTTCCCTAAATCAGCTGTAAAGGTAAAGGTACCCCTGGCCATTAGGTCCAGTTGCGGACAACTCTGGGGTTGCGCGCTCCTCTCGCTCTATAGGCCAAGGGAGCTGGTGTTTGTCTGCAGACAGATTCTGGGTCATGTGGCCATCATGACTAAGCTGCTTCTGGTGAACCAGAGCAGCACACGGAAATGCCATTTACCTTCCCGCCAGAGTGGTACCTATTTATCTACTTGCACTTTGACGTGCTTTCAAACTGTTGGTGGGCAGGAGCTGGGACCGAACAACGGGAGCTCACCCCGTCACAGGGATTCGAACCACCGACCTTCTGATCGGCATGCGTTGCTCTTCAATCAAGTCTCATGGCAGATTTCCTCTCCCTTCGCTGCCTACTCTGTTTCAACCCTGCTGACACCTGGTGGGCAGTGTGCTGGGCAAATCTGTTTATGGCAGCCTTCATGCCATAAACAGCCACGTATGAATGAGTGCAGAGGAAAGCTCCTGCCACCTTGTCTGTGCATCTTGTGCATAAATTGCAAAAGAGCATATGCAAGTACAGTTAGGGTCTATGCTTGCCATTGGAGGTTCTGCTTTTTGCAGAGTTCCCAAGAGAGCTTATGCATGTACATGTTGTAAGCATGTTGCTCTTCCTCAGCTTTTGCTGACTGTTCATGGAATGGTGAGGGCAGCAGGTGCAATCAACTGAAGCCAGAACTCTCATAGCCAGTAACTATGGGTTCCAATATGACATTTCAGTTGGTTGGAATCTGTTGGCAGGCACTTACTATCTTCCTATTTTAGTTCAACTTTGCATTATGTAATGTTATGCTTTGTTTTTAGAGTTATATAAGCAGGCCAGAGCTAATGCCTCAAATGGAAACTGCTTTAGATGCTACATTTGTACGAGCACCTATAAAAGTGTCGTTCACTTAATTCTTGCCAGCAAAACACTTATATATATTTCAAGCATGGGTAGTCCTATTACTTTAAGTGCTTTGCTGGGTAAGCTGAGAGTTTTCCTTCACATGCAGTACTGGTTTTTAATTGATGCTTATTTGAAGCTGAATTGAGGGCTCTTGGTAAAGGTTTGTCTACTGCTTAGCCACGACATTTGCAAGTGTTTATAACTGGAACAGCATAGTTATAATGAAATAGATGGTTAAAAAATACAGTTCAGTGACTTGGACCAAAGCAAAGTTAAACTAGAATTTATTCCCACAAGACTCTAATCCAGAAACTGAAGTTTGCAAGGAAACACAAAATGCAAAACTCAGAATATCTTAAGCAAAACCATAATAAGATTTATATTATAATAAGTCCTGTAATGTAATATGACAATGTTTACCGATGTAATATAAGAATGTTAACAAATAAATAAAATGCAAATTGAAAAAAAATTGTGTGACATATTGAAAATGTCAGATGTAGAATAATACTGACATTTCTTATTTCAGTGTTATTTTGAACAATATTTTTAGCTTTATCTTCCACCAAATTACATCCAAAGTCATCTAAGGCAGCATTTTTAAAGAGCTCATTGATGGGAAATCCTTAACTTGATCATGATTTCAATAACTGTTTAAGTTTACCATCCAAATCTGTACTTGAATCACACAGGGTAGAATTCAACTAAGTTCTGTTTAGAGTACACCCACTGAAATGAATGAAGATGGCTAAGTTAGGTCCATAAATTTCAATGTGTGTGATCTAAGTAATACCACTCAAAAATATCACCCAAAGTAATTGGTTTATGTCTGGATTTCAACTAGTTTGCAGACATGAAATTTACCGAATGTAGTCAATTCAGAGCCAGTGCTCTGAATTTAGAACCTAGGAACAAGACCTAGGTGATCTGGGTTCAAATCCCAACACAGCCAGAAAGCTCACTTGTTGGTAATATTGAATTTATTCTGTGTTTGTTAAATTGTTGATTTTTGTCATTTTTTAATTTACTGACATGCTCTGTATTTCATATATTTGCATTTTTACATTTTTGAATGTTTGCTATAAGCCACTGTGGGCGCAGCCAATTGTGGAAAAGTGGCATATAAATAAACTTAATCCATTTTTGCTACCTCTTCCTTTCCTCAGGTGCCACAATAGGGCTACTCAGTGATGGTTTTTGACAAGGGAGGAGATGTGGTTTGACTTTTAAGACAATGCTTCCCCATCCCTGCTTGTATTTACTCTTTTATTTCTGGTCTCTCATTCATTGTTGTTAATATTTTTATGCCTTGTGAGGTTCACCTGAAAGATTGCACACCTTGTAACAGTAGCACAGAAATAAGAGAGAATCACTGTCTCGAATTCAAAGAGCCAAAAGTACAAAAGAAAGGTGTTCCTCTGCTACTCTTTTCATATTCTTACTGAGAAACTGGATATGAAGAGAAGCTTCCCCATGCTCTGAGCCACAATGAAGCATGGAAATGCAAGCCTGGAGAAAGGGGAACCCCACGAGAAGACTGGGAAATCTCCTTGCTTCTTAACAACTGGCTGGTATGATGAGAAGCTTTGCTTAGACGTCCTTGCAACTGGGGATGTCAGAGAAACCTGCTCTAAATGGATGAAGACACAAAAATCCCCTCCATTCATGTGTTCAGGAGTAGAATCCCTGGAACCAAATGCAATGTGTATTCATTCATAGTTTTTTTTTTTAAAGTCTGCAGATTATATGTAATTAATGACACGTTTTTAACATGTCACTTTGTTTGCCATTTCCTTCTGTTATCATGAAGCTCAATAAAGGTTTAGAACCCTGCAGGGAGAGAGCTAATTTATGGGCCATTAGCTGCTTCATTTACTATGAAAGGGAACAAACAGGGAATCTAATAACACATGTTATTTGTTCTTGGCTAACAAAGGGGCTGCCAAGGTGTGAGAAAGCCATTGATGTAGTGAGGTGCCTCTTTGCTTGTCGGATTCCTAAAACATTGTTAAGTTGCCAAAGATAGCCTACATGCACTAAGACTGCAATGCTAGCCATGCCTACTCAGAAATAAATCCCATTGAATTCAGTGAGGCTTACTCCCGGAAAGGAGGGGTTAGGATTTCAGCATTAATCTGCTTCTAACTGTGAATTATTATTATTTTTAATGTTATGTATCACTCATTATTTTCTTTCCATGTGGAAAGAAGAACTCTCTCTTATTGGTAGATTTCATCTGTGTTCCTCCATTAAAGTTCCAGTAGGGAGAACCATCTGAATTTGACTGCCCATTTTTGAACGCCCTGAAAATGGATTTTAAATGTTAATTTAACTTTAAAATTCCTTCCCCTCCCTTTCCCCTCAAAAAATGTTTTCTTGACATAACTAAACTCTCCCCCCATGATGCCTAAGTGGGGAGGGGGGGAGGAGATAGGATGACAAGCTGATACTGAATTGTGAAGTCAAGGTAGTGAGAGTGGCAGCAATCCTAACCCTACATACCTAGGTGTAAGACCCACTGAATTCAATGAAACTTACCTTTGAGTAGAGCTTCCAGCCTTAGAGAGCTTTGTGATGGGCCATTAGTCATAGAATAGAATCATAGAATCATAGAGTTGGAAGAGACCACAAGGGCCATCGAGTCCAACCCCCTGCCAAGCAGGAAACACCATCAGAGCACTCCTGACATATGGTTGTCAAGCCTCTGCTTAAAGACCTCCAAAGAAGGAGACTCCACCACACTCCTTGGCAGCAAATTCCACTGTCGAACAGCTCTTACTGTCAGGAAGTTCTTCCTAATGTTTAGGTGGAATCTTCTTTCTTGTAGTTTGGCTCCATTGCTCCGTGTCCGCTTCTCTGGAGCAGCAGAAAACAACCTTTCTCCCTCCTCTATGTGACATCCTTTTATATATTTGAACATGGCTATCACTTTATCATGTTTGTGCTTAAGGTATCACATAGCTCTATGTTGCTTTTATCCCTCAGTAGGGAACGCTAGGAAAGGCAATTGATTTGTAAATATAGTGTAACTATATAGTGTAATCTATATAGTATAGATCAGTGTTTCCCAACCTTTTTTGGGCAAAGGCACACTTGTTTCATGAAAAAAATCTCGAGGCACACCACCATTACAGCCCCGTGACGTCAGCGCGCAGCGTCACGCCGGGAGGGACATGAATTGCTAGCAAATTACATAATCACCTCCTTGAGGGCTGGCTCATCTTCTCCGAAGGCAGAACCCCATTAATTAACAGCACAGACTCACACCATAGCCAAGACGAGGGGGGAAAACCTCAGTCATGCACAGTCATGCACATGTGGGGGCTAAATGAGGACGAAGACCGGGCAGAGAGCAGGGTTCAAATCACCCCACCTGGCCAGGACAATCCCTGGGTGCTCCCTTGGGCCACTCGCCTGACCCACCTCGCAGGGCTGTTGCTGCAAGGATAACACGGGGAGAACCACGCGCGCCCCCGGGAGCTCCTTGGAGGAGAAAGCAGGCGATGAATGCAATGCACGAAATATATGAGAGGCGACCAGGTTTTGCAGGCGAGGGGCCCCCGCCAGCCTCTGCTTCCAACACCCGGCGCAACGACACCGAAGTTTCCCCCCGGGCTTGGCTCGGGGAGCAGCACTGCTCCCCCCCGGCTCCCCTTCGCCCTCCCGGCTCTCTCTGCCGCCCACTGGGGACCCCCCTCACCTGCCAAGTCTGGAGCGCCGGTGGAAGTTGCATGCATGCATGCAGGGTGCCGCGTTGCCATTGCATTGCACTGCACTCCATGCAACGCCTGCATGCATGCATTGCCTTGCACGCCCGCCAAGGGGTCTCCCCGCGGTCCGATGCGTCCCCTCCGGCGTTGATGCAGCATTGCAAAAATAAAAAAACCCCGACGCAGCCCTACCTGGGGGGCAGCCTCCGCCTCCGCCGCTCCGCCTCCGCGGGGATCCCCGGGCTCCATCCTGCCGCCCGATCTCCGCGGGGGCGCAGGCAGGCTGCGTGGGGTCTGCGCGGAAGAGCCCCTGCCCGCCCGGCCGCCGCCGCCGCGCTCATTCCATGGCCGGGAGAAGAGCGCTTCAAACAAAATGCCCGGCCCGCCAGGCCACGCTGGGAAACATAGTTCGCGCACCCCGCGTGGGCGCGGAGCCCAAGGGCGAGGGGACTACGGATCCCGGCAGCCCCCGCGCCGGGGACGGAGGGGGAGAGGCCGGGTGCAGGGATGGAGGGACGGGTGGGCGAGCGAGTGAGTGAGTGGCAGCCGCCAAACCTTGGCCGAGAGCCAGGAAGGGCCTCCCCGGAGGAGGAGGAGGAGGGAGGCGCAGAGCGGGAGGGAGGGAGGGAACCCCAGGGATCATCTAGTGACGGTGCCCCAATCGAAAATTTGACTTTAAAAAAAAAAATCTTTCGAATTTTTTAATTTTTCCCGCGGCACACCAGGCAACATCTCGCGGCACACTAGTGTGCCGCGGAACAGTGGTTGGGAAACACTGGTATAGATCATCACAACAACAATTTTGTATAGTGCAGCTATAGCAAACAGTACAGGAATGTATTGGATGGAAATACAGTGGTACCTCAGGTTACAGATGCTTCAGGTTACAGACGCTTCAGGTTACAGACTCCGCTAACCCAGAAATAGTATCTCGGGTTAAGAACTTTGCTTCAGGATGAGAACAGAGGTGTTCTCTGTACAGAGGTGGTGCAGTGGCAGCGGGAGGCCCCCTTAGCTAAAGTGGTACCTCAGGTTAAGAACAGTTTCAGGTTAAGAAGAGACCTCCGGAATGAATTAAGTTCTTAACCCGAGGTACCACTGTAACAGTGGAACAACAGTGCAACAAAACCATTTCACTTTACAAAGAATAAATGACTGGGCGGATATTACTAATTTAGTACATCCCCTGCTTACAACATAGATCTACTATTGGAGTTGGAGAAAAGAGGACCATTTCCCAACAGTACAGGGGGAAGAACCATGCCACTGTTCAGATATTACTGGATTACAGCTTCCACCATGCCTGATCAATGGTCACAGTTTCCTCACCCCTAAAAGAGTAGCTCAGCTTTATGATGAGATTCACAGGGTCAAATGACAGCAAAGTTTGTGCAATTACCAAAATGAATAAGGAAGCCCTTTGGTCTCTGCTCCTAACCTAAAAGCGGGGCACTTTTTCTGAGCATCTTTGCCCTTTGTGAAACCCAGTTTAGACAGGCGAGTTCAAGAAGCCACATTCCTTTAACATGAATTAAGTTGGTAGTGATGCACCCAGTATCATCTGGGCAGCAGCATTTTGAATTGCTCCTGAATTAGGAACCCTCCTGTCCCAGAGATAGGGTCAGCCTGTTTTGAAGGGGATTACATTCACCTTGAAAGATCAGGCATGCCGTTTGAGGGTGCACTTGAACACCCCTTTGCTCCAGCTTTGGCTGGTATAGCAGCTACACCTATTCCTGGGGTGGTCAGTTTTGGCCATAGTCACATATGCATTAGTTATATCTAGGTTGGATTACTGCAATGTGATCTAATGTGAGGCTGTGCTTGAACACCACCTGGAAACTACAGTTAGTGGGGGAAATGCTGTCACTATGAGACCAACAAGTGCTAATTTTAGAGATTATGTTTAACCCTGATCTCTAAATCAAGAGATTTGGAGTTGCTGGTCCATTTCTCGGTGTAATTCAAGTTACTATATCTCCTAAGACTGAACAAGCAGCAGTGGAACCAGAATCTCAGACAAACAGATGGGACTGTAAACATTTTCAACTAACATTTCTGAAAAGTAATTTATTTTCTTTTTGTATAAAAAAATGTATTTTGGAAACATGCTTTAAAGATACTGTGAAAATGCTTTTAAGATAGCATGAGCAATTTGCTCAGTACAGAAGGCCATGTTAGAAATATATAACAAATCAAGACTGATGCAGCTGCTCTACATATTTATTTGCATGTAATTAACAATTTAAATATCTTTTTGATGAGGTGCCATATGTCAAACTATAGCTGGTAAGCATGGTGCACTTAGTCTCCTACAGTATATGCTCATTACAAAAGCATTGCTCACAAATGTGAAAAATGTAGCCTGGCCTTCACACAGCAATTGTATTTTACTAAGTTTCAGGATAGAGCAGGATTATACATCCATATTTGGAGAGTTTAACTCAGGAGGGTTGAAAACAATAAATTGGAAGCAGAGATCACATGATGGAAGGAGAGAAGGTATGTTTCTCAAAATTTGCCTTCCACTTTGCATCTCCCAAATCTGCTCTTGAGGCTTAGGAGCAAAAATTCCCCCCCTCCTACTGGGTCCTCTGCTGGATCAAAGACCTTCCTGTTTTTAGAAGAGAAACTCAAGATCCAAGCCAATCAACTTGGATCTGTTTTTACACTGCCTCTTACTTTCTGCTCTTGTAGATTTTTTCTCCTCTGCAGTTAAATTCTTTAATAAACTATAAGGGCTAAAATCATGCAGTATTTTTTTTTAAAAAAATTACCCTATAACAACTAATTTAATTATAACTTTCCCCAAAAGTATTCAAGGCACCCACATCAACTATTGTCAGTATTTACCCTTTGCACCCGTGATATGAAGATACAAGGCAACATGCACAGATTTAGTGATGGACTGTGACTTATTAATTTTGCATGGCTGATCTACAATGTAATCAACTAATTAGCTGCTATTTCGTGGCAAACACTGCTTCTGATTCATAGAATCATAGAATTGTAGAGTTAGAAGGGCCCCCACAGGTCAAAGTCCAATACCCTTTAATGCAGGAATACAGCTCACAACTGTCTCTGAATGGGCTTGAACTACCATCCTTCTGGTTAAGAGCCAGAGGCACTGACCCCAACAGGAGCACAACAGGAATTCTCACTACCAATATAGGATCTAGAAAATGACACCACCTCCTTATCTTCCTTGCTCAGGTACCCCCACCTTGGCCCTAAGCTTCGGATCAGATATTCAATTGCTCCTACTGTTCTCTACTCACACTTTCTAAGGGTTTCCTGAGGAAGTCCTGCTAGTATCACTGCCGCCAGATTCCTTGAGCTGGTAAGTTCCTGAAGTGAACCTCCCTTCATCATTCAAATGTCTTACTAGCTTAGCTCATACCTTTTTATTTCACATGCATTTAAGCAGTCAGTTAATCACATGCTTTTTCAGACCAAATAAAGCATAAAGCCTGGGCTATGGTCCCAGTCCAGGCCACTTCCTTGGGTGCCTCATGCTCCTACTCTGACTGGGTGGAAGAAGACGGTCTCCTTCCCCACATGCAGGAGACAGAAGACAGTTCTTCTCATTCTTAACTTATTTATGTTGCGGGATATGAAGTGAATGTTATAGCAAGCATTAATCTAGCATCATTTTCCAGATTAATACCTCCCACTCCCATTTTGTGCCCCTGTTCTAAATATAAAACAGGTTAATGAAAATCCTGAGATAAGATAAACAAGAATGGTATCTCTGAATAAACTGCTTTGGTTGATTATCTGTTAAATATAAATGTAGCCCTTGTGAGAGATGGGGGAGGGTGAGAATGCAAACATTTAATGATGTATTCCACCTATGGAAGGTCATAAATTGGATCCAGCAACAAATCATTTTGAGCATTGGTATATTAGATAAGTCAACAACTGGCTGAAATCTGCAAAGCCAGTGGGAAGGATTATCCATCATTTTGTGTTATAAATGGTACCTTTTGTTCCTTGAACTGCCAAAGATGCTTTAAAACTAGTGAAACTAATCATAACAAGAGACAACAAAGCCAATTCATTTTAGAAGTTGGAACAAACTCGGGCAGAAAATTACTATTGTCCATAGTGTATCAAGGGTTTAATACTAAATCTACTGCAAAAAGAAAGGCTGCATTAATCCTAATGACACAGTGAAAATATCAACTCTGTTAATAGAAGAAAAACAAATGGAGCAATCAACCAGGATTCCTACATCACCAACAGATCTGTGAAATGAGATAGCTAATGCAAAACCAATTAGCTTTCATAACCAAAAGCAATGAAAATAGTTGACCCATTACCTATACTGTAAAATACCTATACTGTACTGTAAAATTCCATAAATAATTGAAGGTGAATGCAAAATTACTTTCAGCACAAAAAATAATTTGGCTGCAATCCTAAACACACTTATTAAAGACTAAGATTTATGTAAGACACAGTGAGACTTATCTCAAAGAAAGTGTGCACAGAATTGCTGTGTTAAAGTGCTAATGTTTTGTTGTGATAGCAGGAAGGTTAACATTCTATACCAGTTTTATCTTACACTTTTTAATTTTTGCCTTATCTCATTTTGTAATGTTTTGATTACAATAGCTAATCTGTTTAGTATGAAACAAATTGCAGGTACGCAGCCTTGTGTTTATCCTAAGCAAGGATATGTGGAAAGAGTGTTGTCACTCCCAGTCCCATGGGATTTACATCCTGTTGCATCCTCTGTCCCTTCCTTGAGATGATCCTATAGTCACATGGTACATTCTTCAAATTATCATGTAGTAATTGGAACAGTTGTGGTATCAACACAACACCTGCAATCGGGTATTTACTGCAGGAGCTGTGTTTATAGGCATTAATTTCTACTAGGCTGCAGTGTTAATTTTTTTTATCTGCAACACTAGAATGATATATTTGTACTCCTTTCTATCTATAATAATAATAATAATAATAATAATAATAATAATAATAATAATAATAATTTTATTTATACCCCGCCCTCCCCAGCCAAGGCTGGGCTCAGAGTGGCTTACAAGCAATAATAAAAACAAATTGAATGATTACAACTTAAAAACAACATTAAAATACAACATTAAAATATGGAAACATTAAAATATTAAAATGTAGCCTCATCGCAGGAGGAGAAGGAAAGGAAAAAAGAAAGAAAGTGAGGGAGGGAGGGAGGGAGGGAATCAAATTGGCTCCAAGCCAAAGGCCAGGCGGAACAACTCTGTCTTACAGGCCCTGCGGAAAGAAATCAGATCCTGCAGGGCCCTGGTCTCATGAGGCAGAGTGTTCCACCAGGCCGGAGCCAGAGTTGAAAAAGCCCTGGCTCTGGTTGCATTCTGCACCCTCTGGAGTTTCTGGGTCAGCTTCAAGGGCAGCCCCGCGTAGAGCGAATTACAGTAGTCAAGCCTGGAGATGACCGTCGTATACAATACAAACCAGGGGGAGAAGAAAGGAAAGCTCCATTGCACACACAGGGTCCTTGTGCAGGCTTTCCACTGACAGGGCTCATTAGATGAATCCCATCCTTAATAAGTAAATATTAGATATATTCCATTTTAAATCTGTGCATGCTCATCCCAACCTTTTCTGAATCATGATACCTGTAGCTCATTCCTGTGAGGAGGAGGTGTTAAAAACATGAAAGGAAAATATGAAAATCTAGCGGGCACCAAGCCTCGTGTACCTATGTCAATGACATCACAAACTGGAGCTTGTAAAAAGCCAATAGTGCAGTCATTGTCCTAAAGAGCCATTTTCAAATACCTGTGAGATGCTTCTCCAGAATTATGGCTCCTTCAGTCCTAATGTGGGATTCCTCGAGAAATTCTCAGCCCATCTTCTTAAACAGATGATGGTTGCTTTCTAGTCTTGTCTGGTCTGGCCAATATTCATTAACAGCTACTAAGCCAAGCTTTCCTTACCATATACATATTGTATAGGACTGGGAAAGTTGATAGTTCTTTCCCTTTTCCTCCATTCCTTACTTTCCCAAAGTCACCTTGTGGAGTGGGTGTTATGGAAGAGGAAAGCTGGCAGTAGGGAAAGCTAGAGATGGCATAGGTCCCATCATCTTTAGGTACCAAATGTCCCTCTGTACATCACAACTTTGGAATAGGAAGGCAAGAAAGCAAACTGTCATCAGGGAACTGAATTCCGTCAGATTGTGCCCAGGATACTCTTTTTATACTTTCCTTTTATCAAACTACAATGCCTATAAAAATTTGCAGCGTCTTTCCCTGTTCACATTTTGCACTACCATATTAAATGCTTCTTTTTCTGGCAGTCATTTTAACCACACAAACCATCCATTACAGCAATACTCTTATTTTCTCTGTGTTAAGGTTTTGGCACCAACCTCAAGAGGCTCATAAAAACAGAGCTACTTCTTTTCCAGTGCTGTGAGACACTTGGGAACAATTGTGTTTTTTCTCTCAATCTCCAGAACTGCCAGTAGAATTTCTCTTAGGGCAATTTGTCTATCAGTGAGCGATTAAATTTTTAATTTCTCTTTGACAATTCATTGCAGAAAATTCATTAGAAACCAGGGCCATCTATCATTTCCTGTTCATCTAGTGGGGACATGGATAGTTCATTATTGTTTGACACTCCTGCTTCCAGCATCGTTATTAATGAGAATCGGCAGCAAGTCATATCAGAAGGCATATCAGAAACCGATTCTACCACTGGGGAGAGTGAGCAACCTGTCTCAGGCAGAAAGTGGTGGGAGTTGGGTATTGGAGGGCAAAAGCTTTGTTTATGCCACATGGCCTTCTTTGCATCCCCTAAACTTGCCTGCTGTCTTAGAGGAGGATGCTTGAGCACCAGTGTGGAAGTAAGATTCAGCTGCCAATCCAGCCAGGTCTTGCACATAGAACATGGGGAGAGGTGAGTGACAGCTTATCATTTGCCTTGGACAACATCTCGTCATTTGCCTCATTCAAGATTTTTATATATGTTAATGAAGAAACCACAAGCTTATCACGCCAGATTTTGTCACTTCCTTTGATTGATCAGAAGGTACCGTATTTTTCGCTCTATAACACGCACCCGACCATAACACGAACGTAGTTTTTAGTGGAGGAAAACAAGAAAAAAAATATTCTAAACAAAACAGTGGATGTATGATTTTTGTGGTTCATGCTGTGGCCACAGACATGTGATCTGACAGTGAGTTTAGAGTAGCCCAATACAAAAATCCCGAGGATCCATGTGGATCCATGCTTTGTAACCATGTTTTTGCACCTCTGCTGCCCAAGGCAACAGTGGGTGTGAGATTTTTTTGGTGCAAGATGTAGCCATGGACATGCTATGTGATCTGATGGTGAATTTGGGGTGACCCAGTGCAAAAATCCTGAGGATCCATGTGGATCCGTGCTTTGTAACCATGTTTTAAGTAGGGAGGGAAGGAAAAGCACTCAAAGGACAAGGAGCATGCGTGGGGTGGGTGGAGAAGGATGCTGCTAATAATGAACAAGAGGGGTATAAGGGGAGAAGGCTCCTCTACTCTCCCACTTTGCTCCTTTAAAGCAAGCAGGCTCTGCTTTTCTTTCTCCTCCCCACTCATCCCTGGCTTAGCGAGCTGAAAAACTTTGCTGCTATGTAGCGAGCTGAGTGGGGAGGAGAGAGGGACAGAGAGCCTGCTTGCTTTAAAAGAACCAACCGGACAGGAGCTGCTTACACTCATGTAAGTGGCTCCTCTCCTCTCCCGCTTTGCTCCTTTAAAGCAAGCAGGCTCTCTGTCCCTCTCTCCTCCCCACTCAGCTTCTCTTCTCCCCCTTTGCTGTTTCAAAGCGAGCCACGGAGGAGGGAAGGAAGGGGAACCATGGATCCTCTGCTCACGACTGCAGCAGATCCCCCCCCCCGCCACCCGTAGGCATTCCCTCCATAACACGCACAGACATTTCCCCTTACTTTCTAGGAGGAAAAAAGTGAGTGTTATGGTGCAAAAAATACGGTATATCCATTATGACTATGGTCTGGGTTCTGCCTACCTTAGTCCCTCACATATTCCTCCCAAATGGATTAAAATAACGAGAAAAGCCTGGCTGTTGTTCAGAAAACAAGCCCTCCCATTCATTCAGTTATTGTATGAGCAGAAAGCAGAACCACATCCACTAGCTCCACCTGCTGCCACATGCCACCAGCCCCACCCTCTAATGCTTGCGACACCATACATGTAGCCACTCAAGATAGTTATGCAATGGGCCTGGTCCCACTCCTCACCCACACAAACATGTGGAGGCTTTTCTTCTGAACAGCCCTTACATCCCGTTCTTTCCTTCAGTGAAAGCCCAGAACAGGTTTTACTCATTAGCAGCATTCAAATTGTGGGAATAGTCTACCAAAGCAAACACTCCATAAACCCAGCCATGAGCCCCTTCCAACCAAGGTTCATCTCACCTAACATCCTGCAGTCAACCAGATGCTCCTGGGAAACATGAGCTTGGCTATCCTCCTCTCTACATTTCACCAACAGATGAAAACATTTCTGTTTAGGAAGGCCTAAATTGGTAACTGGATGACACGGACTAGTTAACCATGACTGCTTCTGGATAGTATGTTATAGCCTGCTATAAATAAGTTGTCATTTATAATATGGTGGAATGGGGTTTGGCTAAATTGTTTTGTTTTTGCTGTCTTATCTACTATAAACTGGTATGTTAACTGTCGAGTCACGCAGGGGTGCCCAAACTGTTTTCAAAGAGGCCAAATTTGATGAAGTGAACATGCATGGGGACCGACCAAAGTTGTTGAGCTTTTTTTAGGATTAAATCTACTGGCGGGCTGGATTAGGCCCCCGAAACGGACTTTGGACATGCCTGGTCTTGTGCTAGGGTGTGATCAGTGTGTGTGTGTGTGTGTGTGTGTGTGTGTGTGTTTAAAAAACCCCACACCCAAGCATTTTAAAGAAAGAATGATATATATCAAATGTGTCAACCATTCCAATTTGACCAGGACATTCCAGAATTACAAAAGCCATTCTGGCTTCTGACCGGATCCTGTAATGTCCCATTTTCAGTGCCACTCTTTCATCTGAGTGAGTCAGCTAGCTCCTGCAAGAGTTTGGCACTGAAAGACACTTGCCTTTCGTGTGAAAGAAGGAGGCTGAGCAGGAGCCCATGGAGGAGGAGCTGGTAAAAGGGCGAAAGATTTATACAATCTGAGGTGAAACAAGAGGTGGAACTGGTAATGCCACAGACCACCAGGCTGCCCCCACTGGGCCCAGACATTATGCCTCTTCTTCCTAATACTGCTGCCCCACTGGAGAAGAAGAAGACAATGAGGATGAGGACAATGACGGGGAAGAAGAGGTACCAGTGCAGCACTCGCTGAGCTTGCTGCTGCCAGTAATGAAGACAGGGGATTGGGGCAAGGAAGCCCCAGCTGGCTCATACAGGAGCACAACATGGAAAGGTGCACATCCCAGTTTTAATTGGTGAAACATTGGAGAGTACGCATAATTAAGTGTGTTGCAACGCTGTATTTAGGGTGAGTCCAGGTGGTTTCCTTACACAGGGTGCCGTGCCAAAGGGACACAAAATTGAGAAGATCCATTTGGGGGAGCCAGATTTTGGCCTCGCATAGGGTGCCATATTACAAAAGACTACCAAAACCTAGCTTTACCCAGGAGTCACACAATGGGAGGGGGGGGCTTTCTGAAATCAGACAGAGAAGAAGAAGAAGAAGAGTTTGGATTTGATATCCCACTTTATCACTACCTGAAGGAGTCTCAAAGTGGCTAACCTTCTCCTTTCCCTTCCTCCCCCACAACAAACGCTCTGTGAGGTGAGTGAGGCTGAGAGACTTCAAAGAAGTGTGACTGACCCAAGGTCACCCAGCAGCTGCATGTGGAGGAGTGGAGACGCGAACCTGGTTCCCCAGAATACAGAAGGGGGGGGCACTGTGGCTCTTCAGATGTTGGACTCCAACTCCCATCAGCCCCAACCAGCATAGTAAATAGTCCAAGATGATGGAAGCTGTAGTGCAACAGCATCTGAAGGGTACCATGTAGCAATCCCTCGATATATATTTTTTAACCTTACTCAGACTGTGAGTTACATTTTAAATCAGATGGAAATTTATCTGTGTAGTTCCACTTAAACCTCTGGCTAACTTCACCTCAAGCAAGGACTTTAAAAGCCACTTTCCATTAATAGGAAAGAAAGTCTAGGAGAGACAGGTGACCATGAATCAATAACATTGCTTCATTGGAAGTGATTAACATTAATTCAGTGTCGGCATCCCTGAAAGCCCATGCTGTTAACTCCGAAAATGAGGTCCATTGTGATTGCTCACCATATCCTGGAAATGTCCCAGTAGCACAGAAAAACATAGCAGAATGAGGCTGCAATCACAGTCCCACTAACTGGAAAGTAAGCCCCACTGAATTCAGTGGGATTTACAAGTTGAGCAAATGCATAGGATTGCAAGTTCTTCTCCTTGAAGTGGATTTTTGAATGAGTTCCAGAAATGGTTTAGTTTGTGCCTGCCACTCGGGCGCATAAATGTAGTTCAGAGGATTATACAAAGGGTGGAGGGAGATTAAATGATAGAGCCCATGCTCAACTGGACTTGCCCCATGCAGCTGTTTTGCCAATATCAGAGGATTATTTTCAATTTTTCATTAGCACTGCAGTCATCTGCCTTTCAAATGCAATGTATTATATATTACCACAGGAATGAATAATACAGATTTGTTAGCTAGCTGGGAAGTAGAGATGTTGCAACTGCTACAGCTTCCTTTTCAAATCCTTTGAAGTGTTTCTCTACTGCAACAGGGATACAGCTGCTTGCGCGATTACAGAATAATTAGAGGTTGACAGATACTGTCAATTAGAGGTTGACAAAGACACTTAAGGTAACAGGGAGAAATCATGCATCCCTTGCCAGTACACAAACTGCACCCTGGTATTCACCCCATTGAATCCTAGTGATTTACACACAGAGAGAAAGAGAGAGAGAGAGAGAGAGAGAGAGATGGAATTTGGCTTTGAGACAAATTCTCTTGACCTTTACATGTAAGGGTCTGGAGAGAAAAGTAGGCAGTTAGCCAAGCCCTCCTGAGGACAGATAATAGAAATGCTTGTCAAATGCAGGAAGCTTGGCAGTAAAAACAAAGTCCAGAAATGTCTTGGAGCTTTAAGGCCATTCTCTTGTGAGAAAATGGATTCAGCAGTGGCACAGATTACCTAGTGGAACTGTGGGATGTTACTATTTCCCCATGCAATATTTCTATAAAAGGCACATGGTACTCCACCTTAAAAAAAATGGTTTAGACACATGATACTCCATTGTAGCAAATGGGGCTAGATGAGGTGCCTTCTGGAGTCTATAATTCCTAAGACCGAACAAAATATTGCATGGAATGAAATGAAAAGTGACGGCAGTTGGGATCTAGATAATGCTTAGGGACAATTTTAACATTATGTTCTCCAAACCAATTTGGGTGGGGTGTCACAAAAAAAACCCTTGTATATCATGCCAACTCTGCGTGGAAGCTTATAAACTGCTTAATATGTCGATAAGCCCAAGTGTACTTTGCTAGGGCACACAGTCCTAACAGCCACTGATGCTGGCATGGCAACTCTGTCTGTAATCAGGCCTATCCATATGGTAAGCAGCTTACAAACACTATGACGCCACGCAGAGCTGCTGAAATGCCAGATTTTGTCTCCCCCTCCCCTTCCCAAATGGCCTATAATATGTCCTATTCCTCGTCGGCCTCCAGAAAGGTACATCCTCTTTTGGTTCTGGCCTGGCTGCCTAAGTGAGTCAATGTGAGCAGCTGCTGCAAGTCTTTAAGGCAGGAAGGCAGACACATACACAGCCTTAATGGGCTACCCTTTATTCCACCTGGGTCCTATACTGTGTCTGCCTCTATAGTTCTGCTCACTTGTTCTCTAGGCACAGCTTCTGCAGGTGCTGAAGGAGCACAGTGGGGAAGCTTTCTCTATGCAGATATCTGCATCAGTCTGTGAACATCCAGGAGGTGGTGCCAGTGCCACCTGTGACATCAGAACCTGTTATGTACTGAGTTGAATAGGATCCAAAATGCAGCAGTCCGATTGGTCCTAGAACAATAGGATTCAGAATGCAGCAGTCTGATTGGTCCTAGAACAATGCAGAGTATGATTGGTCTGCAGGAGCCACCCAATCCAGCTCCTGATGGAAGTGACTCCACAACCTGATTGGCCTACAGGAGAATTCCGGAATTAGTCAATCATGTGCAGCCCATTGTGTAAATAATGTATATAAAGCAGATACTTTGGGGAAACTTTCATTCCTCCTCACCACTATGAGCTGAATAAAGAGCATGAAATCCACTCTCGACTCTGAGTATATTTCAGAACCCATCTACACCCCATTTATCCTTTCATAAAATGTGGCATGGAGGGCAGAACAATCTATAGTACAATGAAGAAGGAGTGGGAAATCTTTTTCAGTCTGAGGGCCTCATCACATCTGTACAATCTTCCAGCAGGCCCCATGATGCTGGTGGGCGGGGTTAGAGGCAAAAGTAGGCAGAGCAACAAATGTAAATACTACTTTTGCTCAGTGCACTGCTTTCTTCATGCAACCCTCCATCCCCTGCTCAGGCAAGCAAGAGGCATCGTCAGAGCTTCAAGAGACATTCAAGCCAAGCAAAACACCCAAGGGTGTGTGAAGCAGGACGAGTGGAGTGTGTGGCCTGGGGGACAGTGGCGCAACTGGTGAGGGGGTGTGGCATTTTCAGAGTCCCAAGGATCTTTTCCTGCAAGAAAGGAATAACCCTGGACAGGGCTTTTTTGTGTGTGAGTTCTCACCAGTACAAAGAACCAGAAGGTCCTTTTGTGCTACCCATGGGAGCTATTTTGTTCTGGCACCCACAGGATGTGTATCAGCAAAGGAGTACTAGCACCTCATTTCTTTCAAAAAAAGAGAGCACTGAACGTTGGGAGATCTTCATTCCTACTTCTTACACACATTTTGGAATATTCACTTGAATTAATGATAGTTGATTCACCACATACTTTAAATAGATTCATTACATGCTCTGCTGGTGAAGTCCAAGCACTTAACATGTTTAACGTTAAAGGTTTTTATTTATTATAATAATGTGACTTTAAGTCCAAAATATTTGCTGTTCAAAGCTTTACACTATTCCTTCTGATTAATGATAGAGCTTTATAAATTCAATTTACTGTTTATGGAAAGTATCTAAGGCAGCCTTTTCAGTATTAATTGGCTTTTTTAAAAAATGAGTCAATTTGGTTGGTTTTAAGTGAGGCATTCGGCAGCTATTTTCCCTGAGTCTCACGGCCTGTTAAGCTCAGCAGATAAAAACAATTATGAGTTATTAAAAATTGATAATTCACAAAATCACTAATTTAACACTTAAGAGAAACAAAGTAGAAAATTATTTTGAAGTCAGCTAGGCATTACAACAGAAATGTTTGAAGCAAAATGATATATAAGAAGAGTAGGGCAGTCAGTGTGTTCTAGTTGCACTGTTACTTCACATGAGATGGCAGAGATGCTCAAGCAATTTGGCAAGAATCTGGCCTGAACGCGATGTCCACCTGCCAACATGTCCCCAGGGTGTTATACCCATACAAAGCAGTATCTCTGAAGAAACATTGCTGTAAAATGTTTTCCCACAACATTGAAAGTTTAAGGCAACTTGTTTACCTTATTCTAAGGTCATATATAGATGTGCCCTGGGCCCTCTAAAGCCCTTTGGTTGTATAGAATACAACCATTGACCTCTAAGATTGAACTCAGTACTGTTTTCTCCCTCCACCTACATCTGACATTGCCATGAGGTTATTTATTTATTTAATAGAACATAAAATGTCTGAGTGGGTTTCCAAGAATTCAGTCTGGGTAATGGGATTACAGTGGTGCCTCGCAAGACGAAATTAATTTGTTCCGCAAGTTTTTTCTTCTTGCGAGTTTTTCGTCTTGCGAAGCACTGTTTCCCATAGGAATGCATTGAAAATCAATCAATGCGTTCCTATGGAGACCGTCCGGGGACAGAGGGGAAGCGCCGCACGCCTTCCCCTCTGTCCCCGGACCTGTTTAAAGCAAGGGGTGGCGGGGAGAAAATTGCTTCTCCCCGTTGCCTGCCCCGCAATCTCCGGGGACAGAGGGGAAGGCGCACGCGCCTTCCCCTCTGTCCCCGGACCTGTTTTAAAGCAAGGGAAGGGGCAGCGGGGAGCATCGCTTCTCCCCGTTGCCGCCCCTTGGTTCAAAAGGGGTCCGGGGAGAGAGGGGAAGGCACGCGCGCCTTCCCCTCTGTCCCCTCTTTTGAAGCAAGGGGCGGAGGGGAGAAGATCGCTTCTCCCCGTTGCAGCCCCTTGGTTCAAAAGGGGTCCGGGGAGAGAGGGGTACAGAACCATATGTGCCAAGAACAAACACATTCTGTTCAAAGCCTAAGAAGGCATGGACACATTGGGAAGAATGGACATCTTCATGTGTGGCATGGGGCAGTAGAGTGTGCCTATGTAGGGTACCACCTCTCCAGTCATTATGCAAATCATTTCTTGGAAGCATTAAAGCAGGACACTGAAAGCTTCTGCCCAGAATCTTGAAATCACAACCCCACCCCCACCAAACATACCTCAATAGACCTTTTACATTGGGCCATACTATTTATGATAATGAACTGGCAGACCCTACACATTCGTTCCTTCCTACAAGGTCAGCTTGAGAAAGCAGCTATGGCTTACTGATGAACTCAATTTACATGCAAGTGTCCAAATGCTCAAATATTAGCTGAATGTGTATTAAACGAGAGCTTTGGGGACCAAGCTGAAAACCTATGCCAATTGATATATTGTTGCTTTAGTCTTGTGCAATCAGGTTTTGGCCTTGTGAAATTAGTGTAGTTAACTTTCATTCACCCTCTTTCTAACGAGCATTGTTCTATGTATACGTTTAATTATCCTGCGAGCGGTATGAAAAAGTCACAGCCAGTGCACTGTGCAATTATTTAGCTCTTGCCCCTGGAAAACAAAATCACTCAAAGCTCAAGCTTTAAAGCTGTTGTGTTGTGCTTTTCAGATACTTCCCAAAATTCCCCCAGTGACCTCTTCTGCCCAGCCAAGAGATATTAATATTTTTAATTATAGCTTGGAAGGAGAGGGAAACGGTTTACAGGACAAGTAGACACCAGCAAAAAATAACCGCTTAAAATACTGCTTCTGAAAAAGATTTCACAGAAACTGTAAAAGGTTACTGAGAGACCTTGATTTGCCAGGATGGTAATACTTGCACTACAAGTTTATGCTAGGTGTGTTAAATTTTATACACTATATTTACCATTTCGTTTATTCTTTCTAGCCCATCTTCAACATGAAGGTGATTAGAGCTTCTTACCCCCCCTTTTTTTACTTAAAAAACATGCTCTTGGCTAGATGCATGACAATACAACTGGTCATTACCTCCAGTGGGAAACTTATCCATGTCTCCGATAGAGAAATCCAGCTGCCCAGAGCACCAGTAGTATGAATGAGTCTTCTCTCTCTCTAAGCCAGATTGCATAATAAGTGCAAAGGTGTGTAACTATAGCTTGGAGGCATTAAAAAATAAAATCTGAAAGGGTGGTTGAGCATGAAGAAGCTTCTGCCTAATGAGCCCACTTCCCTTCTCTAAATGCCCTCCCCAACAATTGTGTCGTTCCAAAGAAGCAGCAGGAACAAGGGGTAACTCATCTTGTTCCCTGTGTGTTACCCTACTCTAAATGCTACCTCCTTGGTATCTTTTGCCCTGTAGTATACAGTACAGTGGTACCTTGGGTTAAGAACTTAGTTCATTCTGGAGGTCCGTTCTTAATTCGAAGCACCACGTTAGCTAATGGGGACTCCTGCTGCCACTGCGCAATTTCTGTTCTCATCCTGAAGCAAAGTTCTTAACCCGAGGTACTATTTCTGGGTTAGTGGAGTCTGTAACCTGAAGTGTCTGTAACCCAAGGTACCTCTGTACTTCCAAATCTGCTAACATCCAATGTAAACCTCAGTGGAAGGAAAAGCCATGAAGTTAGGAGCTGACTTGGAGCAGGGAAATGATGGCCAAGGAAACAGATACAACCCACCCACCTTTCATTCTGCTTCTCTGCTCTCAGCTTCATCTATCCAAACAGAAGCTAAACAGAGCAATCAGGCTATAGTTCCACATGTAACAAGTGGTTTGCTTGCAAGTGAGTCATGGGTGCACCTCCCATTGAAGAAAGAAATAGCCAGCAAAATCAGGAAGGAGGAAATGGATCAACATGCCCTTTTATGAGTTGCCTGCCATATGTGTAGCTATGTTTATGGGCAACGAGGAGAAGGGATTGTGTCATAAATTGGAAAATGTACATATAGAATTCCTTAATGAATCCAATAAAAAGTTAGAGAGGCGTTTTCTTTTACAAATGCCATTCCTGGCACAGCACATGGAAACCACAATCAATTTCTTCATTACAGAAGTGAAGTTTCCTACTAAAGGCTGCCAAGTGGCATCACTAGGGCACTTCAACTATGTGGGAGAAGGAGATTCAGATTCTCAACTGACAGCAGCACCACACAGTCACTGACAGGGTAGAACAGGGCTATGGAACCACATTAGGCCTTGGGGAAGCCATGCCTCTTTGCCATTGCTCGGCGGCTGCATTCTAGTGGTGCTGCAGCTGAGACAAAAGCCGGCATGACCCAACTCGATCTGCCACTCCCCACCCTCAGAAAATGATGTTTTAAAACTCCCCTCCTTGTGATTCCTCATCCCATGCTGCTCTGCTAAACCACAGCTCCAGGGTGCTCGAGGTAACCTGAGGTGGTGGCTCCCACCCTAGACAATAAAGGTAAAGTGTGAGGGAAACCTTCAGAACTGCCACTTTGAGCAATTCCCTGTTCAGGGAAGTTTTTAATGTATGATTTTAGTGTATTTTTGGTTTCTGTGGAGGCCGCCCAGAGTGGCTGGGGAGACCTAGCCAGATGGGCGGGGTACAAATAAATTATTATTTATTTATTATTATTATTATTATTATTATTATTATTATTATTATTATTAAGCTAAACAGGAGGTTAGGTAGAGCATCGTAAGCAGAAGAAGAGAATGGCTTCTTCTCCAGTACTTGCACTGCTCCATCCACTCCGACTCAAAGTTATCCTTCAGCTTCTGCAATATCCCTAAGATTGTAAATGAGCAGCAGTGGGTCAGTGAAACTCTTGCACCTTCCTGTCACTACTGCCTGTGCTCCTATCCCCATACTCACTGCCAGAGCATGCCTTGCCCAGAAAATATTACCCAGACCCCTTGATATTGCAATGCCTGCCCTGGCAGCTATCATTTTTATGTACATAGCGAGCCGAAGATTTTTATTATTTGTGACTAAATTTGATGCAGAGAACTGAACTTCTGATCAAAAACTCTTACACAGCTTGGCAACAGAGATTCACACGCAGCTTACGAGGGTGTCACAAATGCTTTCCTGCCTCAGCATATAGATGATAGTAAAATTTCATTTTCTTTCATACATGCAGTAAGATGCTTTCTATTAAGTTCTCCAGAAAAAATAGAAGCATTTGTACTAGGCACCTTGGAAACAACAGCATGATTATTTATCTTGAATGGTTCTAAAAGAACACAGCTTGGTCCATTGCCTGACAATGGAAAAGCAATTTAACATGGACCTTATGAAAGTGTGAGGGAAGAGCAACAGAACAGAAAAAAGCATTGTGAATTAATAGATATATCTAGTGACTTCTCCTGCCTTTTAAACAAAGCTAAGAATTACAGCATAATCAAAAACTATGACATTTTTTGTGCCTATTCCTGGGCATTTTTCTTACTATTACACATTTTGTGAGCAATTTCGTTTAGTATATACATCTTTGCAAACAATTTTTGCCTAACAGAGTGCATTTTTGTATGTTATTTTAATGTATGCACTATGGCACACATTTTTCACTAATACACACTTTTTCACTCATTGGTTGGAGAACTGCATCAAAAAAATTGGACAAGTGTGAATTTTCAAGCAGAGCTGTGTTTTAATTTGTGGTCTGGTTCAAGTAAGGCAGATTTGATAGTTTTCTATTAAAATGTAAACCGAACGAATTTCTCTGCATCCCTAGATCAAATATGAGATTTTTTCTAACATAGATATCTTTTTTGTCCCCTATGTTCTTCAATTTTCCAGACAAGTGGTTACAATTTACGGAAATTCCCGAAATTGCTTCCTAGTCTCTCCAAAATTTGGGCTTGCAAATGTGACATGAGTGCACCAACTGCTTTCAGAAATCTTTTTAAAAATGCAATTTATTTATTGCATTTATACTCCACCTTTTCCCAAGGAGCTCAAGGTGGTGTATATGGTACTCACTCCCCTCATTTAACCCCCATAACCATCCTATGAGGCAGGTTAGGCTGAGAGGCAGTAACTGGTCAGAGGTCACCCTGTGAGTTTAATGGCTGAATAGGGATTTGCTCCCTTGGTCTTCCGGGACCTAGTCTGACAATTTTAACACTCATATAAGTACACTGAGAATTCACAGAATGAAGAAAAATATCTACTTGGATGCAAAGCATGAACTCATCACTGCTACTGATGGCCAACAAGCATAGACTAATAATCTCTCCCAAAGTGCAGACCTAAAGAACAAAACAAAAACCTCTTGCATGCAATGCAGGCATTAATGTTTTCTCAAACAATTTTTCAAAGCTTCAACACCTGCTACAAATGTCAGCAGCAACAGCACCCAAAACTTCAGATCAAATGGACTATGATGAAAATATTGTCCAGATAAAATTGCCTTGAGGTCGATCATGAGATAGGTCATTAGGTTTGTTCAGAAAGCAAATTGCCAGAGAATTGGCTTGACTATGATTTGGAAGTTTTATAGATCACATCAGCCTTTCTCTATTATGATCTAAGTTGTGAATGAAAGACAGCCAAGTATAGGATGACAAGTAGAGTGTTGGGAAAGAATAAGGAAGGCCAGTGTTTGAATCCCTTTTCAGACATAATGTTCATCTAGTGACTTTGGGCCAGTCCCTCACTTTCTCGGACTCTGCAGTCCAAGCCTTGGCTAGGCAGAGGAAGAGCTTAACACAACAGCAGAATCACCACTGCGCCTGAAGCCCTGTCACTCATGCAAGCTGGTACGGGAAGGATAGAGGCAGGTCAACTGCTGTGGCAGGCTGCAGGTGGCACAGCGGTCAGGCCCACATTCAGCTTGATTCTGTCAAGAGATGACAGTGGGGCTGCCTCAGCCACACCCACCTGGAATGGCAAATTTTGGATGAGCAGAACAGGGATGCTTGCATTGCTCTAACAGAGGCTGGGCTGGGCAGAGGGACACCACCAGCCAATTCTACCCACCCATTCCCCAGCCTGGTACAATGTGAATTTGGATCGCAGCCTCAGCTGCTTCATAGAGTTGTTGCTTTCAAATAAAGCAAGTTATTTTACATTCATTTAAAATTTCAAGTAAAACAAAAGGATAAGTAAAACAGTAGCATATAGTCTATACCTGCAGCAAATGTGTTTATATTAATGCACCAGGTTTGAACCATTTAATGCCATCAATAAATAGAAATCAACTACTGGATATAAAAAGAAGTAGAGAGCCTGAGTTCCAGAAATGGCTGAATCGTAAATTGGGGCTTGGTGTCAGCTACAATTATCTCCAGTTACAGTGACCTCAAAACAGCCCTTAAAGCCCAAGCCCAAATTATCAGGAATGACTTGGGAGAATATTCAGGCCAGATTTTAGGCACACACCTTTCAAAGGCAGAACATCACAGTTGTGAAGGCAACCTCCCAGAATGCCTCTCTCCCCACATCCAAAAGATCTAAGAGAACATAAGAAAGGAAGTGGTCTCTAAAATAAGCAAATTCAAAGCCACTGACCTTTAGCAGACTGGAAATCTAGCTATGTTTCTAGAAGAAAACATTCCACTACTACAAATTAGTGACAGTTCAGAATACACACACACAATTTTAAAGCTTCAAACAGAATTCAGAAAAGTTTGCTTTGGATGGTGGAAGGATGTGGTTAATCACTAAAAACCATATATTTATTACAGTGGCATAAACATTTAAGTTTTAAAGCAAGGTGATGGCTGCTACAACACAATTTGATTCATGTAAGGGAAGCTGAATGGGACATGGGTGGTGCTGTGGGTAAAACCTCAGAGCCTAGGACTTGCCGATCAGAAGGTTGGCGGTTCGAATCCCCGCAACGGGGTCAGCTCCTGTTGCTCGGTCCCTGTTCCTGCCAACCTAGCAGTTCGAAAGCACGTCCAAGTGCAAGTAGATAAATAGGTACCGCTCCAGCAGGAAGGTAAACGGCGTTTCTGTGAGCTGCTCTGGTTCGCCAGAAGGGGCTTAGTCATGCTGGCCGCATGACCCAGAAGCTGTATGCCGGCTCCCTCAGCCAATCAAGTGAGATGAGCGCCAGAACCCCAGAGTCGGCCACGACTGGACCTAATGGTCAGGGGCCCCTTTACCTTTAAAGGAAACTGAAGACAGTGGAAGATGAACTGTTTTTGCTTAAAAACTTTAATAGGTAAAGGTAAAGGACCCCTGGACAGTTAAGTTCAGTCAAAGGTGACTATGGGGTGTGGCACTCATCTTGCTTCAGGCTAAGTGAGTCTGTGTTTGTCCGCAGACAGCTTTCCGGGTTATGTGGCCAGCATGACTAAACCACTTCTGGCACAACAGAACACTGTGACAGAAGCCAGAGCTCACAGAAATGCTGTTTATCTTCCCGCTGCAGCAGTACCTATTTATCTACTTGCACTGGTATGCTTTTGAACTGCTAGCTCATCCCGTCACATGGATTTGAACCTCTGACCTTCCAATCAGCAAGCCTGAGAGACTCAGTGGTGTAGACCACAGTGCCACCCGCATCCCTAAAAACTTTAATATCTGTTTCGTTAGACATTTGTGTGTGTGTGTGTGTATACCTAACCTCCTTGAAAGACCATAGATAAGAGACAAATGCATTTATGTCTATGTAGGTTTTGATTACAAGGTACACAAACATGTACTTTTTTCTGGATAGTCTCAGAATGTTTTTGTGATGGGATCACCTCTTTAGTTTTGTGGTATATCTATTGTGTCTGACATCACTGGCTTGCAAGATATCCTTGGCCTGCTAGGCATTAGGTAAGATCCAGCAGATGTGACAGGACTTTCACATTTTCTCTTCCCTCTTTTAGCACAGATGGGGGGGGGCTGTAAGAGGAAGAAGTGAAGGTCCCATTTGCACAAGTGAAGGCCCACTGTGCTAGTGCAATATTCAACATCACCCTTTGCCCTTAACCGAGCAATTTGGTGACCTGCCCAGAAGGTATCAATAAAATACTCAGGGTGATATGCAACTATGATTTACTCAGAGTAGACCTTCTGAAATTAATGTACCAACATGGGTGAATGTTGTGGGTAAACCTTAGTTGAATCCCACCCTCAATATCAACTGTCTTTCAATTATATTATGCTGCAAGCATTACATTTAAGCCGCTCTAGTTCTATTGCACTCAGTTGGACTAAATGGGTCCACATCACTGTGGAATCTTGCTCTGAATGGCCAGTGTGTTTGTGTGTTTAAATAAGCCTTGCTTCTTTTGCTTCATATAATTTTAATTTTTAACATTTAAAGGTTGCTCTATTAAGAAAGTGCACTTAGAGTGTGTGCAGCATGGCGTCGTTAAACAGATGGATCTTAATGGGCTCTTGCTATTATCATACCCAATTTACGGATGCTTATGGACTCTGAAAATAGCAGTAGGCTATCAATGAAGATAGATTTGCCTTGTGAAATGGACAAGACAGAGCATGAATACAGAATTTAATGGGCAGTAACTTACTGCAATGTGCATGTAACTATTTGGTAACCCAGTTGTCCACATTAGGTTTCTCACCCTTACAGCAGGATAGAAACAATGGAGCTAAGTGAAAAACATAATTTACTACACAATCAGATGAAAATTTGCCACATATCAGGTGTGGCCAGATACTTGTTTTTTAACCACTCAAGCGGTAAAAATACATTTCCCATGCATCAGTTGAAGATTTGCTGGAAAATATATGGTAAAAGTTAACCATTCTTAGTACAAAATATTTTACTGATAAAAAAAGGAATGACTTCCTTTTAATCTAAGAGATGCAAATATGCAGAACTGGCTGGACTCTGTGCTAAAATATCAACATTTCCATGAACAAATAAATCCCTATTAAAAAATGCCAGTAAATAAAATTTGCTTCCTACCCCCATGCCAGCCACAAGGTTTAAATGGTTCTGAAGCATGAAGAAAACATCTGTGAGGGGCAGTTGGCCAATCCAGAGAGATTATCACAGCTTTTGTATAAATAGAATTTAGGACACTTTTCTCTCTCTTCATTTTTCATGCAGCTTGGATTCATAAGTGTGAGATTATGGCATGAATGGCTCAGAAATACACAGAAAACTAAAGTGAATGATTTTTGTAATTAAAGCTGTGGATGTTTGCCTTAATTTTCTTCCTTGTTAATTAAACCCTTCAGTGTTCATGTCTGATAATTCATAATAAAATATTTGGGCAACTAACACCAGTGAAGATTTCCTCAGAAAAGTGTCTGATAACCTATTTTCTTTGGTCACACTTTGGTAGGATTCTTTGGAATTATGTGATTTGAAAGAATCCCATATTCTAACACAGCATGCCATATAGAAAAGATCCAAAAATCAAAGTATGATCCTCAGTGTTTAATGTGTTGATCTAAGATTACACAATTCATATAAAGTAAACCTTGCTGCCAGGGTTGAAGCCACTTGAGAGCAAATAATCAGAGCTCCCAAGCGGATGTGATGTCTGCCAAAAGCTGCAAAACTTGCATACAGTGCCAAACAGAAGCCACACAGCTGCAGGTCAGGGTCAGATCCACTCCTAAGCTCCTGAGTGGATCTAATGTGGTACTGTGGCTTTCATTGCCAAGTATGGAACGAAGGCTCCAAACTGTTACTTTGCAAAAGTGGTATACCTTCAGCCATCCCTGACATCATACACTAGGTGACGGATAGGTTTGAAGCTCTGCCACCTGTTAAGTGCAACCTGCAGAGGCTTGGCCACAACTGGATCTCTCCTGCCAGTTAAAACTTGTTCTCCGCCCCTTGCGTAACCCTTCAAGATGTCTAGGATTCTTCACTTGTTGGGTGGGGAAACAACAATGTTGAGGGGGATAGCTCTTGTTAGACAGACCCTAGAAATAAGCAGGCCACAGAGCATCCACAGTGCCGAAGGCGCTTTCATAGCATCACCTGCAGGAGACAAATTCCTCAGCCAGCCCACCAAACAACAACAGCTCCACAGAAAGCGAATGCTGATAGCCTGCAGTGGTACCACGGGTTACATACACTTCAGGTTACATATGCTTCAGGTTACAGACTCCACTAACCCAGAAATAGTACATTGGGTTAAGTACTTTGCTTCAGGATGAGAACAGAAATTGTGCTCCGGCGGCACAGCGGCAGCAGGAGGCCCCGTTAGCTAAAGTAGGGATTCAGGTTAAGAACAGTTTCAGTTTAAGAACAGAGCTCCGGAACGAATTAAGTACTTAACCCGAGGTACCACTGTACTGACTGTCCTCCCCACCCCAAAGGAAGTATATAGGATCACCCTGACAAGAGCTGTTCTTGATTATACTGAAGAAAAAAGTGGGTTGTCACAAAACTTGCAATGGATCACTGAGTTGAGGCCTTTCAGCCTACATTTAACGTTTATTTATGGCACTGAAATATTTTGGTGGATCTTTCATTTAATTGGTTAACTGAGGGGAAAGGTTCTTAAGTTAGACAGATGGTAGCAAGGAAATCTACACAGAAAGGAGAAGCAAGCAAGTGCACCAGAGTTCTCCATCACAGCTGGAGAAGCCACTCACCATCCATATGAAAGAAGAGGGTTTGTACGGTGGAGAAGGGTTTGCTCTGGACTTCTCTTGCACCAAATATCCCTCTCCATGGGTCTATATTATTCTTTGGCAAAACAGGAAATGTACCCACTGAATCCACCTTGTACTGCTCTAACAATGAGGAGATCTTAATACTATACATACACCTCACAGACTCGGTACTATAGATACCCTACAGATTTTTCATCTCAACGATAATGGTTGCTTCTATGGACTTTGCTATGAAGCAATCAGTGTCTGCCATATGCATTCTTTCCCACACGCAACTATTGGTATAAGAGCCCATTATCGTATGCCGTAAGATGGGATAGCAGGTTAAAATTCACTTGTGAATTTCACTTGACTTTCACCAGCAAAATGGAACTTTCTCCTCCTCTCCCTTGCAGCCCCCTACACATTCTCAAAAGCAGCTCTAGCACGTTGGGTGACAGGAACAAGCCAGCAGTAAATCACACCAAACAAGCTGGAGTTAACGCTATTAGCCAAACAGGACCTGCACAGGAGTCACGAGCACATCAACTCAGGTCTTGCCCTCATGAAGCAGTTGCTAAGACTAAAGGTCCTGCTTCTCCACAGCCAGGTATGTCTCCTCCTCTCTAAGGTGCTTTCCAAGCAATTGGCTCCTCTGCATGTGTACCTGTCTCTCCTCCTGCTTCATGCCTTTCCTGGTTGTGGGTGATCAGGGGGAGGGGAACTTGTGTTGCCCCCTCCCGCTCCAACCTGTGCTTTTTCACAAGCCTGACCATCTCTGCTTCTTGGCTTCCCTCCTCCCCTGCTTCAGCTTCTGTCTCTAATTCTGGACTTCTTTCTGCCACAGACTCTCCTGGCTCAATAATCCCTGTTACCTCTTCAGCTTCTGACACTACCTCCTCCCAGTCTTCTCCCTCTGACCACTCATTATCATCCCACCAACACTCCCTGGGCTCTGAGCCTTCTTCCCTTGGGGGTTCCCCAGCTGGTCCCCCCCACATCATTCATTTATATCCAACCAGTCCCTGACATCAGAGCACTCTTCAGAAAACATTTGGCAAGGAGGTGGTGGTAGTCATGAGTAAATGGAAGTGCCACTACACCAGCAGAACTCTGATGGCAGCATTGTGGCTACATCCCCAGGAGTGCACTTCATTGTTGTAGAGCAGGGATGGGGAACCCGTGGCTCTGCAGATGCTTCTGGGCTCCAACTTACATCAGGATCCAGCCAGCACTGTCCATGGTCAGGCCTGACAGAAGCTGGAGTCTAATAATATCTGGAGGGTCACAGGCTCCCCAACCTTGCTGTAGGACCATGACTTTTCTGTAAGCAGACCATTTCCGTAAATTAGAAAGTAACTGTAAACAAGTAGGGGAGAGGCAAAGAGTCATTTCTGTGGGCCTTGCTGGAGATTCAGGGTGCAATACTAACTTCCACTCAGCACTAGTGAGTCTCTCACAAATGGTCAGACAGACTGGTTAAGACAAAGGCATTCTTGCTCAGGGTGGTCGCAGCACTGACTATACACCATAGGAAAGGACTATCAAGCCACCTCCATGTATTTTTTCTGGCCTATGGTTGCAAGAATGTAATGAGGAAAGAATAGGAAGAAAGCAAAGTTTTTTATGTAGAAAAATAATATTTGGCTTGGCACTGAAGACTTCACCTTCCACAAATAGAATGTCTTCTCCAACCACAAGAAGCTTTTGATCCTTCTGGCAAAGGGAAATATGGTGACTTTTGATTCATTTTTTCTCCTGCAGCCCGCGACACTTCACATACTGCTCTAAAAGATCCCTCAAGAAGATTGTGGTGGTACTGGGGGACACAACTTCCTAGACTGTCCCCTTTTTAAAAATTAAAATTAAAATGAAAGTACTCCAAACATGGAATGAATGTTTGTTTATTTTTGTTTTTGTTTTCTGTTGATTACTTATGTTATACACTTTTAAAAACCAATACAGCATATAGAAAAGAAAAGGAAAGAAAGAAAGAAAGAAAGAAAGAAAGAAAGAAAGAAAGAAAGAAAGAAAGAAAGACTCTAAACAGCTGGGGGGGGACCCTGAGAGCTAGTCTGACTTAGCAAACAGAGTAGGCTTTGGGGATTTTTGACTTTCTCTTCTCTATCATTGGATGCCCTAAGTCTGGATCTCGCAACCTCAGTTCCCCATTGGCAAAAATTGGATTAGTTGTTGTGAAGATGAAGACGCTAGGATTTGGAGCACATTCTGCATGCTGGAGAAATTAACCCCATACAAATGTCCAGCAGCAATGCACTTCCCATGAAAGTACAACTCAATTTCCTTTCAAGACACTGCTGGAAATACAAGGGTTAATAGAACCGTAAGAGATGGAATGGAACCACGAGATCATTCAGATCACCCCCGGTATGCTCATCCACACAGCATTCTTCCCCTCTGCACCACAAGCTAGACCACATCTTTCCAAAAAGAGATAGCAGGAATACAGTTCAATCAACAGAAGAGGGGTAAAATCTTGAATAAAGTTGGGTTGATCAGCTACTGAAAATGTTTCTACAGCCAAACAAAGAAACTGTACCAGCATGCTTGCAAGGCAGGAAAACAGTCTACTTGCTATCTTCAAGTCTACAAAGCCAAATTCAAGTCCATGACATAAATACAGTGATAGCAAAATTCTTCAATGCTGAATGACTGCAGTGTTGTGTGCCCACGACCATGAGCTTTGCAACTGTATAAAGAATGAATTTCCTGTGACAAAGAGATCTCTGAATGATTCTTGGTATATAACTCAGATCCTCTTGAGCCGCTCAAGTAAAACAAACTATTTAATATAGCAAAGAGGGATTCTTTTTTTTAACCCAGAGAACTATTCCATTGTCAAAAGTAAAAGAACCTTTTGAGTTGATGCAAGAGTTTAAAAGGTGCCTGCATTGCACAGGGTTTTGGATGCTTTCAGCAGCCACTATGCTGAAGCTTGAGAATACTGCAAGGGCATGCAGACCGAATGATTTAACACTCGTCGTTCAAGAGACAAAAGACACCTACCTTTCTGCTGCTTAAAGGACTGTATAGAACCCGAGTGGTGAACCATCTTCATATATGGGAGCTTGGCTGTTGCCGTTTACTGAGCTTCGGGGAATCAAGGTGTTGCAAAATAGGAAACAGCCTGGCTTGCTGCTCCATAGAATCCAGCAGATTTGGAACAGCTATGTAACCCAGCACCTGCTTCAGTGAGCGCTCTCAGCTTGGAAGACTCTACTCCCTTCTGTTGTCATAGAAACCAGAAAGGCTGATCCAGCACCACACTCCCCTTAGTGGATGCTTTAGGTATAAGTCACTACATCAATCTAATGGGAAATGCAGCAATATATTGTTCTGAACCTTCTGGTGGTAGAAGCTGAATTCCCCCCACCCGGCAAGGTAAAGAAAGAAAACTCAAGCACATTCTCCTCCCGCCCCCTTTTTTATGATCACTGTATCAGCAAACCATTCCCAAACATCCATGGAAAGATACCCTTGAGCTAAACAGTGGGCAGAAATTTAAATTTCTGTCAGAACTCTGGTGACCAAGGAATTTTGCAGACTAGCAGTGCACACAACACATTTGATTGTTTTGCCTTACCTTTCAGAGCTCCCTAGTTTAAGGTTTCTAAAAGTCACCCACAACACGTGGCATTTTTTCCCTATGCCAAATCTCCATGTAAGAAAAAAACAAAAACAAAACTGTCCACATGGGTGACATTCATTGGCATTTTTTAGTTTGCTACAAATACATTGACTGTGAAGCCAACATGTTTACAATCTTCCTTCTTTCCTCCCTTCCTTCCTTCCATTGCTTTTTCACACAGAATAAATAAAATTTGTAAGTGATCACTATGATACAAATGGACACTTGGCTTTATTCATTCTAAATAAGGGCATGGAACTTTCAACACATTTCTTGCTAAGGTAAGGCAGGATCAGGTTTGCATGCCCTTCTTCACATGTTCCAAGAATATTTGAGGGCCTTCACAGAGTTATGGGGACTAGCTGTGCCTCCTGCCAACTACAGGATTGATAAGGGACGATAAGCACACACATCGGGATGTAAGTAAAGATCCCTCCGTGCGAGAGGGGACCCTGATTGGGTAGGAATCTGCCCTTACATGGGAAGTAGGTAAAGGTAAAGAGACCCCTGACCATTAGGTCCAGTCGTGACCGACTCTGGGGTTGCAGTGCTCATCTCGCTTTATTGGCTGAGGGAGCCGGCGTACAGCTTCCGGGTCATGGGGCCAGCATGACTAAGCCACTTCTGGTAAACCAGAGCAGCGCACAGAAACACCATTTACCTTCCCACTGGAGTGGTACCTATTTATCTACTTGCACTTTGACATGCTTTCGAACTGCTAGGTTGGCAGGCGCAGGGACTGAGCAACGGGAGCTCACCCTGTCGTGGGGATTCAAACCACCGACCTTCTGATCAGCAAGTCCTAGGCTCTGTGGTTTAACCCACAACGCCACCTGTATCCCACATGGGAAGTAGAATTAACACAATTAGGTGCTAAGGTCCAGGTTTTGAATTCCAACTCAGCCACAGTACGTTACTGTTTGGGAATGTGTCCAAGAGGAATAATAGAGGGCGGGGGGGGGGGGATGTTGTAACAGAGAGAGAGAGAGAGAGAGAGAGAGAGAGAGAGAGAGAGAGATCATGGATCTCCAGGAAATGTCACTCTAGCAAGAATTCTGTTACCATAAGGTACCTTGGTGACATTATGCTTGTACCGTGGCTCAGATTTTTGAGGATGCAGCTTCTTCTCTGGAAGAGAAATCTTTCTCCATTGCCTTACACACAGTAAGGTGTGTGTGTGTGTGTGTGTGTGTGTGTGGAAAAACAGAATAAATCCCCAGAAAATATTAGACTGGGAAAATGTCACCTCCAAAGAAGGACCGTAAGTTTATTGTGTAGGGGAAAGCATAGAAAAACAAAGCCCCCCTTTTTTTACTGTTTACTTCATCATATCTTCCCCCAATTGAGTGTTAAACCACTCTGGAGTTGTAGCTCTGTTGGGGAGAATAGCTGTCTACAAACAATTCTAAGCCCCTTTAACCACTACAGTTCACACAGTCATGACTATTTAAAGTGCTATAATACTGCCGTGGTTGGTTGGGTTTGTTTTTTATATGTTTGTTTCATGAAGTTATATATTGTTATTTTACATTGCTTTTAATGTTATATTTTAATGTTGCTACCTTCCCTAGGACCCTAGAGGTAAGGGCAGGTTAAATAAATAAATAAATAAATAAATAAATAATGTCAGCATAGAGGTATTTTTTGAAGAGCTTTCTTTTAATGATGCACAGGAAGAAGACAAAATAAAAGTTTTTTTTTAAAAAAAATAATTTTAAATGTAACACTTAGGGTACTTATGTTTTATTTAAATATTGTGCTAGAGTTTTGGCTTGCTCTTCATAAAGGCAAAGGGTTTTATCCAGTTATGTTAGAGTAGACCCATTCAAATCAATAGACCTAAATGAGTTGCATCAATTAATTCCAGTGGATCTACTCGGAGCCCGTCCAATGTGAATCTGATGCTCTCATTGCTCTGGGGAGTCTCCTATATCAGAAAAAGCAATGGTTTGGAGCCAAAGCTAGTCATCCTTAAAGGAGACTCAGTGAAATCAATGGGACTTAAGTTAGCTTGAGGATGACTAACTCTGGATTCAATCTAATGGACCTCATGGCATCTAAAGCCCAGACTTCTTTTTCTCATGTTTGAGCAGTTTGTCAGCTTCAGTCAAAGCACCATACCAACATGCAGCTTTTAGACAGAAATATCCACACATTTCAAAGCCACTGCTCCCTTGAGCGTAGGCTGCAAAATTGCTTTTCACACTACCAGATATTTTTTTTCCGTTTTAGCAAATCTGGAGGAAGGTATGAAATAGTTAAAACAAACATTTTTTGCCAGGCTGTTTGTAATAGAAACATACATTTTTTTAACCCTCAGGCAGACATAAGTATGAGATAGAAAATATGGCTGCTGGGGAAGGCCTGTTAAAAGAAGGCAAATATACGCCCATAAAATAGGCTTTAAACTTTAAACTTTAAATTAAATTCATTTTCCTCCACTCCATCAACCTGTGAATATAAAATAGGAGGTAACAGGCTGAAAATATGAACCTCATAAAATAAGCCTTATCCAACATAGGATAAGTTTTATCATTGTGATTTAAGTAATTAGGTTTCAGATAGTCTCATTAGGAATTGCTATCCTTCACCATATTACAAACACTATGAATGTGCCATATTATTAAAACTAAATTCTGGAGAAGTGAGAAATCTTGGTATGCAATAGCCAAAAAAGAGAGCAATTATGCAGCAGTTGAAATGTACAACTGTTTTGTTAACCTAGAAGAAAAACAAAACTGCAGGTTCGCTAATTTGTTGTCACCCATGAGCTAAACAAGAAAAGATATTTTAGTGGCGCTAAAGAATAAGAAATTAAATAAGCTCCTCTGTGCCATCCATCCTACTAAAAAGTAGCACACAGCATTGTAGGGGTAGCCAGTGTAGCTGCCCTTCAGAAGTCGTGAACTATAGGTGCCCATCACATAGCCAGCATGGCCAACCCTGAGAGATGTTAAAAGTTAGCCCACAATATGTGGAGGGCACAGCTTTGGTTACCCTCAATGTTGATACTTTCTAACTGCCTTTGAAATCCCCTTTCCTCTCTCCCCATTGTTAAAGTGTGTGAGGAGGAGAAGAAGAAGTGTTTGGATTTGATATCTGAAGGAATCTCAAAGCGGCTAACATTCTCCTGTCCCTTCCTCCCCCACAACAAACACTCTGTGAGGTGAGTGGGGCTGAGAGACTTCAGAGAAGCTACACCACATGTAACTTATTCCATATTCAGACACTAACTATCTTCCCACCCTCCAACCTCACAATGATTCAAGTAAGAACCACTGCACACTCATGCCATCCATCCCATAGCATGTGAGGCTTGGTTTTTTCGCTTCAGGGTAGGGCCACTATTTTGAGGTGGCTTTCATCTCCCTGATTTGTCCCCCATACAAACGTCTCCTAGTAATCAGGGTTTCTTGGTCTGTGCGCATCAGGTATGAGAGGGCTGAATCAGAACCCGCTGGCTCCTGATTCAATGAGCAACAGACATTTCAGGCCATGCATTAGAAACTGCTGAGCTAGAGAGTCAGCTAACTGAGAGCAGCCAATCCCACTCTGCTTCCTCTTATCCAGCTTTAAGGTCTAATATGCCACCATGGTGTAGTGGTTAAGAGCGGTGGACTCATAATCTGGTGAACTGGGTTCACTTCCCTGCTCCTCCACATGCAGCTGCTGGGTGACCTTGGGCTAGTCACACTTCTCTGAAGTCTCTCAGCCCCACTCACCTCACAGAGTGTTTGTTGTGGGGGAGGAAGGGACAGGAGAATGTTAGCCGCTTTGAGACTCCTTAGGGTAGTGATAAAGTGGGCTATCAAGTCCAAACCCCTCCTCCTCCTCCTCCTCTTCCTCCTCAGTCTAGGTAACATGTTGCTGAGGAAAGCCATTAGGTTTCTCCTCTGTACTTTGCTGCTCTCCATCTGCCTGATGTGCGAATGTCTCCCATGCTTAAGATCTGTCTTTTCCTAGTTTGCCTAGTTGCATCTGACTTTCCCTCACTCTTAACTTGGGTTTATGTAACACCTGGTGGTGTATCATAAAGTTTAGTTATAAAATTTTCTTAATAGCCCTGAGAGTGAGTAATGCAAGTTGCATAGTTAATATGAATAACAACTGGCCATTGTGTACATTCACCACACCTCATGGGGAATTAATCTGACCATGGAGAGGGAATGGTGCACATTTACTTGTCAAAATACATAATCTCCAACAGGCCCTGTGGGATGGGCTGATTTCAACTGCATCACACACGCACTCTTGCTATTATGTATAACTTCCAACAGAACAGACCCTGAGACCTTCAAATTCAGGACTTGCCTCTGTGAAGTCAGACACAGGTAGGGCCTACCAACCCCAACAATGGGGCAAGCTGGGGTGGCAGGATCCAGTCAAAATAACCATGGCAGATTTTGAAAGTTGAGCCTTCAAATGAGCAACTGAGCCTGATGTGAATGTCGACTTGGAAGAATTTCATAAATATTTCAATTTTTATATTATACTAATATGTGGTGGCAGACACAATAAATACACCACTGTATATGTATGTAGTACACAAAAGACAGTGTTTTTTAAAAACGAGAGGCTCAAGTTAACTACTTAAATCTAGTTAACTAGATTTAAAAAGCTTTTAATGTATGATATTTTAGTGTTTTTTGGTTTCTGTGGAAGCCGCCCAGAGTGGCTGGGGAAACCCAGCCAGATGGGCGGGGTACAAATAATAAATTATTATTATTATTATTATTATTATTATTATTACTATGATTAGACAGCGAACTGAAAATGGGTCTGCATTTATTTATCTTCCTTTATGAACTACTTCCTATGAAGCATCTTGAAGTGATTTAACAATAAACACACACATACAATATAAAATAGTTTATCTAATTAATAAATATAATAGTAATAGTAATCGTAATCATAATAGTAATAATAGTAATGTTAAACTCAAATCTAACAGAGAATAAGAAAAAATGAAAATGAAAATATGGTGTTAGTGTGCTGGAAATGAATCCATAAGTAATTCAGTACACAGAGATGTCGCATTTGACCCTTCATCCATCTGGGTATAATCCCACAACTCCCTGGGAGTCAGGATTTGTATAGATTAGTTCATTCTGGGTCTCTATCTGGCAGCTGAATGGCAGGAAGAAATCAAGATATGCAGCTTTTCCCCATTACCTGTACTACATCACCAGACAGGGAAATTTTTTCACCTTTTTATTTCTGATTATGTTGCAATGGTCACATAGCCTCCATCCATACAAAGGTAATAATCCAGAGACCTGAAAAGGCATCCAAGAGCAAATGTAATTTATATTTTTGAAAGTCTTCTAAATATTCAGAACTCTCTCTCTGCTTCAACCTTTAAATCTTTAGGATCATGAGTGGAATATAAGACTCTAACCAGACCAAATCTCTTTAAACAAGCAAAATATAATTTGATCATGATTTCCAATCCCCTCCTTTAATTCCAATGTCACTTTCATTCCATTTTTAGATTCAAAATGCTGATAAAACCCAAGCAGTTTTACCTAGCTACCTCTGTAACAATAGAATCAATCAGATAACAATGTTGTTTTGAGAATGATAAGATGTGCTCATGAAAACTGATAAGCCATGCACCAGAAGCTAGGCATCAATTTTTAAAGACCTCTCGTCATTTTAAATCAAAGGAAAACTATTTACAGTGTTTCTGGGTGCTTTTTTTGCATTGTACAGACACAAACAATTGTGTTACAGAAACCAATTGAATAATCAGATATCGCTGCAGTGTTTCTGCTCATTAGCATGAAAAGAATTTAAGCAGAACTCAATTTGGGCATTGCTGAAATTATCAGTTGAATTGTTTCAGTGTGTGGTCATATTATGTGGCTCCTCCCTCACAATGTGTAGTTTAAGACCTGAGTTAGTTCAACAGTAAGAACTGCTTTTGTGGGAAGTGGTCAGGTAAGAATTTGGGCATCTCAGAGTCAGAAGAAGTCTGGAGATGAATATTAAATAATAGCCTTGTGGAGGCATTGTCTCCATGCAAGTGGTAAATGTGGGGAGCATTGCTCATTGGCCCCATATCTTTGATGACTGGAAAGTCTGAAAGTGCAGCCTTTGCGTATGTAGAATTATGGGTTTAAAGAATGAAGAAATGCAGGAAGTTGGGGCAAAGGGAAAGAAAGGTGAGAGAAGACCAGGGCAGGCCCAAGATACTCTGGGTGAACCTGAGGTGAACCACAAAATGCTGCCTCCCTGCCAGGGAGGAATGGGTGCGTGAAGATATACATCAGGAACAAGGGGGAAATAAAGATCCACATTGGGAATGTGGGGGAGGGGAAGCAAACCAACCTTACCCAATAGTTTAAATGCGAATCAAAGGCTAAAATGGAGGGGCACACACTGGCGGAGGATGGGGGTGCATAAGGCAGGGCATTCTCAATGGTGGCACCTCACCCATGGAACTCCCTCCCCATTGATGTTTGCTTTGTCAGCTACTGTACAGATATTTAAGAGGAAGCCAAATATCTTCTCATTTGGTCCTTGAGATGAATTACTATAGAAAGACTATCACTTTGATCCTAGCATAGTTTTATTATGATTATATAGTTTTATTATTTATTCTTTTATAGTTATTTTATTTATCTCTGTTTGCTAGCTGCCCTCCACACCATATTGGAGAAAGAGCAGCATATAAAAGCACCAGATAGCGAGTAAGTGAGATAGTTTAGCTATTACACACACACACACACACACACACACACACACACTCTTTTGGAAAAGTTCAGTTAAAAAGAAAGAAAGAATCAAAGTTCAGCTAAACCCTTGTTGCAGATTCACTGGCAGACTGTCACCAGACTGATTAACAATCTTTTCCATACAAGTAACCCACCAGACTCATCACTCAAGCTGCCCTTTTGTGCTGCAAAGGCATTAACTAGAAAATGCAGGTGAAACAGGAAGACGACCAATATATATTCAGTCACAAACAGAAACAACCCAATTAAAATGAGATTACAGTTTCTAACATTTGCAGTTTCTAAAGCCACTGCCTCCACAGTCTTTAACTGGTATGCATCTACAGTGGGAACCAAATGAATTCATTTTGAATTGGAAATGAGCACAGGGCTCTCGTCATGGGCCAGAGTAATTTTACACACACAAGATGACTTTTTCAAAATCACTGGAGCATGTAGAAAGCACACACGCACCTGATAAATAATACAGTGCATTTTAAGTGCTTCCACAATGCAGTGCTCACTTAGACGCTGCTTTTTTAAAAAAACAATACTGTGTGTCCACACAAAAGAAGGTTCTTTATTTTAAAGATATCATTCTCTGCCCCCCCCATCAATCCAGAGTCCCATGCTCCTGTTTAAATTGTATTACTTTGTTTTGCCCGATTCTGTTTTCAAATAAAATCACATCATTTACAGAATGTTCCAGAACCAGGAGGAAATGTACCTTGCTGTATGGCAACACTCACTTCCGATACCTACAGTACCTCTACAGAAATGCAGCTTGTGACAGGGATGATACCTTACAGTGAAGAGACAGAATGAACATGACAGCTTTGGTCAGACACGCCTAATGAACCTGAAGATGTTGAATAAGGGCAAGATGGAGAAGTCCAAAGAGAAGCTCTTCTTGAAGCCTTAGGCATTTCAGGCTATGGTTGGTATTTGAATTCTTATTTTTTTTAAAAAAGATGATATCCTTTTTTTGGTATGCCTTGAAGCTCCAGAGAATCTTCGCACACATTGGCTGTTTTCCCGCCAAGATAGCCAACATAGCAAGGACACCACAATCACTAGCCCTGCTTTAGATTATTGTTTATCCTATGGCCTATGATGTATTCAAAACAGTACAGTGGTACCTTGGTTTAAGAACAGCTTAGTTTATGAACAACTTGGATTAAGAACACAGCAAACCCGGAAGCAGGTGTTTTGGTTTGTGAACTTTGCCTTGGAAGCAGAACATGTTTCACTTCCTGTTGAGTACGTTCCATTTGTAAATTGAGTCCCCTGCTGCTATGGGAAAGCACGCCTTGGTTTAAGAACGCTTTGGTTTTAAGAATGAACTTCTGGAACGGATTAAGTTTGTAAACCAAGGTACCACTGTACTTAAATCTTAAAGAGAAAGGAAATCACTAAATCTACGAAAATAGTTGGAAGAATGGCAACAGAGTTTTGTGGGCAAAGTCATATTCTGGGCAAATAAAAGTGAGGGCCACTATACAAGTACTTTATTGTCTCTCTCAAGAAAGAACAGAAGAGTAATAGGAAACTTCACACAGATGCAAAGTGTCTCGCTAAACATTATCATTATGCTGTTCACTAGTCATAAACTGGAATAAGAAACAAGCTCTCTCGAGGAATAACTCAGAATGCAACAGCACCATTAATGCTTCTTAGAGGACTAAATATCTGAGATCGTTTTGATATTTTGATCCACTACCTTTCCTTGGGTTCCCAATATCGCATAAATTCTAGTTACGAAAGCCCCATCCTAATTCTGAAGTAATAATATAACACTGGTCATGACAACTGGGGTGTGTGTGTGTGTGTGTGTGTGTGAGTGAGAGAGAGAGAGAGAGAGAGAGAGAGAGAGGGAACAAAAACTAGTCTCCTTAGTTACCTCTTCATGGCTGGTTGAAGATTAAGTTCTTCAGTGCTAAATGGCTGCAGATGTATGGTTCCTTTACTTGCATGTAAAGGGTTTCCTGTGGATAACATTTGCAAACTATAAAGTCGATTGTTCTCTCAGAAACAAGGGAGAAATGATAAAGCAGACCAACTAAGCACAGACAGCTTTTTCTTTATCTGCATTAAAGAAGGATTCACTGCCACTCCTATGTACATGCATACTTAATACGTTAAATTCCAAAGTTACTGTTTCTTGCTCTATATAGACTACAGATGGGGAGAAATTTAGTTCACATTTTAATGCACACTCTACGAATTTGCAGCTCCCAAATCAACAGCAAAACTGAAATGCAGCTATCCTTCAAAATCTGCACCTCTCTGAACTCCGAGGTGCAGTTTTCCAGCCAATAAAAAAAAAGCTTATGTGGACTGTGTGGGGAGAAAACAATGCTTATATTAATGAAAATGATGTATGCAAATATTAGGGAAATGTATTAGGGGAACTTGCTTACAAAACTGTATGTATTGTGGGAAATTGTGTACAAAAATGTACGGTATATATATTGACATACTTGAAAACGTAGACAAATTTTCATGCAGCTTTTTTTCCTAATTGCAAACTGATGCAGCTATGGTGAAAACTGAACTTAAAGTTGGAAAACAGAAACATAAATGAAATAGAAATTGACAGATTTGTCTATCCCTAATAGAGGCTTCCAGCACTGACTGGCTGATACTGTCTCACATTTCTGAAGAATTTAGCAGTTCTACTACTATTTTTTAAAATAAGACATTCCCTTTAAAAAAAAGTCAACATTTTACTTTAAAAACAACAGAGACTGCCTTGTTCAAGTCAGACTTGCTCATTTTATGCCACTTTTAGCTTTCTGAACTGGGTCAAAACTCTCAGCTTCTTCTCATTCCAGCAGTGTTCATTTCTTTGCCAACAGGCAATGTTTTGTTGTAATATTGTAGAGTCACTGACTCACTGCACTGCATCCTCCCTGATGAAATGTAAAAGCTGGTGGATTTCTACTACCTGCAGGGGAGAAAATAATTGCTCTAGAGATCTGGCACGTATATGAAAATATGTGAAAAGCCGTATGTGACCTGTGGGATCAAAACCAAAGAGGTGAACTTAAAAATCAATATCGATGATTCATTCCTGCAAACTGAAAGTGAGAGATTTATCACATTTGACATTGTGCAAGTCAGAGCTGGGCAAAAAAACTCTCTGCCAATTTACTTCAGTCATCTTGAGACACTCACTCATTCCCTTGCAATGTTGATCTTGGCTCTGAGGAACTACAAAAATGTCAGCTATGCAAAAAATAAAAATGAAATAAATTGTGGCTTTGGAAATGTGGACAATTAGCCACTGGAGAGCAATTTAAGCCCATCTTCCTGTTAGCTGTCAAACAAAATCACGTTAGAAAGGCCTGTGCTTCAAGGGGTGTAAGAGAACAAACTTACTAGTCAGCATAACACAAAGAAGATTTTCAAAGGGTTTGCCTCTTTAAAAGGATCAGTCCCTCTCAGAGGCCCAGGGTGTCCCAGGCCACTTTCAGCTTTTAAGGCCCCTAGCTGTTAAAAAAATAATAATAATACATACAAGAACAAAATAAAGCACCAAAAACAAGAGTGGAAATAAATTGATTTTTTCATTTAACAAATGCTTCTGTGCAATTAAATGGAAAAAAAACCTTTTATGCAGCAGCACAGTTGCTATTATGCATATGAAACAATCTATATGTGTCAACAACAAATAAGGACTTTTACAAATCACGTCTGTTCTTTACTTAAATTATCACCTGCGAGAATGCATCGTGATTTGGTCGTATACTCATAAAAACAAGTTGTGAAAATGATAAAATGCTTAAGAACAGTAATACCAGTGTCTACAGCTGAGGCTCTGTGGCTGTTAAGCCTTGTTGGGCTTTTAAAATGTTCAGTTGCAACACTCAAATATCACCCATCCCTACCCCAAATCAGAATGACAGCCAGTTTGGAAGGTGATTTGCAACACTGGTTTGGGGTCAAGCACAAACCATAGCCGGCCAGCTAATAGGTAACGATGAACTATAACTTTTACTAAGGGTGTGTAGTGTACTTGTTCACTGTTTTCTTACCATTGCTTTTAGTAACATAAAAACTTGTACCTCATTGGGATTGCACATGAGCAGGAACCTTCAGTTTTACTTTGAATGTTATCTATTTATTTAGTTAGTTACAATTATATCTCAACCTTTCCCTCCAAGGAGCTCAGTGTGATGTACATGGCTTTCCCACTCCTCAATTAATCCCCACAGAAAACCTGTGAGGTAAGTTAGGCTGAGAGGCGGTGTTTGGACCAAGATGGGGATTTGAACCCATGGCCGAGCCACGGATTTGAACCCTGCCCTCTGATGTTCTAGTCTAACACTTTAAGCACCACATCACATTAGAACTTTGAGGTTTTCTGTATTGTTTTGTGAATCTCCTTAACTGAAATGATTAAATACTTCAAGGGTTCAACCATCCTCTGTATATTAAAATTACATGAATGTGCTTTTATACTGTGATGAAAGATTTCAGCATGATCTTAAAACGGCATTTTACAGTAAATTAACACAATACATTAAAGGGATGCATTCATAGTTCTCCACTACAGCATCTATTGTCAAACATCACCACCTTCAGGCTTGTTCATTGTAACTAACACAAGAAATGAGAATCCTAAACTGAACATCAAAACAGCCAACTAAAGGTTCCTTTTTTTATCCCTCAGGATACAATAGTTGCACTGACTTCCAGATTCAATGTATACACAGTAAGAATAACTCCGCTTATAATTCAGGAAGAATTGGCCTTTTTAATATTGTGCAAAAGTAGCTTTTAAAGCTATGCAACTCTGATTGCACAAATTGGATTGATTCAGGTGACATGTGATATAATTTGACCAAGTGCTCAACTTGTCCAAAATCCTTAGTCCCCCGAGAGACAGTGTGGTGTAATGGTTCAAGTGCTGAGCTGGAAACAGGAAGGCTTGAGTTCAAATCCTTACTTAGTGAAGTCGGTTAGTCTCTCATTCTGATCTACCTCACAGATTTGTAGTGAGAAAATAATGGGGTGAACTATGCAGGCCACCCTAAGTTCCTGGATGAGATGAAGATGTAATAAACAAACTCCCACCCTCTTGCAAGCAGATCAGCCTATGCAATTCATATCTCATTGTCTCACAATTAGAAAGCAGGAATGTTCCACTGTAGGGTAACTTCAGACTAATAGATTCAGAGGAATTAAACCACCCAATTTATGTACTATAGGGAACAGTCTGACATTGACACAAAGCCCCCCTGACCGACTCTGGAAACACTTGCATACAGAGAATGCAATCTAGGTCCCAGTTGTTCATGATTTCTATTATCACATTTCTGACACAATCACAGAAATCACCTCCAGTTAGCTGCTGATTACTGCAAATGATCTGGTTTGCACATTATGCACTCAATATGAATGCGTTCTCAGAAACCACCATGAGACATTTCATGTGCATTTTGAATGGTTAACTATTTAGGGGATAGACTAGAGTTCAGCGGCAGAGTAGGCAGAAGATCCCAAGTTCAGTCTGCTGCATCTCCAGTTAGGACTGGAAAAAGATCTGTCTGAAAACCTTGGAGCTCCAGTCAGCATAAAAACATGGAGTTAGATAGTCCAGTGGTCTAATGAGGTGGTGTTTATATATGGAGAAAGCATGCTTTCATAGGTAATGTGCTGAGGGGCAAGTGGTTGCGGGGGGGGGGGGGATGTCTAACCTGAATCAGTAGCAGTTCCCAAGTGCTCCATGACAAGAAGACATTCTAGGCAGTGGTGCTTCCAAGGCATAGGGGGAAGCAACAGCATTTGGAGTACCGTCACAGAAACTCCATGTTATAAAATAAATCCCCATTTTAACTATCCTCTTTGTCACATGAACATTTACAGTTCTTATGCCTAAGTATTCTACCTTCAGGCCTTGCTATGATTTTGCTTGCAAATATTTTAGTACGCAGAAGGTAAAGGCAGTAAGCTTGTGGGTGGGGTAAGGGATCTGTAGGTCGGGCACCAGGAAGAGTCTCTTTTTTGAAAGTGCTAAATTCTATCATTGGCTGGAAAGTGTGCTCCCAACGCCCCATTCTTCCTTTTCATGGCTTGTCCAGCACCTGACAGCATATGACATCAGGTAGATGGGCAGTATAGATGTGGTTTGGGGTGAACCATGCCATAGGCCAAATGAGGAGGCCTAGTGTGCTTGAGTAGACCCACATACTGGAGGTCACCCACAGTTGCTATGGGGCAAGCCTAAAGGATACGATCCAGCCCAGAAAAAGCAATGGCTATAGCATTATGACAACTTTTAGATAGCACTCAATTTTTAAGAGTCTACAGAAGTTTTCTCGCCACTTCATAGGAGCTTAAAAAAACCAAAGTTCAGCAGAGGCTGTTAACCTCGAGACACTTCCCCAGATCAAGGAAATGTTCAATTTAAAAAAGAAAAAAGAAAAATCCAAGTTCATATTATATGTACAGAAAATGCAGCTGACTTTGTACTACATTGGGCTTTCTGAAGCTACAAAGATGTGCCTGACCTTTTCAAACCAGGCAGTAAGACAGTAATAGAAATCCTTTGGTTTCCATACTAGCGCTCTCTCAAGAGTAATTATTCGCTATCTCTGTCATCCCCATTTCCTTCAAAGTATTACAGCTTATCCACAGGTCAGTCACATTTCTTACTGGGCTCTCTGAATTAATACTCAAATAGCCATTACATTCTTGCTTGGGTTAACATTAATTTTGCTCAAGGTAATTGGATAGAATTTCATATTCCTTCATTTCCATATTTAGTCAGGGATTAATTTGCTCTTTTTGAACAATTATTTACATTAATATATTAGAACATTGACTCTAAATAGGGTTGATGGTTAATATCTACTAGCGAGGGGGGGAGCAGCAAAATCCTTACGTTTTTGTGTAACATTTTGTAGAGGGATGCAATAACTATACAGTATCAGGTTTAATGCTGAAAATCAAAGTATCTTATCCAATAATTTGGTATTGAAAGGAATGTGAAATGGGGTGACCATGTGTCTGAATTTATAGATGACAGTCCTCTTATTCAAAGGTGTTTATTTGAAGACCTGTCCAGCCCAAATCCATTTTTAACATAAAGAACCACATGAAGGGAGGGCAGGAGCCTTGAAATTGCCTCTCAACAGTGTGGGACAGAAGACTAAGTTCACACAAGGGCACTGTCTTCCTCCACTATGGTGCAATATACTGTATTTCTATTTTAAGTAGAGTAATCGTTTCTAAATTTGCATCTAAACACATAAATTAGTATATGGAAATTTTATGCAATTCCCCCCTCTTGTTTGTGTTGATGCATTTAGTTTTGTGGGGCAAGTGGCCACCCCAAATGAAAACAATGTTTATTCATCATGCCAGTTTTCTGTAGGCAATTTTATGCACCTGAGAATCTGGATTTGCCACTAAATAGACACTTAACAATAGCAAAGGGCAAACTGCTCAAGGTTTTGTTCAGACTGGAATCAAGAGTCAGGGGTGAAAGTGGAAAGTGTGCAGGAAAACATTCTGTCCCTACAAGAGTTCTAAATTAGCTCATTGTGCCAGCTTTATCCATAAGTGACCCATTCTGCCTACATTTGACACTCTTTCTCTCTTCCCCCCCTTGAGTAACAGGAAGGAAGGATCCCTCTACCTTTCCCTCCCCCTTTCTAATGCCTGCAATGCCGCTACAAGCATGCCGTTTTCCCAATTAACAGCTGGGATCCTACACCATACACATTTTTGTTGCAATCTCACTTATACCAAAAGCATCGTATCTGTCCACATAAACATAAAATGTGTGAATGTCCTGTATATTGTGATTTGTCACTATAATTAAGCACACTGCAGAGCAAACCTACAACATCTATAAGGCACAGTTATGTCAAAGCTTAGATGAGACTTGGTTATTAAAAGCCAATCTCATGTTCAGGGGTGGGGAATGTTATGTAGCTGGTGGGCCAAATCCTGAGCTTCCTCACCCCTGTGACTTCCCTGATTTCACAATCAGGTGACCCAAATTACCCCCCCCCCACACACACACCTTAGCATCACTGGCTTGAAACCGAGCTGGCAATGCAAATTATTTACGCTTATACCCTCATTTTGGAGCTTGCTATCACCACTGATCTGCACTGACAGCAAATCCACTTTGGGCAGGTATTGGATGACCATGAAGTTCCCAATTTGAATGGGCAGTGGGTTATGTTTGTGTCTGCTGCAGGGCATCACTAGCACCTAAGCTCAACAGCCTTTTTTGGAAGCAGTGTGCAGTAGAAACAAGCAAAAAGCCCAATTTTTCTTCATTTAGGTGAGACTCTGTGGAAGCAGGATGGATCAGATTTATGGGTTAACACATGCAAAAGTGACATGGAGTGGAAATAGACAAAGACTACACACTTGTATTTGCAAATAGTACTCTGTTTTCTGCTAGGCTTTTGTAGGCCTGGTAAGGCAGAAGGTGAGCTTTATCATGTAGGTTTTCATTCCCTGGGATATGTGAATGTGACTCCTGGCCTACTTTTCTCATCAAACTGGAATGCTTGAACACATAAATTGCAAAGCCTTCCATTCATCTTCCAAGTGGTGTGCTCTAATTTAGCATAGAAAAATGTGTTGATCACCCACTACCTGCAGCAATGTATACCATAAGGTAAAGGGACCCCTGACCATTAGGTCCAGTCGTGACCAACTCTGGGGTTGCGGCACTCATCTCGTTTTATTGGCCGAGGAAGCCAGCGTACAGCTTCCGGGTCATGTAGCCAGCATGACTAAGCCGCTTCTGGTGAAACTGGAGCAGCGCACGGAAATGCAGTTTAGCTTCCCGCCGGAGCGGTACCTATTTATCTACTTGCACTTTGACATGCTTTCGAACTGCCAGGATGGCAGGAGCAGGGACAGAGCAATGGGAGCTCACCCTGTCGCGGGGATTCGAACCTCTGACCTTCTGATCGGCAAGCCCTAGGCTCTGTAGTTTAGACCACAGCGCCACCCGTGTCCCTAATGTATACCATAGTATGTGGCTTATATGCTCACCTTTCACTTGCAAGTTTCAATCTCTACAACACTGGACTGCTAAGCGAGCAGGGCCATGCTGAGGCTAAGTTTTAAAGAACCAGGGAGCATCCACTATGTTCGTGAGGCAGTATTTAGATGATTTCCAGTATTAGTAGGCTGCTGATACAATTATCCAGGGAGGAAGCCATTGTGTGGCTGGTTGAACACAATCCATAAATGCACAAATGTTTAGTCCAGGCTTTGATAGTCTTAGGACCAGCAGAAGCAACTGACATGTTGCCCCCAAGAGCAATCCCCATCAACAGAGGGGTTTATTTGTTTCACTCTGGTAAACACTGCCATTTGACAGTATTGCCACATTCTGCTGATTCACTCTGAGTCACAGGAAGTCCAGGAGTCACACAACACCGTGGGTGTTTATTCCCTGTTGCTATATTCAGTGTGTCAATGTGAACCCCCCCCCCATCTAGCCTGTAGAAAAGCACATTTGTGAGCTTGCCAGATCTAGACAACTCTTATACTTCTCCAATTTCTCATTTTAGCTCATCTTTTAAAAGCAATGATTAAAAAGCCAAGGAAAGGTTTGTACATTTCTAAACCAAGTTTCTATGGTTGATAGGCTCTAGTCCGATTTGGGCATACAGCTTGCCTGTAAAGGTTACACATGAGCAGGGCAAATGGGGACGAATTGATTGTGCACCACTTGATGCATCACCAAGACCACCCGTTTCTACAAATTGTGAAAGTGGAGAGCCTCATCTATTTGTAAAGGCTCCTTGAATGAATTAGAATCCCAATTTTGCATTGTTCCACATTGTGCTGGGAACAGTTACAAGGACCAGAGGCTCCCACTGCACTGTCCAACTCATGGAGAGCAAACAAAGGAAGACAAAGGGGGTGGAGCTTAGTGCGCTCCCATTGTGTACATGTAGTTTTTATGCATATGCAGCACATCTAAATAGGGCTTTCTATGATTTCAGTGGATTCTTGCAGGTTACAAGGACGCAGAGCCATGTGTTTTCATGTTTCCAGTGTGCAAGTTGTACGAAGTGGCTTTTTCCAACAATGAGACACACCAGCCCCAGAAATGGAGAAGGCTCAAGAATCTCACAAGGGAAAGAAGCCCTAGTTCCTTGTTTGAACATTACTCAAGAAATGTTGATCAAGGGGAAGACTCTGCAAGGTCTATTGTACCAGCAACTGTTCTCTTCCCCTCTTTTTTTGAAGGAAAAAGACCCTCTTTTTTGCTTCCCCCATGAATGCGACCCCCCTGGTAACATTCCAGCTGTGGCCTAAAGACTTCATTCTGTTAGTCAGGCCTTACAAAAAGCTAAGTAGATGCCCCTCTTAAAAACATGTCCTTTGTACACATATGTAAGGGCATGTGTGGGCAGGCCAAATACCCCACTAAACATTTCCACAATTCAGACCATAAAAACCAACCCTAAAGGAGCTGCAGTTGCACATCTGTCAAGACCAGTCTGCTTAGACACACACACACACACACACACACACACACACACACACGAGTCATAGCTCTGTCCGAGACCCATTTCTGAGCAATCAGGGCTAGGAGTCTCCGAAATACACTTGCCTGAGAACACAATCCACATACAAAGTCAGACAGCCCAGGTCAGGAAATCACAGAGCCAAGGGCCCAGTCCTGAGGTCAGGTAATCCAGATGAAGAGCAGTAAGGCAGATCTAAGAACCACAGGCATTATTTCCAGCATCTGACTGCTGCTGAGAGCTCTGTTTAAGAAGGCTGAAGTCAGCTGGTTCTCATCAGTGCCTTCTCCTCCTGTCCTTGAAGGCTGATCAGCGGCACGTGGAGTCATTCCACCTTCTCATCCTTCAGGCTGCTGTTCAGCAGGTGAAGCTGACTCCAAGCCCATGACACACAAACACACTTCCAAACAATGTCCTGCCTTCAAAACATTGACTATTTTCCTTTGATCTACCAAATTTGCTTCCTATTTCAGAATCTTGAACATATATCTCCTGAATCAAAATTTGCATAAAAAGCATGGACTCTCTGCTTGCTGAGCACATAAAATGTAAAACAAGGACACTTCAACACAAGACCTTGTTGCTCTTGAGCTCCACTCCTTTCAAAATGCTTAATGCTCCAGGCTCCTCAAATCATTAGAGGCATCAGACTCTTATCTATATATGCATCTCGTTTCTCTAAGCATGGCCTCCTGGGGGGGTAAGGTCAAGACTGAAATGGCTAGGAGAGCTGTTCTAAAAAGTGTATTGTCTCAGTTAAATCACGTTAACATTTTCTCACTTGCCCATACGTCCTTGAAAAGAATGTTTCAAGCATGCATGTGAAAAAGCCAAGGGCAGAGCTGCGTATGTGGCTATATCTGCCACACTGCTAATTAAATCCTTGAAAAACACTACCAAACTGAAGTTCATGTACAGTTAAAAGTTACTTCTTCTCAGTTGTGGATAACACAATCTTGTGGGTGGGATTTAACATTGCACTCTTCCCAGTGCTTTTTGTCGTTCCCAAAAAAATGTTTAGGGGTACTCTTATTTTGACTCAATCAAATCACCAATTTATAGTTCAAATCAGGAAAAATAAATACAGTGAAAGGACAAAAGGACAAAGATTCACAAAATGTTTAGGGGTATGCATACCCCTGCATCCCCCCAGAAAAAAAGCACTGGCCCTTCTCATTGTTGCATTGCAGCTTGACAGATAGACCTATCCCCACTCTTCTCCCTGCATGCTGTTCTGGGGGTTTCCCCGACCTCCCCGCAAGCCAATTTCACAGGTGCAGGGGGCATATGGGGGTGGGGGGAAGCAGATGTTGCACAAGCAGAAGTTCTTCCACTGATGGGGCTTGTTAGTGTTGGGAAACTGCCAGGGAGATAGTGTCCATCATGAGCCCCCAAGCCGGAGTTCTGGACGATCCATCGGCCTCCCGTAGACAGGCAGATCCAGCAGTTAGCGACACGAAGCCTCTGGAAATTCCTAGCCACATTCCAGGGCTGGGTGTACACTGTTTATCAGCAGAAACACAGCCAAAAGCTTGCACCGCAGAAGAGCATAATTTTCAGACTTTATTAGCGTTTAACAGAACAAAAGAAAACGTGACCGTTCTGTGTCAGCATCTTCGGCCAACTGAGAAAACGAAAGGAATCTCAGCAAGAACATAAACATCCTGTGACTAGGACATGCGCAGACTCTGTTACTCACAAAGCCTGCTCCCTTTAAGGTGGAACGGAAATATCCTAACATCCTCCCCCTTTCCGTGTAACCTGTTGTACCTGTGGTTCACTCAATTGCAACCTTTGTACATAAACCTTATGTTGTTCTTTGTTAACAACCTTAGACAACAGATCAGCAGGAATTTCATTTCCTGCCATGTAGGACACCTGAATCAGTCCTTTCTGAATACACTCTCTTGCACGATGTAGCTTAATCTGCAAGTACTTGGTTCTCTGCTTGCAACTCTCGGAGTTCAGCAAAGCCAAACAAGATCTATTGTCTTGATACACTTGTATAGGACATTTCACAGACACCCTGATGTCCTTAAACAGTTGCATCAACCATTCACAATCCATGAGTGAAAATGACAGAGCATTGAGTTCTGCTTCACAGGAACTTAGGCTCACTGTTGTCTGCTTCTTGCACAACCAGTCAAACAGGCAGTGGTTGTACATGTAGCACACACCAGAAGTGCTTGTACCATCTGTGGTGTCACTTCCAAAACTTGCATCTGCAAAGATTTCAAGACCTCCAGTCTTCTGACTGGTGAACCTCAGCCTGTAGTGCATAGTCCCTTTCAAATAGCGGGCTATGCGCTTCAGAGCTTTCCAATCCTGAACCGTAGGATTGTTGGCATGTCTGCTAAGCAGATTACAGCTTACAGCTATGTCAGGTCTTGAACATCTGGCAATGAAATTCAGCTTGCCTAGAATGCATCTGTACAGCGTTGTGTCAGAAAACGCTTCAGCAGTACTGTCTACCTGGTAACCTGTCACCATCGGTGTGTCTGCTGGGTTTGCATCAACCAAATTCAACCTGGTTAATACATCAGCAATTTTCTGTGTTTGGTGTACCAGAAAATTACCTGCTTGGTCCTTCTCCACCTGCAGAGAAAGATAGTTGGATACCTCACCAAGATCCTTCATGTCAAAGTGCTCCTTCAGCTGAGCTAGGGTGCTTTGGTAAAAAGCCTGATTCTTCCAAAACATCAGAAGATCATCAACAAAACATAAACAATACAGTTTGTTTTGCCCCTCCTCCTTGACAAACACACATGGATCAGCTTTGCCCTGGTGAAAACCTAGAGAAAGCAATGTCTCAGTGAGTTTTGTGTTCCAACACCTGGCACTCTGCTTGAGACCATATAAGGATTTCCGCAGTTTACAGACCATACCCTTCTGTATCTCCATCCCATCAGGTGGAAGCATGAACAGCTGTTCATTCAAAATCCCGTACAAAAAAGCTGTATTAATGTCGTGGTGGGAAACATGCAGTTTCTCCTCCGCAGCGACCTTGAGCATCAGTCGAATGCTCTCATATTTGACTGTGGGAGAGTAGGTCTCGTGGTAATCCTGTCCTGGTACCTGTGAAAAACCTCTGGCAACCAATCTGGCTTTGTGTCTAACTACCTTGCCATTCTGGTCTGTCTTGGCCTTGAAGACCCATTTGCTGCCAACCAGTCTCATTCCTGGGACTACCGGTACCAATTCCCAAGTTTGGTTCCTGTTCAAGGAATCAACTTCAGCCTTCATGGCATTAAGCCAAGGCTCAGCATCTTTAGAGGTCAACTCCTGAACCTCTTTGAAGCTTGAAGGTTCCCACACCTTCTCTGAGCTACTAAGAACAGCAGTTGCTGTCTTAGCAAACTCATCAGCATACCTCTTTGGAGGTCTGCCTTTTGTCGCCCTTTCAGATCTGCGTACTAGACGCAAGTCTTCTGGACTCATCTCCTCTTTCTTAGGAGAAAAGTGACCAATGGTGAACAGTGGTTCTTCCAGTTCATTGTCAGACGCATCAGATGGTCTGACTGAGGCCTTTGCGCTCTGGTAGTCTGCTGTGTCGTCACTGTCACTGACACCAGCAGCAGCAGCAGCGCCGCCCACTGAACTGGAATCCGAACTCTGATCATCATCATCATCCTCATCATCATCCTCCTCATCAGTAGCAGCTTTCTCATCTTTAGCTGCTTGCTTGACATCACCTTCATCCTCCTCTGGGTAACTCTGGAAAATTCCCACATTTTCCCCCCACTTAGGATTGTACTCAACACTCCTTGTGAACTTAATGGTCTTAGAGTCAGTCATCCATACCCTGTATGCACCTTTTTCGTACCCCATGAACAAACCATGTGCCCCACGCTTCCCAAGCTTGTTGGTTTGTTGTGTGCGTACCCACATGTCCGAACCAAAAATTCTCATGTGTTTGGTGTTGGGTTTCTTGCCAAACATCTTCTCATAGGGGGTACAACCAATGGGTGATGACAATCTGCGATTAACGGTGTAAACCAAATTCCCTAGAGCCTCCCCCCAAAACTTATCAGGGAGATTGGCATCATGCAACAAGGTCTTGATTCCTTGCAGCAATGTTTGATTTGCTCTCTCCGCAAGACCATTCATCCATGGCGATCTGGGCGTTGACATGTCATGCTGGATTCCCTTCTCAGTCAGGAAAGCTTCAAACTGCTGAGAAGTAAACTCCCCGCCCCGATCAGTAAAAAAACAAGAAATACGTTTACCGTGCACATTCTCCAACCAAGCACAGAATTCCTTAAACTTCGGAAACGCTTGCGATTTCTGTTCGAGCAAATACACATGAATGTACCTGGAAAAAGAATCAATCAGAATCATGAAGTACCTTGCTCCTCCTATAGAGGGCGCAAGTGGACCAACCAGGTCTGCATGCACTAGCTGGTAGGGCTTGGAAGCCTGCCTGCTAGACTCCTTCCCTTTTGGAGCAACCTTCACCTTGTTCTCTGCACAAGATACACATTTCATGTGAAATTTACAAGGTTTGATGTTCAAACCTTCAACCACCTCTGGCATCTTGGCCAGTGCCTTCCAAGAGAGGTGACAAAACCTTCGATGTGCATCGTGAATGCAACCTGCATGAAGAACTTTGTTAGTTTGTGCAACACAACAAGAATCAGCATTAGATTCAACAGCAGTGTCCTCATAAGTTATATGGAACAAACCATCCATAAACTTTGCATGCAAATAGTCCTCTTTGCCTTTACTGATGACACAGACGCTCCTCTTGAAGGAAATCTGAAAACCACGCCCAGTAAGCTGTGGGACACTCAACAAGTTGCTCGTCGCTCCTGGAACAAAAAGTACATCGCTGATGGTTGTGTGCAAACTTGCAAGTTTCACAGTCCCTTCTCCTGCAATTTGCAACGTCCTTCCATCAGCCAGGTGGATCTCACCTTCCTGAGGCTTGAAGGAGATAAAGAGATGCCGATCCTTTGAAACGTGGCGGCTGGCACCTGAGTCCACAATAAACCTGCCTTTGGCAGGTGGAGCAGTCCTTACAGCAAGCAAACCCTTGTTTTCCAGCGGTTTGGGCTTCTGCAGCTTGCCCCCCTGCTGCTCCTGGCCAGCAGACGTGCCTTTAGCCTTTGGTGAAGCTGTGCCAGCAAGCAAAATCTTGCTTTCCACTGGCGTGGGCTTTTGCAGCTTGCCCCCCTGCTTCTGGCCATCTGCAGACGTGCCTTTAGCCTTTGGTGAAGCTGTGCCAGTAAACAACGCTTTGTTTTTCCCTGGCGCCGCGGGCTCTTCACCCTCCCTCTGCACCTGGCCATCTGTAGACATCTGTTTACCTTTGCCTTTCCGGCTTCTGCAAAGGCGATGGCCTTGGTTCCCATGAGAAACAGAGCTCTCAGCTGCCGACTCCTTGGCTCCCCCTGGAGGCTGGAATGCTGCCTGGGACGACGTGACGGTCAGCTCCCCCTGCAGCTTGCAACCGGTGCCCTCAGCATCCCTGCACTCATTCGCATTCTGGGAAACAGCTAGGACCTCCGATGCAGTCAAACTCTGGGCTGGGATTATTGGCTTGTGAGCTTTTTTCAAAGCAGTCCACATTGCACGTGCAGTGGTGTTGCCAGCCAGCGTCTTAATTTCCTCAAGAGATACGGATAGGACTATTATGTCAATCGCTTTCGAATTCTGGCCTTTCCATCTCTCTGTCAGAGGAACTGGGGGGGGGCTCAGAAACAACATGCCACACCCCAAACTGACGCAGTAAACTCTCACACCATTTTGCCCAGGGTTCGTAATTCTGCCCATCCAACTTAAGGCACTGAGCATCTCCATCAGCTTGGAAAAATTCCATTTCAGCTTTTGGCAGTAGCCGCGAGTCTTCTATGCCTTCAAAAGACTCCTTATCTTGGCAGCCCATTAATCACGAACTCTTTGGCTCGGCTCCCAGGTCAATTAAGCCTTGCCGGAGTTCAAAGGCTCTTTGCCGAGGTATAACAGAAAAAGCGTCCCTTTGCTTTCGCTTTTCCCCCCTTCATACCTCAAACGCAGTCTGTTGCAGCTTTACTCTCCTGTAGGTGCCGTGAATCTGGGCCCGTAACCTTGTTGTTGGGAAACTGCCAGGGAGATAGTGTCCATCATGAGCCCCCAAGCCGGAGTTCTGGACGATCCATCGGCCTCCCGTAGACAGGCAGATCCAGCAGTTAGCGACACGAAGCCTCTGGAAATTCCTAGCCACATTCCAGGGCTGGGTGTACACTGTTTATCAGCAGAAACACAGCCAAAAGCTTGCACCGCAGAAGAGCATAATTTTCAGACTTTATTAGCGTTTAACAGAACAAAAGAAAACGTGACCGTTCTGTGTCAGCATCTTCGGCCAACTGAGAAAACGAAAGGAATCTCAGCAAGAACATAAACATCCTGTGACTAGGACATGCGCAGACTCTGTTACTCACAAAGCCTGCTCCCTTTAAGGTGGAACGGAAATATCCTAACAGTTAGGTGAATCCTACCCAGTGTATATGTACTCAGATGTAAACCCCAATGTGTTCAAGGGGGTTAGGAGCTGTGATGGCTATGTTCTACCTCTACCTCAGGCTCTTCTTATGTTCATATGATAGTTAGTTAATTATAGATTTGTGTACCCAAAGATTTCATAGAATCATAGAGTTGAAAGGGACTACAAGCGTCATCTAGTCCAACCCTCTGCAACGTGGGACTCAAACCCACAACCCTGAGATTTAGAGTCTCAAGCTCTACCAACTGAGTTATCCCAGTTTCATGTGATTTTTACCGAATATTCTATATCCCAACCCAGCTTTGGTAAGAGAAGACTGGGGTTGGGGGTTGGAAACCAGAAGATCCAGACAAGGATCTATCTAGCCTGGCATTCTGGTCCAGGCAAGCAGGACACTGTTCAACTTTGTAAGCACTGGATAGCCAAACCATAATTTTCTATGATTTGGTTCAACGTGCTTTTCAGAATATAAACATATAAAGTGGGACATTGCAAGTTTAAAGGTTTCTCCAGATGACTTCCTGGAACAGTTATTAACAACATACACCAGAGAAAAGATAGCAAATTCAGCACCATATGCTAGCAACTGCATATTTTACTTTTTCACATCAAATCAATTGCTTAAAATAATGCATGGGGAATTTTTAAAGGCCACTAGAGGGAGCTCGTAGTTTACATATGCATTCTAGTTACACATAGAATGAAAGAACTTTTTCCTAATATCCACGTCAATACTATGAAAGTTTCACTGAGAGAAAACTCTATTGTACCTTTTATTAGCAACAATGGGTTTAACACAAAGGCTACACAGGCACTGTACACTTAAAAAAAAAGTCTTTCCCCAAAGGATCATGGGAACTCTAGTTTGTTAAAGTTGCTGGGAATTGTAGCTCTGTGTGAGTCAAGCTACAGTTCCCAAGGTTCTTTGGGGGAAAGCCATGTGTTTTAAATGCATGGTCTGCATGCAGCCATCTACCAGCCAGATGGGGGATGATATTCTTGATAGGGATGGCTCTCCCTACTGGAGACAGGCAGGGTCTTCAACTTGCAACATCCTCTCCAGAGTGAAGGACTCATCCCATGTATGTGTATGACTGAAAAGGTACAGCTCCAAAAGTGTACCATGAAGATAGGGACGCAGGTGGCGCTGTGGTCTAAACCGCTAGCCTCTTGGTCTTGCTGATTAGAAGGTCAGCAGTTCGAATCCCCGCAACGGAGTCAGCTCCCGTTGCTCTGTCCTAGCTCCTGCCAACATAGCAGTTCAAAAGCACGCCAGTGCAAGTAGATAAATAGGTACTGCTGTGGCAGGAAGGTAAACGGTGTTTCCATGCACTCTGGTTTCTGTCACAGTGTTCTGTTGCACCAGAAGTGGTTTAGTCATGCTGGCCACATGACCCGGAAAGCTGTCTGTGGACAAACACTGGCTCCCTCCGCTTGAAAGCAAGATGAGCGCTGCAACCCCAGTCGCCTTTGACTGGACTTAACCATCCAGGGCTGCTTTACCTTTTTTACCATGAAGATATGCTTGACATGCTCAGGTCAACTGTGCCGTCTCAGATCAAAATGGCCTCTTCAGTTAAAGCAGTGTGGTGCACGGGTGTGTCAGGAAAAGATGGCAAATGTAGCAGGAGAATTCAAGGACAATCAAAGAAACATTTAAATATTTTAGTGTAGTATAGTATGACAGAATGGCAGTATGGAAGTGAGAGCTGGACCATAAAGAAGGCTGATCGCCGAAGAATTGGTGCTTTTGAATTATGGTGCTGGAGGAGACTCTTGAGAGACCCATGGACTGCAAGAAGATCAAACCTATCCATTCTTAAGGAACTCAGCCCTGAGTGCTCACTGGAAGGACAGATCCTGAAGCTGAGGCTCCAGTACTTTGACCACCTCATGAGAAGAGAACACTCCCTGGAAAAGACCCTGATGTTGGGAAAGAATGAGGGCACAAGGAGAAGGGGACAACAGAGTACAAGATGGTTGGACAGTGTTCTCGAAGCTACCAGCATGAGTTTGACCAAACTGTGGGAGGCAGTGGAAGACAGAAGTGCCTGGCGTGCTCTGGTCCATGGGGTCACGAAGAGTCGGACACGACTAAATGACTAAACAACAACAAAGTATGGCAGAATAGAATAGAATAGAACAATATTTTTTGTTTGCAGAATACAGCTAGATATCTTTTCAAAGTGAGAGCAAGAACATCAAGTGATACTACAAGCTCACACCTCTTGATGAGTTTGTATACTTACTTAAGAGAGGAGGCTCATTTATAGTTATATTTTGGGAATGATTCATGTTCTCTTGTAGCTGAATTGGTTTATACAGTCATACCTCAGATCCCGAACGCCTTGGTACTTGGATATTTTGGCTCCCAAACACTGAAAAAACCCGGAAGCAAGTGTTCTGGTTTGCGAATGTTCTTTGGAATTTGAACATCCGGCAGGGCTTCCGTTGCTTCCTATTGGCTGCAGGACCTTCCTGCAGCCAATCAGAAGCTGCACTTTGGTTTCCAAATGTTTTGGAAGTCGAATGGACTTCTGAAACAGATTCCATTTGTCTTGCAAGCTACGACTGTACTTTCTAGATGTCCCATGAACGCATTACAAAGTAGTTGAGTTCTATGTTGTAAATCAAGCACTGCTCGCAATTGTTTCTTTTTTGTTCCCCAATGTATTTCTTATCAATAAAAAAAACCAAAACAGTGTGGCAAGAGCAAATTTTTATTCTGAAAGTGTGGCTCAGAGAAAAAAGTTTGAGAACCACTGGGTTAAAGGGTTCAGTATGAGAGTGGCAGACTAGCCCTGAAGCATGTGCAGGATTTCAGAAAGGTTTAGCTGTGTGAGAGAACTAAGATGCTGGCTAAATTCTTTCACAGGAAGCTCGGAAAGTGCACTAATATTGTGGCTAACAATGCAAACTGGGGAGTGCTTGATTTGTATGTTGCCTTAGCCTCAGCTTCTCCTCTGCAACCTGAAAAGAATAATGCTGACCTCCCTAGCAGCACAGATTATTAAGATAAGCTTTGTAAGATATGCCAGGTCACAATGTCGTCTTTGACAAAAGCAGCTGAAGAAGAAACTCATGCTCACTTGAATACAACAAAAATACATACCAGGCACAACCACATACTGCGCTAAACCAGGCCGAGATGTAGCAATTGCCTTAAGGGCACTGTTCTCAACTTACCCATATTTATGGGTGCAACCAACCCAAAGCCATAGGCGTTGCCTTTCCATCTGTTGAAGAAACAAAATTTTGCTGAGCAACTAGCAGCCCTTGCTTCTAAAATGGATTAAATGTCCACAGCCCAATGATTACTTGAAAGCAAGTCTCACCTTGTTCAGCAGAACTTGCTTCCAAATTGTTCGAACCAAAGGGCTCTAAGCTCAGCACTGAAGTTAGTAACTTTTCCCAGGATCCTTGCATGAAAAGAGCCAAAGGGAAAGTCGGCTTTATTATTATTATTAGTAGTAGTAGTAGTAGTAGTATTAGATTTTATATACTGAAGGAGCGTCTCCACCCCCATCGTTCTACCCGGACACTGAGGTCCAGCACCGAGGGCCTTCTGGCGGTTCCCTCACTGCGAGAAGCCAAGTTACAAGGAACCAGGCAGAGGGCCTTCTCGGTAGTGGCGCCTTCCCTGTGGAACGCCCTCCCACCAGGTGTCAAAGAGAACAACAACTACCAGGCTTTTAGAAGACATCTGAAGGCAGCCCTGTTTCGGGAAGCTTTTAATGTTTGATGTATTATAGTATTTTAATATTCTTTTGGAAGCCACCCAGAGTGGCTGGGGAAGCCCAGCCAGATGGGCGGGGTATAAATAATAAATTATTATTATTATTATTATTATTATTATTATTATTATTATTATTATTACTGCCCTATACCTGCAGGTCTTTTATCTCTGCATAGTACATGTAGTTCTGCAATGCAAAAAGCAAAAAAAGTGTTTGGATGATGCTCTTATGCCTAGATATTTATTTATTTATTTATTTACAGATAACAGAATTATCAATCGAGCATGAATTAAGTATGACATGCTCTGCAATTAAAGCAGCAGATTTTCTGTTGGGCTCTGCAGGAAGCCACTGGCACCCAACTTGAGACTGAAACCAAATCTTGTTCTGTCAACCAATCATGCTAGTTCAGGGAATATACAAAAACTGCAAAATGTGGATTTAAACCAGTGAGTGAGATTAGACTTTTAAATCCTCCCTGGTGAGACAAGTCTACCATTAGTCACCATCCTTCAATCAAAGTAGTTTAAAGAGGCGCAGGAAAAAAATGGAGGCATTAAACAGAGATCATTTTCCCAATGCTCAGCTCTACAAGGAACAGATTTCCTGGCAGAAGCAGCAGGTGGTAATTGCCAACTCATTTGAATCTTTTTTCCCCCGTTTCAAAAGACCCATGTTAAAAAAAGCCATAGAAGGATCAATGCAGAAAATGGGTCTCCACTCTAATTTCTTTCTTTCTTGGAGTTCCTGCAATTTCAACGGCATTTTCCATAGCAGATGCCTCTTTTTCTTCACACAGTATGCCTTGGGGAAGGAAGGCTCTCTTAAAAAAAAAAAAAAAATGCCTGCTCACAGAATCCATGATGAATTCTTCTTCAACCTGGTGCCCTCTAAATGTTTGGATTACAACACCCCAATCCCCGATCATTGGTCATGGTAGCTGGGGTTGAAGGTCATCCAATAGCCTCTGGGGGCACCATGTTGGGTATAGCTACCAATCTGTGCTGTTGAGATCTTTAAAAACTGTTTTGAGGTTCTTTACAATCAAGCTGTGTATACATTTTATGAAACAAAATAAAACAATCTTGGGGAACTAAATGCACCACAGTTGCACAGTTCTCTTCTAGCTCAGCCACACTTTCCAAGACACCAATTAGACCACAACATGTCACTCCAGGAAGTTTCTCCAGGCCAGAAGCTGGCATGTGGAGCACACTGCAAGTCTTATGTTGTTGTTGTTTAGTCGTTTAGTCATATCCAACTCTTCTTGACCCCATGGACCAGAGCACGCCAGGCACTCCTGTCTTCCACTGCCTCCCGCAGTTTGGTCAAACTCATGCTGATAGCTTCAAGAACACTGTCCAACCATCTCGTCCTCTGTCGTCCCCTTCCCCTTGTGCCCTCCATCTTTCCCAACATCAGGGTCTTTTCCAGGGAGTCTTCTCTTCTCATGAGGTGGCCAAAGTATTGGAGCCTCAGCTTCAGGATCTGTCCTTCCAGTAAGCACTCAGGGTTGATTTCCTTCAGAATGGATAGGTTTGATCTTCTTACAGTCCATGGGACTCTCAAGAGTCTCCTCTAACACCACAATTCAAAAGCATTAATTCTCCGGTGATCAGCTTTCTTTAAAAGCAAGGCTTTTAGAAAGATTTAAAAGCAACCAACATCCCATGGTCACGGGGGCATTTCAGGAAGTGCTTTCCATCTGGAAGCCAGCAGGAGAACTTTGTGCTCTCTGATAAGAGTGAGAATGGTGCTTTCCCTTCCATAGACAAAGCCACCATGTTCAAGCCACCCTGAACACTAAAATAAGGGAACTGCAGCTGCCCCTTTAAAACTGTATGAGAACTTTTCACGGTGCCTTCCCAGTTTGCAATGGGGTGACTGGCCCTCCAAAACTAGGAGAGAAAGTTTTGGCCCAAACACTTAGTCACCTTTTTAGAACAAGAAATAACAACAGAGTGGGTATTGGGCAGGGGAGTTATCAAGATCAATCTACCTGTGCCAGCTGCATCCTTGTGCCATTGAAGTCCCAGACTGACCTCAAGCTATGACAGCTTACATCTTTTTCTCCTTCTTCTTTTTGTCAAAGGGATACTTAAATCACACTTAACAGCCACCTGGCAGCATGCAATTCTCTTTCACCTAGAGGGCTTCTGCTTGCAGTATTCCACCAGTATCAGAGCTTTACTACTTGGGGAGATTGTATCCATTCAAAATGGTGTTTACCTGGAGAAATTAATGGGATCCAGGGGAGCCATTTAAAGGGGCTACACAGCAATCATATTGCATTTGGGACTGGAGATAAGATGCAGCTGTGCTAGCAGAATAGCTACCATACCCAACCCCTGCTCAATCCAGGAAGGGAGGGGGGAAAATAAGCAACTGGAAAATACTAGTGTTGTGCTGAAAATGTACACACACACCTGCCACCCTGGTACTCTTTTGTAAGGTTATTTGGGGGGACTTTTGGGGGGGGAGAGATTTCCTCAAGGAGGGCATCAACTCTTCCAGACCTTTGTTGGATTTTTGTTGAGGGCTTTACCATTAAGATAGGAGGCAGAAAATTAAACTCCCTTATGTTGATTACAGAATAAGCTTTACCACTACCCGAAGCTTGTGGTGCTGTAGTGCAACAGTCTCATTCCTTAGTCCTATAAAATGTCCCATTGAAATTACTCTCAGTGAAAATGCCAAGTTCATCTGGCCAGTGGGACAGTCGTCCTACACTCTCATGCCTCTATGAACACTTTATAGGACTGAGCAATGTCTACTGTCTACTGAGCACACTTATGCTTGACACTAGCAGATGACCTCAGGAATCCCTTCCTTTCTGTCCAGATTATAGGGCACTTGAGAAGATTTACAATACACCTCCAAGTATCTAGGACCACAGACTGCAACAGAATCAAAAGTTATGCAGACTCATTTTTTATGTGGTGAGATTTATTATCATGCAGTCTAATGAGCAGGTAAAATTATTACAGCCACATGCCAATAGAAGTTGATACACAGAGAGTAATTAACCTAATAAGAGTTTGAGTAGAGCCAAAAGGTCTTACTTCACCATCTGTTTCCTAATTTGTAGAAAGAATTTTGCTACCTTTTCCGTAACGTAGGAAGACTCATCATTTCAATCCACCAGTCTGCATTTGGACTGGATCAGTTTTTAAGAAGTTTTCATTGGGCTCCAAATTAACAAACAGCAAATTGACAAACAGAATTTCAACAGAGTTCATCATAAAGGAAGACTCAGTCTCCCTCTAGATTTTTTATATACAGTATGTAATGAGTATGCCTGTATGCTTGCTTGATTAGAGGAATCCATAATTTTGGATATTGCTGAAGAATATGGAGAGTAGGATACAGGGGTGCCAACTTGAATAAAATATGGGGAGGGGGGACAGATAAGCCCTGTGCCACATAATTCAACACATGGCATGTCACATGCACACCATTTGAATGGCAATGCCCATCAACTTTGCAGGGGGGCGGTCAGCCCCCTGAAATATTTTATTGGACGGGGTGGGGACCTTATCAACTACAGTTCCCAGCTGAGGTAAACCTCGGGTCTCCTTGTTGCTTCTGTAGACTATGGTCACATCCACGCCATACAATTAAAGCATATGGCTTCCCCCAAAGGATCCTGGGAATTTTATTAAGGGTTATCCCTTAGGCTGAAACTTTATGCACAGTTAACTGGGAGTGGGTCCAATTGTACTCAGTAGGATTTACTTCTAGAAGACATGCACATGATTGCATTGTTTAGGTTTATATCAGTTGCATTTTATAGTTTTGCTTGGCAATACTGATTTGTATTGCGGTATATCAGGTGGGTACAAGTGTCTATTCACTCCAGTCTATCTTATAAGCAACTGGAATTCTGAAGATACCTTTGTGTGTGTCTGCCCAAATGCCCTGACCTAGTTTATAAACTGTGCATTATAATGCATTAAGATGAATGGCAAGTGAGGGTCACAAGCATTCCTCTTCCGAGCCTGTATTTCTTCTGAGTTCCCATTACAGTTATTACTTCAAGCTTTACACTCCTTATTTATGGCTGTTTTGAAAGTAATAACAATTTCCTGAGGACGAACCTGAGAAAATCATGCATTTGTCTTTTCATTTAATATTCAGGTTAGGGGTTTTTTTTTAGTATTTTTTCTATTACCAGAAACAAAATAAAGGCATGTTATATAGGAGACTGTCCTATGTTTTTAAAGGGAAGACTAAACATTAAATGAGATGGGAAGAGACCCAGGTCAGGCCTGAAATCATACTGTGGCCAGACCTGTGTATCTTCTCTAAATGAAACTTTGTTTCCCACAGGAAATAGTTCTCTGCTTCCTTTTGAAATTTATATCTTGCCAGGGTTAAAGGTGACAAGCATTTGGCACAGTTTTTCACATCAAAAGAGAAAAGTGATTCATATTTCTTGCCTAATTAATTGCAACATCACAATACGTGCATTTTTACTGATTGTGAAGATAAGAGGCAGCATTCTTTTTTCCCTCCCTCTTTATGTTATTTTATTTTGGGAAATTCCCACATAAGAAACTGAAAACCCCAACTGACACTGAACTTTTCCCATTTCCTTTGGGCAAGTCTTCCTTTCGGTGACTATCTCAGTGTTTTGTTACTACATGTGTTTGCATTTATTCAGTTAGAGCTGAAACTCTGTGAAAATCAAGGTCATGGTTTTCATTTGCTTATTCCTCTCCCTGCTTCCCAATTTGGGTTTCAGACTATTTGTCAGTCCTTATGAGAATCTTCTGCACTGTCCCCCTTTTGAAACTTCTGCCTCTGAGAGCTTTGGGGCATGTATGTATGTGTGATTATGTGCATTCTGTACTGGATTTGGGGTGCTGTACACATGTCATTTCCATGTCCCACCCTATTTGTCTATCCAAAACACATTCTGCTGGAAAGGTTATAACTTAATTTATGCCACAAATGCACTTCAAGATACGGAGTGTTGCCAAGTTGCCCAAGCAAGTTGATGGTTCCTACTTACCTGAAGTAAGTTGCTACTTACCTTAGAATCATAGCATTGTAGAATTGGAAGGTACCCTGAGGGTTATCTAGCCCAATCCCATAACACTGGAAGACAGGAAGTGTATTGCACAGTAGGTACTTCCTGTCTTGCACAGCACAGGAAGGCAGGTAGGGAGCACCATCCACTTGCTTAGGTAATCTAGAAACACTCCCTCAGTTCCTGCATGCTGGGAGCTGAAGGGAAGACAGAGAAGCTTCTACTTATCTTCTGCTTTTGGTGTGTAAAGAGCTATAGAAGAAGCAAACTTAAGGTAGGTTTGACGGAGTGTTTCATTGGACAAGAGAATATTCTATGCTTCATATAAACACACATTCATACACATCCACTTCTGAATGTTATTTCTGAAATGCTGTTCTATGATCCTCCAGAGAAAATTGTTTTCAGATATACAGAACTATTCAGACTTGCTGGCCATCTGTTCAGAAGAGATTTGCAATTTTATCTTCTGCTTCATTAAGACTAATGAATTTTACATTTTGAAATAATTGCCATGACTTAGTTTCCATTTTAAAAGGGCCCTGTGACTTCAGTGCACTCATATACTGATTGTTCTAAGCCCTGAATTTAAATCGAATTAAATTTCAGCAGGTGTGCATAATAATGGCAATTCATTATGACATGCCAACACATCTAAACATGACCAATGGATATTGCCGTCAAGGACAGAAAAGAGCCAACTTAAAAAGTGAAGCAAAAACCAAGCTGGACACAAGCATTGTAAGTTCAAATAGCATATTAGATGCAAATTGAGGGAAGGCTACAGCAATAAAACACCTTTTTAAAAGAAAAAAGAAAAATTTTGCAAACATAAAAATAAATTGAGTCCTAAAAACACGCAACTCAGGTGTCAAAACTAGGGTAAAAAGTTGCATCTTCAGCATTCTCTGAAAGCTCAATTATGAAGGCGCTGTTGGAGAGAGAGATTCCTACTATCCAGTAGCAGAATTAAGCACAATGGCAATTGCTTCAAGGACATTTAAACTTCTTTGGCATCTCCCCACATCCACTTTTAAACAAAACTTTTAAACAAAACTTCCCCAGAAAAATCCTTAGGCTAGAACAAATCACAGACACTTAGCTTTGCAAACAAGTGAGGATCTTACAGTTTACAGAAGTTACAGCAAAAAGTCTCCATCCATTGGCAGTAAAATGAGGATGAAAAAGGTTCCAAATGACTTAAAAAGGTAAAGAACTTGGTGCCCTTACAAAAAAGAAGTGTATCTGAAGAAGTGTGCATGCACATGAAAGCTTATACCAAGAACAAATTTAGTTGGTCTCTAAGGTGCTACTGGACAATTTTTTTATTTGTTTCAAAAAAGAATCATGCAGTCTTTGGGTTGACAAAGGTGCAGGCTGTAAAATCTCCCTTTTGGAGACATTCAGCTCACTTGCAGCATTTGCTGAGTTGGGAGCCAAGTTGCATTGCTCCTTCTTTGCTTGTTCCAGGAAATAGGAAGAGAGAAAAGAAAAAGGCAAAAGCTGCTGAGGCCCAGCTAAGCCACACCCACTAGCAACATGAGCCCAGGGCTCAGGCTAACGCTTTTAATACACACAAGTGTGAGTCTACTGTATAACTGCATATTGCAGCAGATGCCAGACACACCTTTGTAGGGTGGAAGTTCCACAGCTTAGGAGCTGCCACAGAGAACGCCTCCTTCCAAAACATCACCACACCACACCCCAAACCTCTGAGGGTGTAGAAATTACCATGAAGGCCCCCTCTGCCCATCTTAGCACCTGAGAAGTTCATGGCATTAATCCTGTTGTGCTATCTATGGCCATTATAAATGAATGAATGAATGAATGAATGAATGAATGAATGACAAGTGGGAGTCAACATTACATAAGAATTATTTTCATCATGAAGAAACTGCAGTTGTGATCTTTAAGACACCATATTTAATTACAAGTGCCACCACAACTTTATATTTTCCTTCTACCACCAAATTTGACAAGAATCTGGGGGATTTATTTGGAAATCTACCTCTGCCTCCATTCATGCCCAGAATCTGCACGTTTCAATTGATTTTCTGTCAGGAAGGTTTTATTCTTTCAGTACAAAGCACCATACTTCTTTCAGACACTTGAAAACAGAAATGGGAGGAGAAGGGTGGTTTTTTTCCTCACAGCAAATTCTTTGGACTTTAAGAATCCTCGAACACACCTGTGGGTTATGGAGCAGAAAGATTCGGCCAGAGGATCTTAAATTCTTTAGGCTTCCCCACCCCCCTTCAGATAAAACCACAAATCTGTATTTGGCACCAGAGGTGCTCTTTTTAAATATCCAAGTGAAAAGCCTATACATTCAAAATGAACCCCCATCCCCTGCACTGGATATGGATCAAGGTGGTTCCAGTTGTTCTGCACTTTTTGTCTCCAAAACGAAATAGAAATACATTTGAGATTTCAGCATTCATCTGAAGCCAAGAGCTCTACCTTTTTAAAGCAAGGGTTGCCTTTCACATGCATCTGAGTCCCAGAAGAATCATACAGGGATAAAGGAAGCAGCTATTCGTTTGCGCTTGTGATCCTAAGAACACACAACAAAGCAGCCATTGAAATCTATGGGGACCATCTTTCACACACATATATAGTGGTAGGCTGTCAGAGAGCCCAAGTGTGCAGCACATTAGCTTCAAACCTCTCTGCTTTACCAAACCTCTGATCTGAAGCAATGGTAAGATAACAAGGTGGCACCTCACTTCTTTCTCATTGTTTCTGCGCAGGTGGGTCATCCAATTAAACTCCAGAACATGGAAATGGCTTAGACTAGACCTGCTCAATGCTGCAATCTTCTTGGCATAGGGACTTATTTTCTTCGCTTATGCTCTAAAGCACCACTGGTGGCACATTAAATAATGACAATGTAATACGTTGCGACGTCAAGATGCTCTGATTTGTATAGTTTCTGATTTAACAAAAGGTCTGTCAGTTTAAAAATAAGTGCATATATACCAGAAGAAAAGGGAGATATGCGTAAACTCTAGTTTACATGCTTTTCTTAGAAGTAGAACTCCCAGTTAAGGGCAAACAGGCAACTCTCCCTGTTGAATTTCCAGAGCCTACTGGAGACTTTTTTTTTATTCCAGCAGGCATTTTAACTGACTTCTGGTTTTATTGTTTTAACCAATCTTTTACCTTTTTTGATCGTAGTTAAGCACCTACATATTTACATAAGTTTATATGTATTTACATAAGTAATTCAAAAATGGCCTTAATTTCATGGGATTACTTCTTGGAAAGCATGCAAGAACTGCAGTCTTGCAGCATACTCCTATGCCTACTCAGAAGGAATCCCCACTGAGTTCAATTGAACTTGCACCCAGATGTATTAGGGATGGGGAACCTGTGGTACACCAGAGGTTGATGGACCAGCCCGAGCCAGCAGGGATTGCAACCTTAATCTCAACACGTCATTACTGGAAACTGTGATATTGTATTTGTTTGACCCACACCTCAATGAAGTTGAAGTACTTGGTTAGAAGCCAGTTCTAGCTTTATCAGTGTCAATAAACTAAGTGACTGAATGGCAGTCTCATTAAAGCAGCGTTTTGATACTCATCAGCTTCAAAGCAATTGATCATAACAGGGGTGTGCACCTGTGTCCATGCAGGAATGTCTCCACTCTCTTCGATGAACAAAGGAATGCTCTGGGCACCCAGTGGAGAATTATCATTGATCACAGAACATTGTATTTCATAGAAGAAAATAATTACCTGCTATGAGAGGGAGTCCTTTCATCTGGGCCTAGCAAGTGTACTTTAACTTCAAAGACAAAGCGTTTGATTTAGGATTTCATTCAGACCACACTTTTAAATGAACTGGTCTGATTTACACATCCCAAAATAACACGCTGATTGAAACACAGTTATCCTTTGGTTTTCACACCTCTTTTTACAATACAGTTCAGCTACAAAAAAGTGCCAAAACAGTAGTGGTATATATGGTGGTACAGGACTGCAGAACCATCTGCCCACACTTTTGCTGCTGCTGCTCACCTGGATGAGGCTGGGTGGGGAGCAGCAGGAAGACCAGGTCTCACGGTTGCCTCTGGATTGATGGTAGTGCTCCTGGCACTACCATTAACAACAAGTTAACACCACCCATCCCCATCCAGGTAAAGCAAAACTGCTGTCAGAAGGGCGGCTCCATGGTCCCACCAAATGGAAGGTAATGCAATGTTGATCTGCACATTAGTCTGATTCATATAAGTATGAATCAACCAGTTCATTCGCCTTGTTCCTCCATGTGCCCATTGCGCCAAGGGAGAAACAAGCTCCATTGGCCATGGCGCCTTGCCAGGATCCAAGATGGCGGCAGCAGCAGCAGGAAGGTGAGAGTAAGGTTTACTTGTGGGGTGACAGCTATGCAGGCGGGCAGGCAGCGCAGCATGGAGCCGCATGGCTCTGCTGGGAGGTCGCTCCAGCAGTGTTGGTGGCTTGCCTGCCCCGGGCACCAATAACTCACGCTATGCCACTGCATACTTTCTATCCAAAGGTAACTCTTAGATTCACAGAAATCCCTTGGTCCAGATATGCCTAGAAATGATTTCCACCATAGCCTTCTGCCTTGCCATACCACCTCCCGTGTACAGTAGTTCTAGAAATGCCTACAACTCTTGTGCACATTTTCAGGGTGTTGTTTTTTTATACAGATACATTATTAAAACATTTTTTACTATCTTTTACCAGCACAACCTATGTGCATTACTATTTCAGAGGACTGTGTTCCTTGCTATTTGTTGTGCCATGTATATTCAAGTGCAGAGCACAGGTCTCATTTTCACATTTCCCTCTCTGCAGATGCAAAACGAAGCATATTCACACGGAAATGTGTCTGTGATGGTTTGGGATTAGTCTTTGAAACATAACTGGTACATGCAACATTCCTAAACCTCTTGCTGATATTGTTGATACACTGCTTTCAGAATTTTCTGTACATGTATAATGCAAAGGGATCAAGAGCTTTGGGGGTAGAGTGTAAAGCAGCTCCTCACAGATTCCTTTCTGCTCAAATCTGTACTGCTGTAAATTCCACTAATCCATTTCAAAATGCATCGGGCTATGAAGAGCTTCAAGGAATTGCAGGTTCTGGTTAGAAAGTGATGTGGCAAAATGAGCGGCTGCTGCAAATATCAGACAACACAGCGTATCAGACAATGAGGTAAATTGTGGGGTAAAAAACATGCTGATGTTCATTTCCAAGTAAGAGTTCTTCTCCTCACCTGTAATGGCATGGGAGGAATATATTTTTGAGTTTCTTATTGCAGAAATATGGAAATATATAAAATGTGAAGAATATATGTGCATTTTTGTCTAACTGGAATTTTGGGGCAAAGTTTGAAGTTGTTGTTAGGTAATCTGAAACATCTGAGAAATTAGGAGAGAAGAAAAAAGATAAAAAAGAGATTCAGTAGGGTAGAAAAGTACAGTTTACCTTAGTGATGAAATACATATTTATACAATATGTGTGCTATTCCAACAAATGCTGAAGCTGATAAATGCACATTTAGGATTTGCATTTCCTCCTCCATTAAACAAACAAAACAGCAGCAGGACAACAAAATTCTGCAAGATAGCAGTAATCTCACAATACAAGTTGTTTTATAATCAATATGTGTGATTTAAACATCCAGAATCATTAGCATTTCTTATATAAATAAACAGGCAGTGGGGAAACTCCATAATATTTTGACAATACGGAACTTGATAGTAGTATCAAGCTGGGTTGATGGCATCAGGGTGTGAAACAATATTATTCCATTTCTTCTTTTTAACTTCTTAGAAAATTAACTCCAGATCATTAGATATAGGATTAATTATCCTTTGCTGTTACATTCTGACCCAAGGGATTTTAAGAACACCAGAAGAGCCCTGTTGGATCAGGCCTAAAGTAATGGGCAGTATTCAAGAAAACAGTTTCATGCATACTAATATTACGACTAGCACAGCAGGACTTCTCCTCTCTCCCCTCATGCCACCCCAAAATCTGCTCTGGGGGAACCCACAGAATAGATTCAGGGGGTGCACAGAAGTAGGGGAGGGGGGAAATAACATATAGAGCAAGGAGAAATCCTTGTGCTAATGGAACAATCTGCTTAGTGCTACAATCCAATGAGTCCAGCATCCTATTTCCTACAGTGACCAACCAAATGCCTATGGGAAGTCCAAAAGGAGCTCATGAATACAATAGCCCCTTCCTGGTGTTATTCTCTGGTGACTGGTATCTGAAGACATTCAGTATAAAACCAGTGGGGCCTTGTCCTCCCTGAGTTTCTGTTATCCCCTTTTAAAGGTGGATAAACTTGATAACCATTGCTAAATCTAGTTGCAGTGAGTTCCAAAGTTTAACTGTGCACTATGTGAACAATGCTGCACTCAGTGGGGCAGAGCTAGAGAGCCAGCCTTCTGACACCTGCATTACAATGTCAGGATCGCTTAATTCCAGAGTTCTTAAGCACAGAGTGTGTATGTGCACATGCATGCTTCTGGATTTCTAGAAAGTAGCACTGGTCATAATGGTTTTTAGCACTCTGCAGCACCCCAAACACTATCACTTGGCTGCTTTAGTGAAAAATCGCCAAGCTCCGTTTATGAACTCACCATGCCAAATATCAAAACTGTGGCGAGTGAATTTTAGTTTCTGCAGTAAGACTCTGTAATGAGTATGGGTTGCTTGTGCGTAAGTTGCCGCCTCTCCAGGCTTTGTTGGCTTGCTAAACCTTTCAGTCTGGGCAGCCCTTCACTTCGTGGCTGCCTCAGTCACTAGCAGAATCCATCAGTGGGCGTTTCTTAAATCTTTTCCAACATAAAAGTTGTTTGACACCCAGTCTCCTCCTACTCTCTCTGCGCGGAAGTCTTCTGCGCAGGGAGGGTGTGGGTAGCGGAGGACCCGTGCTCTCCCCACTGGTGTCCGGTGAAGAGTCCTGGAGCCCTCTCGCTGATTCCCCCATCAGCCCCTATATATCCCTGGTGTTGCGCTGATTTGCTTCCCCATCTGCGGAGCTGCCTCTCTCCCTGCTGGGCCCTTCTCCAGCATCATTTGAGACCCTTCCCTCTGCCTCTAGCTCCGATGTCAGTTCCCTGACAGACTCTCTATATACTTCTTTAATAAAAGTGAACTCAAGGTACTTTCTCCCCTTCTCCATGCATCTATTTATTTATCCTTCTGTAGAAAACTGAGATTCTCCCGCAGAAACAAAGGATTTATGCTGAATCAGATCAGAGGCCTATATATAGTCTAACATCCTGTTCCCGCAGTGGCCAACAAGACGCCTATGCAAAGTCCACCAGCCAGACCAGAGCTCAGTTTTCTGATTCTCAATTTGATTATTTTTTATTGGATAAAAGCAAATGCTATATTTAATGTAAGTCTACAAATTATTAATAACTATGATCCAGTTAAGGTTGAAAAGGGAATTCATAATATTTCCAAAATACATCATTCCGACCATATTGCTCTTGACAAAGTCTAACAACAGCCAATCCTCATTTTGAAACATGTTGTCAACATATAACAGAAGGCACTTCCAAATGTAATGAAATCAGGTTAAATGGGAGGTTGCAATGCCAGTTTTACGGATTAAATTGGTCAGCACAGGCAAACGGGGATGATGTGGCCTGCCCTGGGGAAATCTGATGAGGTTTACGGTGTTAAGAGAAGGCACAATGCATGTGAGGTAATCTCGATGTGACTCATCTTGAATGGTATTACAGTAAACGGAGAACCCTGTACTGGCCTTATCTAAAGACCAGGTCTGATTCTGCTCAAGAAATCACAAGGGAATGGAAAACCGCAAGGGAATGCAACTAAGGGAAATTCTGTCATTTGGAGGGAATCATATCAGGTTCAAGTTTGGCATGATACACGGTAGCATCTAACTTTCTGTCAATGTTTTCTTTTAACTGGGGTGTCAACCTCTTTTTAAACTAAAGGCAGGGGCAGCCAGTGAACTGGCTAGCTAGGCCACCACCATGTGGAGGAATCATTAGGTGTGTGTGGAATAGGTGAGAAATTCCCACCCACATCTTGACACATGAGGAACTGGTGGTGGAGGCAGTGTGTTAAGATCACTGTTGCTGACTTGAGAGTCAACACTCTGGGCTGCATCTACACCAGTGAATAAAATGTCAAGAGTATCCACATCCTCTGCCCAGAGGGCGCTGTTGAGCAGAAACATTGTCCAAGGGAGGGGAAGTGATATCATTCCTCTGCTCAAACTCACAGGCTTTTGGGAGCTGTTTCGTGATTTGTTTGTTTGTTTTAAACATATAAGGGAAAGTACAGACAACTGTGTGTCATACCTAGTTTAGCCCTCGAAGACTGAATTGGCTCGGCTGGAAAAGCTCAAGCCTTTCCCATAAAATGTTTGCTTTCCGCAGAAATGGTTATACCAGAGCATTCTGTACCGTGACAAAAAGCAGATAATTTTATGGAGAAACTTTCCAAACTGTTTAAAGTTTGCGAAGCCCAGGTTTATAAGGTTAACCCCAGGGTTTACACAAAGCACAAACTGTTAAGTTTATTCATGTCTTCCTTTTTAAAAGACTCGGCGTAAAAGCCTTGCAGTTTATTTCACAGGCAGGGATAGCATCTTCCCAACCTTTAACCCAAAGCGTGTGCTGCAAAGGAAGGAGCCAGTTTTGCCACATAAAACTATTTTTTGAGCAAGTGGAAATGTAGGCAGAATCAAACCTAGTGGCTTTGTCATTTTAACTTTGCACTCAGAAGCAAACATGGCCAAGCTTCTGGGCTTAAAACAAAATGAAACCTCTCCTCCTTATTCAATTTAACATGCTTCTGACATGAACATTTCATAGATATTAAAATATACATTGACTCTTGGGCTTAGCAATGCACGTAAAGAAATGGTTTGCATTTTTGGAGAAGATCAGTGGGGTTTTTTATTCATTTCTTTGAAAAGTTACCAGAAACTGTGGAGACCCCATGGAGAGAAGAACGACCAATGATGGCAGACAATAAAAGCAAAAGAAATACTGCCATTCTAAACACCCCCTTGCCATGCAACCTTAATATGATAGGAAAAAGCAACACAACTGCATAGATTTTGTATTGCTTGCTATGGTGTAACTAAGCCGATATAGGTTATAACTATTAATATACAACATTACTGTTAGTATTCCCCTTATCCAAACTCAAGGCATTCTAAGCCTTCTCATAATCAAGATGATGCACACATGTTCACTAGAAGATGGCAAAGTGTGGCAGCATGTTAAAAAGTGTTCAGCAGGTGGCAGCAGTCAGTACTGGAGTTTCAGCTGCAAATAGCTTATATGCCCTCAGTTTTGCTTGCCAAAGTGAAATTGTCTCATTGATGCACAAAATCCCAGAGGAAAGCAGTTTGTCTAAACACCCAAACCTAAGGCTCTGTGTCATCTTCTGGTGTATTCTGCAGATACTAGTGTGATTTCCCAACTGATCAGCTCTCTCCAGTGGGTTTGATACACTCTAAAATATTTCTAAATCACCAGAGCAGGTTGTGGAATAAGTAGCAACGTACATGTCACTGGGTTAAACTAGGGCCACAATTTTATTACAGAGAACTGCAACAAAGGTGAAACTGATGCAAAGGTGGAGAAACTATTGAGCTTGAGAGAGAGTCCTCCTACCTTCACTAGTTATAGGTGAGCTCTACCTGAGGAGCATTCCTTTGTCTGCTTCTGAATCTTTACAGCCACACCTTTACATATGGTGAGGAAGGTTTGCTTGTATCACACTACAGGGAGATGGGTTAAATACTCCCTCCCCACATGCCATGATTCCCGCCCCCCCCCCAACAGGACCACTATTTAAAAATAGATACAGTGGTACCTTGGGTTACAGACGCTTCAGGTTTCAGACTCCACTAACCCAGAAATAGTACCTCAGGTTAAGAACTTTACCTCAGGATGAGAAAAGAAATTGCACGGCGGTGACGCGGTGGCAGCAAGAGGCCCCATTAGCTAAAGTGGTACCTCAAGTTAAGAACAGTTTCAGGTTAAGAAAGGACCTCCAGAACGAATTAAGTTCTTAACCTGAGGTACCACTGTACACAAATTTTACTCATACATTTCATGCCTCACCTAATTTGGCCCTGAGACTAGGGAATGTTGTTATTCCATGGTGCATATATGTAATACAACTTTGCATGGTGTTTTCTTCTGCATTATTATTTCTGGTAGTATTAAATCTAAAAGAGAAAGAGAGATGCAGAAAGCACTACCATAAAATGAACTTTGGGCAAAATAACTGCCCATTGTATTAAATCTTTGGGGGTGGGGTAAAGGAATCCAAAATGTCACATAGATTTAAATAATGAATAGAACAATAGCAAAAGAATAGAGGAAAATGAGTAGCATAGAATATGATAACATGTTAAGAGTCTCTGTTCCTCGTTGCTGGTAATGAGTTTTACTATTATTATCAAATATTTGCTGAATAAGTATTATTATCAACAAAAATACAGCCTGTGAGGATGTGGTGTCCCTCTTCCAGTTCTGGAGAAAGAGCATGTTTATCATAGGAATAAACAAAAGACATTTTTGCTGCAATATCCCATTGACTTGGCCTAAAATTAGAGCAATGGTTTTCAGACTTTTTTCCTGGGAGAGCCTGGGGTTTTTAGAAGTGTATCAGGAATTTCTCCATAAGATGATCTGTACTGGTGGACCAGTGTCCTTGAAGGATAGCTTGCCCAATGGTGGGGTGACGGTGCTCACCTGACCTCCTAATAGTTGAGTCTTTGCTATTTACCAGTAGGGAGAGGAGGGGATTGACTCTGCCAATATGTTTGCACTGATCCAACCTACCTGCTCCTCATACCCCACCCCCTCCTTCCCCCAAAGCAGCAGTGACTCAGCTGTCAGGAGGTTGGGTGAGCACCACCACGCCACCCTGCCATCCACTATTGTTCTTAAGCACTACAAGTGCCAAAGACAGTCATGGAAGGATGATGTTCCATGTATCAGTTCTAGCCAAGGTGGGGGTGTCTTTTCTTCCTGGGGATCCTGGGACTTGTAGCTCGGTCCCAATTCCCTCACCACTGATGGTGCTCACTTCTCCCTCAACGCAATTTTCATTTTTTTTTTTTTTGCCTTAGCAAAAGGAAAGGAAACCAGAGCATTTAAATATTATCAGGGGGAGGAGAAGGATGATCAAGGAACATCCTGGAGCCCCAATGCTTGCCCAGTGTTCTGCTTAGATGACTTACTGCGTGTGCAGAAACCTGCCCTCCAGTTTCTTGAAAGTTCTCTAAACCCATGAAGGAGGCTCCCATTTTTCTTCCTAATTTACAGGCCGCCTTTGAATGTCTGTAGAATTTCAGCCAGCATGGTTTCAAGCTTACCTCACCACTGCAAGTATCTATTAACAATATTATCTAGTTTTCTGCATCTTCCCCAGGTGCCCATGCTTTCACTTAAATTATGACATCTTTCCCTGGTGTTTAATTAAAGCATGGGAATCTAGGTGAGCCAGCTCCTGAGCACCTGAGATTAGTGTGCTCACTGATCATGTCTGTAAGGGAAGTTCTTCCTTTCACCTTTGTTTGAAGAAAATCCGCACACCAATTTCTTTCAAAGTAAAAAGACACCACTTAAAATAATTAACAATGAACAGCTGTCAGTTTGACATTAGGCACCTTTTCCACTTTCCCATGTTTGCAGAAAAGCCCAGGAAATGATGTTTTGGGTTTTCCAGGAAGTGCAGATGCTGGGGAAGGCTGCAGAAGGAAGACCACGGGAGTGAGTGAGTGAGTATTTGCAGAATGAGGGAAAACACACAGCTTGGTCACCTTGAAACTGAGGCAACAAAACCCCTGCACCCTACTGATAAGAATTTCAGCAAAAAAATCCCAATCTGATCTCTACTGGAGACCAGAGCTATGTGTGCCACAGGCTTGTTACGCACATGCTAGGAGTATCCTGCTGCCTCCTTGTGGCCGTTGCCATTGTTGAAGTATGTTTTGAGTGCCTGTTCAATCAGCTTCTGCTCATGGAACAGGGAAAGGGAGTTGTCAACTCACCCTTGGCTTTAGGCAGAAAAATGTATTGGGCCTTATCATTTATCCATGATTGGGTTTCACCATGTCATCCTAAAATGCTGCAAAATCTAGATTTCTTACTTTTCTAAGGTATTACTTTCATCCACTTGGGAACTTTTTTCATGAATACTTTAGGAACTCTACTGGCAATTGCTGGCGAGATTATTTAAGAAATGCATTTACGGAAACTCATACACAGAAAATGTCAGACGTTTTTATCAGGTTGGTATATGTTTTTCATTTGTTTTGTTCTTGCTGTCAATTATATAATTAAGGTTTTATGTTTTCCACGCTGAAATCCTTGGATGTAGAGTGAATGACAGGTATTTTAAATATATGAATATAAACAGCAATGCACTGTATTCCCAGTGGCTTTCAATGGCCTTCTATAGGGAGGTACATGATCCATGCATATGGGGAAATTTTCTTCTGATGCAAAGGGAAGGGAAACTCCTGTAGCTGACCTCTATTTGGTCTATCAGAACAGCTTGATTTCAGCTTTGTTTACAATTCCCTACAACTTTCATCAATACACTATGACTGGCCTCAATAAGAATGTATATGTATTCATGAATTTTCAATCAATATTTCACTTTTATCCACAAAGTTAATGAAGTTCAAATGAAAACAAAACACCACTTGTTTGGGTAGATTTCCCCCTCCCCGCACTACATACACACTTGCAAGTTCTTATATTATACACTGAACTTGGAGTTAGTCTCATTATACGACAAATTACCAATAATAATATACCTTCCAATATGAGTCTTCACTTCCATTTTCTGCTTTTTAAAGGAACCTGGTAATAAACTCATTTGATGCGAGCTCTAGCCTCCGGGAAGTTTATTTTCCTTCTGACAACTGTATACAAGGATTAAACCTAATCCCATTAGAGATTCAAGACTGATTGTAGGAATGAGAGTCTGCTTTGTCTCATGCTTGTTGGTGAGAGTAAACAAAACAATATACTATTCACAGGGTCCTCACTGTCAAATACCAACAACTCATGACTCTTTCTGACATAAGGGAGAGTACTGGAGTTGATCAGGAAATGCAAAGACGATCCAGTTGCATGGCAGGCACTATGCAAAGCAGCCAGCCACAGAACCTCATGCCTTTTGAATAAGCAAAATATAGGTGTCAATCAGGAGGGAGAGGGGTGCAGGATCTCGGTCAGAGTCCTGGAGAATCGGCTCTGTTGGAGACACCATGAGGAAAAACAACTGGACATGACAACAATATATGGGAATGCTTCCACTGATAGAACGGTTGCTGTAGCATGGCATATGTTAGATAATTCCGATTACTTCAGGCTTTCCCAGATCTTTATAAGGAATTTCTGAGAAGTGGATGTGCTATTTTGCTGAATCCACATGGGAAGGGGTGTGTAGCACAGGTCCCAATGCCTGGTCATTTTGAAGGGTCGACACACAATAGGACCACCATGGGCAATCTTGTGTATGCCAGGACCTAGGCCACAGTAAGGTAACGGTAAAGGCACCCCTGACCGTTAGGTCCAGTCAAGGATGACTCTGGGGTTGTGGCTCTCATCTCACTTTACTGGCCAAGGGAGCTGGCGTTTGTCCACAGACAGCTTCTGGGTCATGTGGCCAGCATGACTAAGCCTCTTCTGGTGAACCAGAGCAGCACACGGAAACGCCGTTTACCTTTCTGCCAGAGTGGTACCTATTTATCTACTTGCACTTTGTGCTTTCAATCGGCTAGGTTGGCAAGAGCTGGGACCAAGCAACGGGAGCTCACCCCATCGCGGGGATTCGAACCGCCAACCTTCTGATCGGCAAGCCCTAGGCTCTGTGGTTTAACCCACAGTGCCACCCATGCCACAGTAGCCAGAGGTAAATGGTAGCTGTGGGGAAAGTCACCACATTATAGCTCCAAATCATAGGGTGAGTTGTTCTGAAATGGTCAAAGGCAGGTAGTATTCCATGGCAGATACAACACAGGGGTGGGGGACATTTTTCATTTCAAGGGGCACATTTTCTTCAGGACAATTTTCTTGAGACCACTGCCATGGATGGGCAGGGCCAGAAATAAAAGCACATTCACTCTGGGATCAAACAGAGAGATTTACTGGAATTTAAAAGGCTAATACACAATGTTGTTGTTATGTAACACTTACTGTTTGCAACTAAATATTTTAAAACCTAGTTCTGCAAGTACAGTGGTACCTCGGGTTAAGTACTTAATTCGTTCCGGAGGTCCGTTCTTAACGTGAAACTGTTCTTAACCAGAAGCACCACTTTAGCTAATGGGGCCTCCTGCTGCTGCTGTGCTGCCAGAGCACAATTTCTGTTCTCATCCTGAAGCGGAGTCTGTAACCTGAAGCGAATGTAACCTGAAGTGTATGTAACCCGAGGTACCACTGTAAAGCTTTAAAAACTCATTTCTTGTGGTGAAGAGAAGCTATTTCTACACAAGAGTCAGAACAGAAACTTCCACTGTACCATATCTAACACACCAAGCCCACGAATGGCTAGTAATGTGAATTTGCTGCCATACCAAAGGTGCAATTTCTTGCATCCTCCACTATAAGCATTCTTGAACAAATATGTATGTCATAGTCGCCAAAGCGGTTTTCAAGCACTTTCCTGTTGCATGTTGGTGGCAATGTGAACAGCTTTGATCAATGTTAGCCATCCTAAAAAGCAGGAGACCTGTGAAAATGTCACATTCTAGCTGAAAATTATGGCAAGCTGTTACAGTATGTAAATGAAAGGCTTGAGATAGAAAATCATTTTTAGCAGAATTGAAGGTGGTCTTATTCTGTTTAAGAGGACTATGTTTCTAGCTTTCTTGTGGTACCAGACTGAATGAAACTAACCAGTAGAAGGTTCAGGACAGATAAACGGAAGCATTTCTAACACAGTGGGTAATTCATGGAACTGGATGCCCAAAGGTGTGGCTATTAGTGTTGATGGCCTCAGAAAGGGATTAAGCAAATGCAAGGTGGAGAAGGCTCTCAATGGCACAATGATCAGTGCTATTTTTTTTTATAGAAAAAGAGGTGCCAAAACTCACTTCGGATGCCTCTATTGTTCTCTTATAATGGCAATGGTGCCCATCTGAGAGGTGCCGGAACTCAGTTCTGGCGAGTTCTGGCTGAGGAAAAAGGCCTGGTCATGATGGCTGTATACTAGGGTTGCCATATTTCTAAAAGTGAAAATCTGGACACAAAGGTTGCTGAGCTATTTTTTTGGGCAGAACTGTTGAGCTCTTTAGGGGGAAATTCACCAAAAAACCCAAACACTTCTGACATCAGTTGCCATAAGCCCTCTTCTCCCACCCCCCACCCCAATTTTCAACAATCCCCCCCCCCACCAGGATGCTATTTCTGATGGATGAATCCTGGATATGGGCAGGAAATTCTGGATGCATGGCAACCCTACTGTATGCCATCCCCAGTTTTCTGAGACAGCAGGTATGTACACATTACGAGCTTAAAACACAATTGAGTTGTTCTTTGAAACAAAACTGGGTGGTATTTTCTGGGGGGCGAAGTGACAGGATAGCTACAGGATAGATATGGATTGTGGCTAGTGTTGTGTATATACCGCTTTCCAAACCAGCAGTGGGAGCACCCTGGCTTCAGAATAAATGGGAGTAACTAGACAGCCAGCATGCTGCCTCAGTATTAGCTACCGGGGAGTAATAGCAGGAGAGTGCTTGCCATCCTCATGGCTCTTTTGCGGGCTTCCCAGTGGCATCTGATTGGCTACTCTTGGAAATGGGATGCTGTACTAGAGAGGCCTTTCAACTGACCTAGGAGGGGTCTCTTTCTGTTTTTGTGACTTGGATATCTCAAGTTCTTGTAATCTGGATGGTTGGGTATTGTAACAGAAAGTAAAGGGTGGGGCAGGTCTATTTCTTTGAGGCCCCTCACCTGAGATTCTTTGCTGAGGCTCTTTTCACTGCCCCTCCTCTGAGACTCTGGGATACAAAACTGGGAAAACAAAGCTACCTTCAAAATGCCAGACTTTCAAAGAAGCTTAGCTCTGAGAAGTGATGGGAGATAAAATGACAGCTCTCGTATTGTTGATTTTCTGCTCCCAGGGTGGCCCTGCAATTGCTTTCATGTCAAGCAGAGCAAAATATTCTATATTACTAAGAGATTTGAATCAGGAAGCTCATCCACTGTGGTGTATCTGACAAAAGTACCTGCCACGATGGAGAATGATTTGAATTTCACTGCTTATTTGCTTCCTCTCCTTTTTTTGGAGAGCCTATTTTTCTTACTGCCATATTTACAAAAAAGAAAAAAGGATATTAAGCTTCATTGCCTTGCAATGAACCTTTGCTATAAATATTTGCACCGTGTAGAATACTGACATTCACTTTATCCTCTCTGGATAGAACATAAATGTGGATTTCAACCAAGTAAAATCAGGGTGGCCAGCCTGCAAATTAAACAGGCCATTGACAATGTTCTAGTTTCTCAGTCTTCCTATTATATGTTCATATTTAAAGTTTAACTGAATGGGCATAATTACTGTTGCAATGCAAAAATGATTACCTATAAATCATGATAAGAGGTATTTTATTGCCAATATATGATTGCAAGTAAATTATCCTTTAAAATGGAAAAAAAGTCACTGGGAAGCTTGCTTAAGATGTTGCATATTTCATGCGTAGAATTTCTGGCAGTGCTCTGCATTCTAATTCCAAGTGAATTTGCTAAATTAAAAAAGAGAATTAACATTTCTTTTAAAAAAATCCACACTCAGAGTTGCATTATGTGCTCAGTGTTATTCAAGCAACAATATATTTCCATTTGCATTCTGATTTTCATTTCAAGGCTACTGTAGTTGCTTTGCATGCTTTCAAGACTCTCCAAGTTTTTAGGAGCAGAAGTGATGCTTGTCACCTTGCCGGCTTTGGTGCTATCTAAAAAGGTAAAGGGACCCCTGACCATTAGGTCCAGTCGTGGACGACTCTGGGGTTACGGCGCTCATCTCGCTTTATTAGCCGAGGGAGCCGGCGTACAGCTTCCAGATCACGTGGCCAGCATGACTAAGCCACTTCTGGCGAACCAGAGCAGCGCACGGAAAAGCTGCTGGAGCTGTACCTATTTATCTACTTGCACTTTTGATGTGCATTCAAACTGCTAGGTTGGCAGGAGCAGGGACCAAGCAACAGGAGCTCACCCCATTGCAGGGATTCGAACTGCCGACCTTCTGATCAGCAAGCCCTAGGCTCTATGGTTTAACCCACAGCACCACCCGCATCCCTTTGATGCTATCTAGACAGCCATAAAATTAGCAGCCAGTGGTGTTTGCAACAAAACTCCATGTTTCCTTATATTTCCTCCCACCATCCCCCTTCACAGAGGAACAGACCTGACAGGCACTAAGCCATCAAGTTTCCTATTGGGGGGAATTTTCTGACCCATAGCACTGGACTTTGCAGAGGTTTTACATTGTGCGCTCCAGAATACAGTATAGCTAAATCCTGCCTCCCAGCATGACAACTGGGTCTGTTGTAATCCCTCTGATATTTATTTATAGTAACCATTTTCATAATTTGCATGCCATCTTCCAGAGTTTATAAGGGGAGACAGTCTCTGCCTTCAAGAATTTACAATCTAAATTAGACAAATATAGAATGGGGAGATTAACAAAGGAAACTGAGGTTAGGCAAAAGGAAGCAAGACTTGTTCTAGCTAGTGGAGACAGTCAAGTTACTGCTTATGCATGATAGGAACCCATAGGAATTCTAAGAGAGAGATAATACAAAGTTCTCATTTTATTTACTATATTTATAGACCTGGCTTTCTGCTAATAATGCACATTGATATTGGCTTGCAATGCACAGGACACAAAAGGGAAAGGGGGAATGGGAGGGAAAGAGTCAGTGTGGTATGCTGGTTAGAGTGTCAGACTATAACCTGAGAGACCAGGATTCAAATTTGCAAATACTGAGCCCAGATGGTGACTGGATGATCGACAGTATACCTGAAGGAGCGTCTCCACCCCCATCGTTTGGCCCAGACACTGAGGTCCAGCACCCAGGGCCTTCTGGCAGTTCCCTCACTGCGAGAAGCAAAGTTACAGGGAACCAGGCAGAGGGTCTTCTCAGTAGTGGCTCCCGCCCTGTGGTTTACCGGTAATTAGCCAAAAGCCTGGGAGAAGAGGAATGTTTTCGCCTGGCACCTAAATATATGTAACGAAGGCACTAGGTGAGCCTCTCTGAAGAGAACATTCCACAAGCAGAGAACCGCTGCAGAAAAGGCCAATTCTTGTGTTGCCACCCTCCAGACCTCTAATAGAGGAGGCACATGAAGAAGGGTCTCAGATGATGATCACAGGGTCCAGGTTGGTTCATATGGGTAGAGGCGGTCCTATAAACTAACATGGCTATTTAACACAATCAGGTGATTCACACTTTGCTGTAAGCTGGATCTTTTATTTGAAGAAGTGCTACCAGCATGAGTTTGACCAAACTGCGGGAGGCAGTGGAAGACAGGAGTGCCTGGCGTGCTCTGGTCCATGGGGTCACGAAGAGTCAGACACGACTAAATGACTAAAAAACAACAACAATTTTGTACGTATTACCTGATCCAGAGCACTAAAACATGGATTGCCACTCTATAACCTCATAAAAATACTATTTCTGAGAATGAGCAATGCTAGCCTAGGGCAACATGATTGGAATGTCGAAAGAAACAGCCTTCTGACAGTGATCAAAGAACATAAGAAGATCCATGCTGGATCAAGCCAGTGTCCATCTGGATGGCCAAGAGAACCGCATAAAGAGGATCATGCTAAAACAACAAAGGGACATACACTATCCGAAGTGGCAACCTAAAAGGCAAAGAAGATTGTGAGCTTGTTGTCTTCTTTGGCATATTGGCATATTTTGCTGGATGCTGGGGATACGTGATAATAACTCTATTTCCTCTGATGAAATGTCATAGTCCGCAGAGCCCAAGCTGTTTATGCAGAAGTTCCAGTAAGCCTTTGAGTGTCTCATACTTCCTTCCTTAGTGGTCTCTGTGAACTCTGTGTTCTTTTGAAAATGAACACTGGAAGAGAAAAATATACTAAAATACATTCGTTCCATCGTCTGGATAAATTAATCCAAAGGACAAGGACAGCTCAGTCCCCAGAAAGAGAGAAAAATGCAGTAAACACTTATGGGCATTCCACTGCCACTTTGAAGGCCAAGAATAGTCTGAGAAGATGTTTTCCTTCATGTTTACATCTTGACATTCTGGTTATCATTCAGATATATATTTGTCACAATTAGATGCTTTAATTAGAAAGCTGATTCTGTCCTCTTCATGTTTACTTTGTCTACGAAAGTAAACCATGGATGAATCAGGTGCGCTGAAGATTTCATATGTTCCTCTAGTGGTTTTTGAAGTATTGTTCATCCCGCTACCACAAAGGGGGCAACCAAGACACTTCCTAGAGGGGATCTGCAAACTATCTTAACTCTGGCTGAGA